>NC_087101.1:10000000-10600000 GCF_963855985.1 Ostrinia nubilalis | reverse complement strand
TTTCGTTATCTAGTGTTAATCTCGTTATGTTGTCATCTTTCCTTGTGGCCATGACTTCCCTCTGTACAACTGCCCAGGTTGCTCTGCATTTATTTTTGCTTTGTTTTATAAATTTTGTGTTTGATTTTTTTTGTGATAGACGAATGCTCTTTTTAAGTATATTTGAGTAGGTTAAGTATTTATTTTTATCCGATACTGTTTTACTTTTATAATAACGGTACCGTAATTGCCTTTTTGTTTTGCAAGATATTTTTAGTCCCTTGGTTATCCATTTCTGTTTTTTTATGCTTGTGTTATCAATTTTAATTTTAATTTTTGGGAAACATAAGTCATAAAACAGACATATAGAATCATGAAAATTTTCAAATGCTTTGTTTAGGTTATCCTCCTGATAAGTCTCAAACCACGAGTAAACATTAAGCCATTCTTTGAACTTACCAATATTATCAAGACAGTAGTTTCTTCTGTAGATAAATTGTGTTTTTGGTATATGTTTTTTTTGTTCGACGGGAAAAGATAATAGTTGTGCTGTGTCATGGTCGGATAAGTAGAGGGATAACACTGACGATGAGGCATCTCGTATATTACTTAAGATCTGATCAATGCAGGAATCTTTACGTGTGGGAGTATTGATGTGGATTTTAAGATTATAATTATTGCAAATATCTGTAAGATAGTCAATAATTTTTCCTGGTTTTAGTATGTTTATATTGAAATCACCTGCAATTACTAGTTTAGTGTTTTTATTATTGTAACGTCTATATATTTCATGAAGAACACTGTTTAACTTGCTTAAGAATATGTTCGGGTCTGATGAGGGTGTTCTATAAAGACAAATGACTAACAGTTTATGCAGGGGGACGTCAATACCACAAATTTCGAAATTCTTTTGGGTAGCATACTTCTTAAGGAAGGTTGCTTCAGTGCAAAGGCAGTCTAGCTTGGCTAGAATGCAGGTTCCTCCTCTCTGTTTGTCTCTACAGAATGCGCTTATTAAATTATAATCAGTAACTTTCACATACCTGTCATGACCAGTTTGTACAAAAGTTTCGGAAAGACAAATAAGATCCGGGTCGGTACCCGACTCTCGAAGTTCCTCCAAAGTTAATTCCAATATTTCCCGTTTTGAGACAATACTAGCAATGTTCTGGTGAAAAATCGTAAATGGTTTGGTAGAGTTATTACTTTGAGACACGAAAAAATGATTGTTTAGGTTTAATTGTTGGAAAATAGTCGGTTATAATTTTTTTATTGTGTTTTTGTGGTATTTTTCCAGCACCAGAGTTTGTATTGTAGTCAGATTTGTTACTCTCGATGGCTATGTCGCAGTCAACTTGTGAGGTTATCAAAGGAAATGATTCAAAATCATAGCATATTTGCTTCATTACATTCTGGTAAATGTTTTGTAATCCTAAGTTATTTACCCTACCTGATAAACTTGAGAACATTTCATAATTTAGGTTCAAATTAGAGTCAAAAAAATAAACATTATGGTATTTTTGTAATTCTACATAGAGTAAACTATTGAATAATTCAATTTTGTAGTTATGAATTGGTGCCCCGAGTACATATGTAGGGGTACAGAATATCAGGTTAGTATAGTCAATTTTTTCAATTAATTTGCTAATTGTATTTATCAGTTCAATACCGTTAATGTGTTTTACATCAGCATCACCTAGTACAATTATACAGTAGTCATTCATAGTAAAATTTAATAATTTGTCATTCAGGTTAGTCAAGAGTAGCTTAATTCTAATGTTAGGTAATAGGTATCTACAAATCTTGAAGTCACTTGAAAATGTCTTTTGGATGGAGCTAAATGTGCCTGAGTAATGTCTATTACTTAAAATGCACAGTTTTCTCTTGTTATTATTACTAGATTGTTCAGTTCTTTACCCAGGGCTATCTAGGTTCTTTGTTTCAGGTTGCGTCGAACAAGGTTTTGTTGGACTTGATTGAATACTTTTCTTGTTTTTCTTCTTCTTTTTTCTTGATAGTGGAGTATTACTAAATTGTTTTATGGGGGTTGACTTACACGGTGTAGATTCTTTCAGCAATTGTTTCAATACTTGTTTCTCTCTTTGCTGGTCGTCTATTTTTCTTTGTAGATCTGTAACCTGCAAGTTTAATCTATCAATTTCTAAGTGAGCACTTGCTAGCTGTGTCTTTAGGAAGCTGATTTCATCGCTTAGTTCCTTGTGTTCAGCTGTGTTTAGATCTGGGAGACTCAAGCATGTGTTAAAAACTCGAAAAGAATAAGAGTTTTATGTTCATATAGGTACGGTAGACCAATCTTTGTTAGAAAAGAGTTCTTCACTCTCTTGTTTAGTTCGTGGTTTTTAGGTAGGTAGGTAATAAGTTCAATTGATATTTTATAGACATTTTACAATTTTCATACAAGGTTTATTAACAGGCTCATAAAAGTTCTGAGCCGGCAGTCGGGGATACAATTTTGGTGTAGGATGATAACTTGTCTCCAAGTACGTGGTTGTTTGGCAAGATTTTCTAGGACAATCCCTGAACTGATGGATGACTTGTATTTTGTAAATGTAAAATGTGTAGTTTTAAAATTGGTTTTTCACTGGTTAATAAGTAATTAACTGTTAAGGAATGTTACATTATTTGATTTATTAGTTTTAAGGTTTAGTTAAACGAGTGGTTTTAATATGTAAAGGGTTTATTATACGAGTGGTTTTAATATGTTAAGGGTTTATTATACGAAGGGTTCTTAAACATGGGTTTTTATACGCGAGGTGTTGTTTGTTATACGAGAGGTTTTTTACTAGACATGTATGGGTCATAGTTAAGGACATTCTGTCCTTGGTGGGCGGCATGTTGAAGTCACATATGTGTATAAAGTGACATCTAGTATCAAAAGATAGTACTGATGTTTATGTTGGGTTTTAGTTGTTACAAAGTGATACTAGATGGCACTGAGGGTAGATTAACACGCGGTTCAATTTGATTTTTTCCATTTCCTTGGGTCAAGAGGAGCCCAAAATTATGTGTCTGTCTAGGTCTATCAAAGTAGAACAATGTAGTAGAACTAGTTTGAAAGCGAAATAGAATGATATAGTACATACAGTCCACGGTTTTATTGTAGCTACCTAGTACAGACCTGTTCAGACTGAATGTTGTAAACGTCAAGGGAATCACATGTACGATGAAATTTAAAAAAGAAGGTAAAGGATGATGGGCACAAATGTATGGAAAGTGGTACCCGCTCCAATAGCCATAACCAATGTATATTTTAAAAGGCCTTTAGATGTAGGAAAATGTCTGCTATGGGGCCAGTTCTAATTCACGTTTTGAAAGCAGTAATTCCACTAAGTATTATAATGAAAGTATAACACAATCATCCATGTATACGAGTATGTATTATGACTACAATCTATTAATATAACGAAAAGAAGCATTGAAAAGGAAAGGATTATACCTACGTTGAACTAACCAAGCTATTAGCCCTTTATTCGCTTTCATCATCATCATCATGATCATTTTAGCCATAGGATGTCCAGTTGAACATAGGCCTCCCCCAATGATTTCCACAATGGCCGGTTGGTGGCGGCCTGCATTCAGCGCCTTCCCACTACCTTTATGAGGTCGTCGGTCCATCTTGTGGGTGGACTTATTGGGTCTTGTGGGTTTATTCGCTTTAGCAACCCATAATAAAACCCTTAATAAGTAATAAAACTTTAACCCCTTTATTAATAAAAGTTACACCCTAGTTGAACTCTGGCTTAAATTGTCATTTGGTATGGAAATGTCATTTTAATCCAAGGTTCTTCCTAGGTGTAACTTTTTATTAATAAGGGGGGGGGGGGGCTTCTTTAAATAAAATATTTATTTCACAATTATCCCCATCAATAATTATAGAGTTAAGGAAGGATGCTGGAGCAGTAGGTAAACCCTTCCTGCCTCGCATAACCTAAGTACCATACGATGGACACGTATGATTCTTCTTCTTCTTCTTCCTCGGTCCCTCACTGATGAGGATCGCGACCACAGATAGTGTTCCTCCACAGACTGCGGTCATAAGCTGTGTGGACCGCACGATGTAAACTCCCGCCCACCGTCTTCCTCACCGCGTCCGACCATCTCGTCGATGCCCTGCCCTGAGCGCGTCCCCCTTCATACTGTAATGATACTTAGGTCACACAAAAAGTATCTTTATCTTCGAACGCAACCAGATCTGAGGCTGGTGGCCACAGTAAATGTTGTTCGTCTTGGTAAGACCTTTCAAATGACACTACAAACATAACTATTGGAGCCGGGTACCATTCTGCAAAAAAGTATGTATATCTTCGTACACAACCAGATCTAAGGCTGGTGGTCATAGTAAAAGTTGTTCATCTTGGTAAGACCTTTCAAACGATACTAGACACATATCTATTGGAGCCGGGTACCATTTTGCCCATTGTCCTTTAAAAATAAATTGCATGAAATTTCCTTTAAATTACAATGGTTAAAGTTCTACAAAAATTTACAGTTTTCGTTTCCTTACATTTTCAAAAGTGAACTTTCTTCTGGGCCACCCTGTATGTACTTACTTTCATTGTAAGCGGTCATACAAAGGCATTAAACTTTCCGCCCATATTTTTTTTTATTATTTCATTTTTAGGAGTTTTCCTGCAAGGCATATCCTTAATATGCTACCGTGAAACCTATTCCAATTTATGATTATCATTCATATCGGTAGACAGCTTGGGGACAATTACTGTTTTACTTGAGTAATTGTATGACCATGTTTGGGTTACAGCCTAGACGTGAATTAGCACTAATGTTCTTATAATTGTTGTAAGTCTGGCTGAAACACGGTCACTGTATTGACTTGGTCACAGCGATCTATATCTGTCCGAAGTCAAATATGGCCACGGAAAACATTTATTTGATAAATTATATAACCTACACATACTGAGTAATTAATTTATAGTCTTTGGTAGATAAAAACTATTACTATTAACTATTCGTAATATCTTTGGTCACAGCAGCCCCCTCTGGGGCCTAAAATGACACTCCTCTCGCTTTCCTATAGACTTATTAAGAGTTAACTCTACCGAAAGTCGAACGCAACATGCTAGATGTTGGTACTTTACAAATACTCTACAAAGGTATCAGGAATATCCTATACAAAAAGCCTGTGGGATATATGATATCCTAGTAAGTTTTTCTTGAGTTAAGTATTTAATTGTCAAAGTCACATAACACCATCAAAGTGGTTTTACAAACTATTACATTTAAATAATAGCTATATTACTAAATATAAGTAAAAAAAAAAGTCTAGCTAAAATATTGAAATGTTACTGCAAATGTTATCTCGTAGTGACATCAAATAGGCAATTAATTAACTAATTAGTTATGTGTAAGTCTAAACAGCGTCAGTGTCGAGAGGCTGGTTTCCTCCGGATGTCCAATCTGGGTTTTAGTTCATTAAGTTGCAATGGGAGTCAGTTTGCTGTTTAATATTCATGAATGTCGTTTATTTTTTACTCAATGCAAATATCAACTATAGATTTTTTTTTTAGATTTTTAATATCATAGAAAACTATGATACTCAAATTCTTCAACATAATTAAGCCCCCGGCACACATGCCGCGTGACTTCAGCGCGACTGCAACGTCATTTTTGTCGTTTTTCTACAATTTGGCACACCTCATGCTCACGCGCGCGCTTGCTCTTGCCTGATGCTGGAAATAGAGCGGTTTTCAGCCTTTAGATAAGTAAAGGGATATTTCTCATCGCCACGGTTCTCATCGTCACCTTCGTGGCGAATTTTATTTTTAACTTATTTCAACTTTTTGTAAACAAAAATTGTAGCGCTTGATGTGAAGATTGTATTCTCAGTAAATCAGTCAAATAGTGAGTCCCGTTTGGAAGCTTTAACGTTTTGAATTTTTTGATGCCACGAAAGTGATTCTGTACTTCACAGCAATATTTTTTTAAAACTTTATTACTGTAAATGACTCTTAAGTGTTTATAAAACATATATTTTGTCTTATTTTCATAGATAAATAGCAATAACATAATATAAATAGGTACCTACTTAAATACAAGATAAAATTTTACTGATGACGTCACCTACTAAGTTACAAGATTCTACGCAATTGGTTTTAAGGGTGACACTGGTGGCATTCTGAAATGCTAAAGAAGCAAAAAACGGATTATCAGTACCTCAATATAAAAAGAACTCTAACTAATTATCAGTCCCTCAACAAAAATATTTTTTTTATTTAGGCCTCGTATTTTTGTTGTACAACTTTTAACTCAAACTTCAGATTAAATTTATCTTACAAACAGATACACAGTCACATATACAGACATACATACAGTCGTACAGACAGATAACAAAAATACGAGACCCTTATTTATTTATTGATGTACTGATCTCTACTTACCACGTATAATTTATTAGTTATTAAAATATTGTAAAAACATAAACACCAGTCACTATATTTTAAAATTAACCAAAGCAAGAAATCACTTTCGTGGCCTAAAATCACCTTCGTGTATAAAACACCACGAAGGTGACGAAAATTTTAGTTTTTTATGAATTATCCTTAAATTTGAATTTAACGGTTCAAGTCGAATACTACACAAATAAGTCTAACATGTTAAGTTTTCAATGGCAAAGTTTCAATTAAATTGTTTAAATTTTAGAGGTAGAAAATATTGTTCATGCAAGCAACGGTATGTCTACGGGATAATCACAAAAAGTTACGTATTTTTTTCGCGGAGGGACGATCGACCTATCTCACCTCCCCAATGGTCGAAGCGCGACTGACGTTAACCGAATAGAACGCTGTGATTGGTTGCTGGTGATCGGTTTAACGACAATCTTGTATTATTACTCATAATTTTAGGTACCTAAAATCGTGTGACCAACGTATTTCGCTTTCTCAATTCAAAATAATTATAAGAAGATATTTTTATGACTATTGTGTGGAAAGTATATTTAATTACGATGATTTTAGTATATGCTACACACAAATTGAATTAAAATTGTGAATGCAGTAACCAAATGTTTCATTGCAACCGAAGGTGTGACACGATGAGAACGCGAAAAATGACCCCGTTTTTTATCATTTCATGTGATTTTTTCGTATTATTTTTGCTTCTATTACGATAAAATTTATTTTGTATGTAGCTAAATAGATATTTTATCATCTGATTTCAAAGTTATTGTTCTAACTTATACCGTTTATGAACTATTATTGTGTGACCATCAAATTTGAGTGTAAATGAGAAGTACCCAAAGGCATTATTATTTTAACCAAATTTTCCTCCCTATTTGCTAGCAAAATAACATGTTCTTAATCTTTATTTACAATAAACAGAAATTTTTAAAACTAACGCAAACTTAACTCAAAGAAAAAAAATATAAACTTAATTATTACTCAAAAATAAAAGTGTGTCCGTGAGGCAAAATGGCGAGGATGCTAGCTGCATTTCCTCGCTGGATAGCAATACTAAGCCTTTTTGTAAGGAAAGAGCCAGCATTTTTCCGAAATTTTAACTGCTTTTAACAGTTCTGTCTATGGACATATAACTTTGGCGATAAACCGTACGAGCTTAGCTTGTAGCAGCTTGTAGGTAAATGCAAGTTTAAATATTTATACCCCAGTCATCCGTAAATGTAGACATCTGTGATTGCAAGCGATCACTTGTGAATCAATCCGGCTGCGCAAGCGCCGACGCGAGCGGCTTGTTTATGTTGGAACCACTAATTAATGGGTGCTTTGATTATATTAACTGGTTTGTGTAAATAGATGTTAACTCAATAAATAATCTAATCATCACGATCAGACTTGTTGCCAATTGTAAAGGATACTTAATAGATATAATTATTTTGTGTCTTTTGTGAAAGTAGTTTTATAAAAAGTTAGTTTCTGCTGTCTGCTTGTTAAAGCTTTTTTACTGATATAACTCACCCAGTACTCAATTAATAATAGTAGCTAATAGAAAATAATCTATTTAATTACAAATATCAATTAAATTAATTCTTTACGTTTATCTAATCTTTGATTTTAGAGATTTCTATTGGTAAAGTGAAAAACAAGTGACAGATTTTAATCATCCCTAATTAGGTGAATGCCTATTTCTTAAGAATGTTTTAGTTTTTACCATAAACGATCGGATCATCAGCAACGCCCTGTTGCGACAAATCCCGAAACTCTTTAGCATTCGACTCACTCAGCTACTCCCGAATATGGGTCTATAAATCCTAGATACAGACCAACTGATGTTAATTAGATAAATAACTAAGTCGCCGATTTGAATTTCTAATAGTTCGCTCTATAAAGTGTATCAGTCCAATTTTTTGTCGACCCCGCCCATCCCGATCGTTATGGTATCAAGTTGCTGCGCGTGAGACGGTTTAAGGTAAATTTAGTATAAAATTTGCATTACTTCACTCTTGAATATAAACTTACCTCTAAACGAAAGATACTTTGCTCTACATTGAAGTTAATGTTACCTACCTAACAAAACACTAATTGAGTGTCAGTTTCAAGCTTGATGAGTCTAAATTATAAGAATCATGAGTTTTTATTGTAATATGTATATGAAATTTGTGTGATTGTAGTATTTACATGATACTTTTCTATTTCGTTTATCTATCGAGAGAAGGAACTTTTATGGCCTACTTCACTATCGAACTAAATCTATATTTTTTCTCATCAGCAATACCTACCTAATTTTTGTTAATCCGCAAATTGTTATAATTTGGCAAAAAAGCTCGTTGCTCTAATTGCATGTATGTACCTGTAAAGAATACCAAAATCTTTGCCATTACGCTAACCAAAGCAAAATGCAATGTAAACCAATAATTACAAAGCACTAATGCCGTTTTAAAAAAATACAATATCAGGGTTAAGCCCTAGGGATATAATTTAACCTAGATAAGCCTAATCACCAGACCTGGTGTCATGCACACATAGCGTGACACAGTTCAATCATCCGTCCAGCCAGTCGATATCCTGTGCATCATTTATGAGCATCGATTTATGCTGACCCACTTAATACTATCGATTTGTAAAATCTATTTCATGGTCTACGGTAATTAATTCAAATGCTTTGTGAAATGTTTGGTGTAGTTATTGGGACGTATAATTTTTAACCAAACTTAAAATTTTTCGATTATCAAATTAAAGTGAAATGAAATTACGAGTACGAATAAGATACAGAGGGAATCTTTTACAGAATCATGAGAAATAGCTTTTAAGTTTGCAGCGCCTTCATCATCATCATCATCATCATTTCAGCCACAGGACGTCCACTGCTGAACAAAGGCCTCCCCCAATGATTTCCACAATGGCCGGTGATCTACAACTATAATTTACTATTATGGAAGCAATAAACATATTGAGTATTGAAATTCAAAGTATGTTTATATCCGCCGTCTAATACAAGCTTGGCTTAGTTTGGGACTAGAGGCGCAGTGTAAAATGTCCCAACGGAGTTTCTACACCTTCAAATCTACGCGCCTAAAGGTTCGAATAGTTTTAAAATTATCCTAATTGCCCCAAGTGCACTTAGAACTCGTATTTTCATGAAATCTAAAGAGTATTTGAGATGGACAGTTGATCCAGGCACACTAGGTCTTTTGCCATTAAATTATTCACTGGTCGACCTAGAAGTTACCTAAAAACCGGCCTGTACATCGTTAGCGTCCGTCTGGGCAACTAGGACTCTAGATTGTCTAGTTCTATGATATTCAAACTATTGTAGAAGCCATCAAGGTGTTTTAGGTGTTTTATGCAGCTTTTAGTTCTGAAATATTTCACTCTATAAATGTCGATTTAGAAATATTTTTTGATTCGGGAGTAGGCATTTCCTACACCTACTAGAAATTTCGTACACGCTCTACGTTCGATTTCTTGACTAAAATCAAATTTTAAAAAATCTGAGTTTCTGGGCAGAAACGAAAAGAATCTTACAAAATAGGCCTGTTTCAAAAACTCAGCAGGCTGCAGATTGAGGGTCGCTGGACTAGTATCCACTCTACATTCGAGCTGCAGTAAATTGATACCATTTGTGGAAATGTCTTTTTCCAATGGGAGAGGCTGGCAAAAAATAGACAGGGGATTTTCCGGACGTGTGGGCTTACTTTACCTATTAGCTACAGATACAATTAAAATATTTGAAAAATCACGAAAAAGGAAGTTAATTAGGGAAAATTAAGAGGCCGAAAAGCTTTGACTCGATTCGAGTACTTATAGATTTATAGAGCAGGCTGTAATGAAAGCAGTGTAATTACCAAACTGGGACATGTTACCTTTGTATGTCCCACCCGGCTAACATAATCGAATCCAGGCCTTAGGTATTAACTGAAGAAAATGCTACATTATAAAAGTTACAAATTACACAACCTAAGAATTTATCTAAGATTAGCTATGATTTTTTATTCTTATTAAATTAATAGGGTAACGGCACCAGTGGTCAGCCTCATAACAGCTTTTTGAAGTTTTGACAATTGCCATTTCTACAACAATCGTCGAATAAAAAAACGTACAACATGTATGGATTTATTGTTTATTGTAGTTTCGAATCAACGTTTATCAAAAACAATAATTCTTTTAGTAAAATATATAATTAATTTTAAACAAAAAATGGCCCAGTGTCCCAGTGAACAGCCTCTAAAAACCAATAAACAGCCTTGTTGAACCCAGTGTTCAGCCTATAGTAAGTATAACTAATAATGAGATCAAAATAAACAATGTTATATCAAAATCAACGATATTAATCACATTTTTATAGCAACGATTCACTTAGCACACAAAAATGTATATCGCACATTATACAGGGTGGCCCAGAAGGAAATTCACTTTTGAAAATTCAAGGAAACGAAAACTGTAAATTTTCGTAGAACTTTAACTATTGCAATTTAAAGGAAATTTTGTGCAATTTTTTTTAAATATACTTTCTTTTATAAATTTTATTGTACCATTGTGATTCCCTTGACGTTTACAACATTCGGTCAACATACATAAAAATTTTGGAAAACTTTCGTTAGAGTTGCCTCGAAATGGATTCAGGATGAATGAATACTGCAGAGTTTTTGGATTATGAGAGTACACTCTGCTCATAAGGTAACCCCACAAAGAGAAGTCTACTGGAATGAGATTAGCGCTTCTTAGAGGCAGTGAGATTTCACCCCTGCATAATTGGTTTGTTGCATTGAAAGGATGATTAATTTTTGAGAGCGCTATACTGGTAGGCTGAAAAGCTTTTTGAGATCAAAGCTGCAAGATTCGCAAGGCTATGACCGAAGCACTTAGTTTCATCAAGATGGGACTACGTGTCACACTTCAAATGAGAGCATTTAGATGGTAAGAGACATGTTCCCACAAAAAAAAATTTCAGGCAGGGTTGACATCTCCTGGCCACCAGGAAGCCCTGATCTCACTCCAGAAAATTCTTTTTTGTGGTGTTACATAAAGAATAGAGTATACTTTTATAATCCAACAACCATGCAACAACTAAAGCTGAGCATTCGGCAAAAAATTGAAAATAGGTTTCGAGGTAATTCTAACGAACGCATTTCAAGATTTTGATGTATGTTGATCAAATGTTGTAAGCGTCAAGGAAATCTCCTGGGCGATGTAATTTAATAAAGGTAAATTTAAAAATAAATTGCATTAAATTTCCTTTGAATTGCAATAGTTAAAGTTCTATAAAAACGTACAGTTTTCGTTTCCTTGAATTTTCAAAAGTTAACTTTCTTCTGGGCCACCCTGTACAAATATTATTTTAAACATACTATTACAATCTCTTTGTATCTTCTTATTTTCTAGGAACTTCTTATTACTTATCATAAAAACAGCAATATTTCTTTAAAAAAAATCAACGATATTAGTATATAATAATATGTTCGCATTTATACTTAAAATATTATTTCAATAACATCGTGGCTGAATACTGGATCATTGAGACCCAGTGGTCAGCCGCTTGAAAAAATATTTTGAAATGCGGCTGACCACTGGGTTTTCTAACAATTAGGAAATACTTGTCTCACTAAATATGTAAATATAAATTTAACGGTTTTAATGGGTCGTTTTGCTTTTACTGTTAAAAAAAATAGAAAAACCCAGTAATCAGCCCCGGGGGCTGTCCATTGGATCTTTCATAAAAAATCAGTATCCAATGGTCAGCCCCTCAAATTTTTAAGTAAAAAAACAATATTTTTTATCAAATTTCATAAAATTAAATGCACTAAGTAATGTATAAAGTTATTATCTATAAAACACAATCACATTTCATACTAAAATATGTTATTTCTCACATTTCAAAAGAGCACCACGTGAAACAAAAAATATGGCGGACATGACACTTCTGCTCTTGTCGGCGGACAGCACCTGTATGAACTTGTTTACTTCTCTCCCCTGACCCCCTGCCGCTCCTATCGCGTGATGCATGAACCAATAAGGAAACAGAGCTTCTATTTAAGTGCACGTGATTTGGTTATTTTGATTACAGCGATATTTATGGCCAATAAACAACGCAATAGGCTGATCACTGGTTCCTGGCTGACCACTGGTGCCGTTACCCTACTTAATACCGATTAAATGTAAGCTCTCTACTCCTATGATTTAAAACGTTTTTCCAAACAAGCGCCACATAGAGCGACATCTGTGAAGTTTATAAGGCACCTCATAAGACCTAGGGACAGCTGGCGAGCTAACGAATACGGTGCTTAAGAACCTTTCAATTTAGGGCTTAGGTATAATAAGTAAGTTGCCTTACAGTGAGTGAGTGAATGAATGAAACATCGAGTGTCTGCTAGATGGCGGAATAACTTATTGTGAGTATTTATAGTTGAACAATCCTGTATCAAAGACTTTGAATTATCTTTCATTAATTTTGGAGTGTGGTTTATTTAGTGAATTTTATAAAGTAGGTGTAACAGAGAGCTTTTAAGACAAGTTTATCACTTTATATGACAAATTGGATAAAAGTCATAATTTAGAGGCCATAATTGAACTCATCTGTGAGATTGATTCTTTCCAAATCATAAGTAACAATTTATCAAGTAAAATATTACCCATCAAAAACAATACTTGTCAAAAAAACCAAGTCTCGCAACTCAGTTGTTCTACGGTAAAAAGTTGTGAGATCCATGTAAGGCCAGGAAATCTTTAACGTTTTACATAAATAATATTGACTTGGCCATCGCACTAAATAATTTAATTTACACGTGTTTTCATGCGATGGCCAAGTCAATATAATTTATGTAAAACGTTAAAGATTTCCTGGCCTGGACTTGGTATTACATGGATCTCACAACTTTTTACCGTAGAACAACTGAGTTGCGAGACTTGGTTTTTTTGACAAGTATTGTTTTTGATGGGATCTCATTTCTTTTTGTATTTTGTAGACAGCAGTTATGTATCTAGAAAACTGGATCGAAATTGAAAAATTTTACTCGACTTGGCGGTTGCACTACCGTGCCCCCAAATCTCATTTCTTTTTGTATTTTGTAGACAGCAGTTATGTATCTAGAAAACTGGACCGAAATTGAAAAATTTTACTCGACTTGGCGGTTGCACTACCGTGCCCATATTTTAGTTTTTCCTTGATTCATACACCAAACACTACTTATATTCCAGAAGCTTCTAGGTCTGCTAGAAGTGCCTTAGAGTTTTGATGATCGGTGAGTCAGTGAGTGACAAAATTAAGTAACTTTGACCCGTTATAATTCTTAAACTACTGGTTCAAATTGAATGAAATTTTAAATATACCGTGTCTTTACAATGCCTGCATAGCTAATGAAAATTCAGCCTTCTAGTTTTATCCACAACGAAGTTACAGGCGGTCGAAAATAGCCTGAATTGCTTCGAGAAAAGGATGGTACGGCCGTGCCGCTTTTTTGCTCGACTTGGTGGGGGCACTGCCGTGCCCCCAGATAAATTTATTTATTTCTAGACTCTTTAGATCATTGGTTCCCAAAATGGTAGGCGCGCCCCCCAGGGGAGGCGCAAAGACTTTTAAAGGGGGGCGTGGGCCATCTGTTTACTAAGTATAAAAAACCTGCGACCGCTGAGCGAATGCATTCGAAAGGGGGCGCGTCTCAAATAAGTTTGGGAACCAATGCTTTAGATCGTTATCTAAAAGAAAAATAAACATTGTAATTACTAAACATGTTTTACTTTATGAGTAAATACTTTTAATTTACACGTTATTACAGGATTTACAGGCTCTACATATTCTTAATAGGGACTTGTAATTTATCATGTTATACATCAAGCATTATCAGTAGTAGACAGTTTGCTAGTTCCTGTTTACTCAAATGCCATTTTGCTTTCCAATTTACAGGAAGTCTCAAGTCTAGAAACACGAAGTCTTCGGACACCGTGTGACGTCATGCGGAAAATTGTGGCGTGCGAATTCGACCGATATACGTCACAGTGTGGTATCGTTCCGATAAACACAGTCGCAGTGACACTAAACCCTACTGCAACTTTTCACCGTTATGTAACGAGGTGTGTACAGTGACCAAGTTTAAAATGCTTGTGTAGGATAAACACCTGGATCAGATATTTATTATAGTTTAGCAGTTTTAGCTTTAGTTCACGTAGATATCGGTCTGTCATAATGATGACGATGGGTTTTAAGAAAGTATTTAATAAAATATGGACGTCCTATTTCTCAAAATTAAATGATGATGATGATAATTTAATAAAATATCAAAATCCATGATAATAATAATCTTAACTTTGGAAGAACTTTTAATTTACTGATTATTTTTAAAATTTAATTCACTTTTGAACGTTCTGTTTTATGCTGCCATAAGAAGGCCCGTCCGTATGGACGGAACAAAAACATTGAACTCAAATTACAATATAGGATTTGATTACCTACGGAAACCAGAATAACTTACAAAAGCTTATAAAATACTTTCTTGTTACATATTTTATGGTCACCCCAAAATCCATAGCGTTAAGGCTTCGAGCGCGCACGCGCACGTACAAACCCATAGCTTAGTTGGGCAAGCGTCCTTAGTGCCACGTGTAACGTAATCCTGTGATCTAATCTATGGTAATGCAGCCATGCCGGGCTTTGTAGGTCGCAGAGGAGCTATTAGCAAATTTAATTGACGTTTGTTAATTAATTTGATTTTATCGGCCATTTGCATAGACGTTGCAGGATTGTAAGTATTTCAAATGTAGATTGAAGTGAGATTTGCAGATTTATCATCATCATCTCAGCCATAGGACGTCTACTGCTGAACATAGGCCTCCCTCAATGTTTCCACAAGGGCCTGTGGTTGTGTGTGGTTGGTAGCGGCCTGCATCCAACGCCTTCCTGCTTTCTTTATGATGTCGTCGGTCCACCTTCTGGGTGGACGTCCTACGCTGCGCTTTCCGGCACGTGGTCTCCACTCCAGAAGTGTTCCCAGAGTAACTAGTAAATAACTTCAAATATCTGTCCTATGCTGATTTCACTCCTGATAATTGGACGTAGTTATGCTACAACGTTCCAACCCACACGCAAGTCGAACTGAGAAAATCGCGTTTTTGTAAATTTGTGGTACGCTTTTTTTTGGTAGCGAGTAGAACTGAGTAGTATGTATCACTTCAACTAAATAAATAAACGTTATTTTATTACGTACTTGTCATTAAAATTTACTAATATTACTCGTACAAATTTTGAAAAAAATGTACTTGGAACGTTTTTGCAAAAAGGCTTTTTGTATGAAATTAGTTTTTACCTTATTTTGTGCAAAAAGGCTTTTTGTATGAAATTAGTTTTTACCTTATTTTGCAAAAACGTTCCAAGTACATTTTTTTCAAAATTTGTATGAGAAATATTAGTAAATTTTAATGACAAGTATGTAATAAAATAACGTTTATTTATTTAGTTGAAGTGATACATACCACTCAGTTCTACTCGCTACCAAAAAAAAAACATACCACTTTTTTTCCCGCTAACTAGTGGTACGCTTTTTCCCGCTAACTTCCGTTCCCGTGGGAATTTTGCAATATCCTTTTGTAACTAAGCTTAAAGTTTATTAAGGTACTTGCATGCCAAATTTCAAGCGTCTAACTTAAGCGGTTTAGATTTTTCATACAAAAGGATTTTCCCGCTAAATCCCGTTCCCGTGGGAATTTCGGGAATTCTTTTCTTAGTGCACCTCTACGGTACCTAAGCTACGTCCCTTCCAAATTTCAAGTGCCTACGTTTAGCCGTTTAGGCTCTGCGTTGATATGTCAGTCAGTCAGTCAGTTTCTCCTTTTACATATTTAGATTTACAATGGCATACTTTTAAAGTAGCAGAATTTCTTTTGGCAAAATTTCATTCAGAATAATATCGATTAGCATAACGTTTTATTTGGTACCATTCCACTTGGCATACTATGCAGATGGCAGTTTTTAGTTTGAAATATTTAAAATATTCTGCATAATATCGATTAGAATAATTTTTATTTAGTAACACGATTATTTGGTACCATTCCACTTGGCATACTATGCAGATGGCAGAATTTCTACAATATTGAAAATATTCTGCATAATATCGATTGCATGACGTTTATTTGGTATATCCTGTCCAGGAATGTTGCGGAAAACTAATTGTACTAAGTGTACTGTAACTGAAAACATCATTGATAGAAAAAAAAATACATTTATTACAATGGACATCACACAAATGCAGGCAATTACATAGACTCATGACAGTGGCACATAATAATGGAAGAAGAAAAAAAAAAAACAAGAGTAAACTGAGCAGTGCCACCCATTCACCAACAAGATGCCAACTGCAATGGGACCCCACTTTAATATTATGCAGAATGAAATTTTGCCAAAAGAAATTCTGCTATTTTAAAAGTATGCCATTGTAAATTCGGACATAAACATTCTATCAAACGATAATTAATATTTATTATCTATAATTATACATATTATTATTATAAATATTTTTAATTTTTAAAATAATATTGTTTCATTTTTATACTTATTTTTGCTAAAATATAGTTATACTTATGTTTTAGAAAAAAAAATTATATTAACTACCAAAATAATATTATAACAATTTTCACACATTGGAACGTTTTTGCAAATTAAGTTAAAGCCACTTTCAAACAAAAAGCCTTTTTAAAAACGTTCCAAGTACATTGGAACATTATTTTTATTTTATTCAGTCCAAAACGAATTAAAAGCATACGATCCAAATGGAATGTCACTTTTTAACATTTAAAATTAGTTATTTGTAAAACGTTCCAAAATGATTGGATCATTATTTTCATTGTATTCAGTCCAAAACGAATTAAAACATAACGTTCCAAATGGAATGTAACATTTTAAGATTTTATTTAGATCTTTTGGATCGTTTTATCATTTGGACCGCTTAATTATTTCATTAATTATTGTCGTAAGATAGTCAGTGTCTTCAGCACTAGATAGGGCCACCCAAAATACCTAGCTTGGGCTCAAAAACTCAATTTTTACCACCTTGTGGGTTGGAACGTTGTAGCATAACTACGTCCAATTAAAGCTCATACGAATGTTATGTTCAATATTAATTCTATACATAAGTATTATGTACATATAATTATGTAAGGTATAAACAGTACATATTATGCTTTATCCAAGGGTTGGGCATACAATATATATTTTAAATTAATCATACTCAAGCTGTGTTTTAGTTTGACGGGGCCCACAAAGTAAAGGCAATATGGTCACGACTACAAATGTCAGATTCGTGTACGTTGATCAAGCCTTATGTCATTCGCTGCCTTATCATTTCCCTAGGGTCTGTGTTGTGTCTATTTAGGACAAAAGGTTGATATTGTGCCATACTGATCGTAGATCTTTAATAGCAATAGTATTATACAACTTACTTGCCAACTACATATTAAAATTTTAAAAATGTAATAATATTTATAGTAAATCTTTCGATGTTTATGATATTAATCTCAACTCAATGGTTATAAATGCCATAAGCGAAACCTAGTAAACGCAGAGTTTTCGGATTCGATGCCAGTTGTCGCGGACCCCACACAACAGATTTATGTGCTTATCATTATAACGTCATTTTATTGTGGCTTCGATTACCTATCTATAATTTCTCAAACTCATTACATTCTACATTTTCACCCATCAAGTTTCCAACCCGTTACTACCAAATTGGCAGTCATAAAAATTGAATATAATTATGAAATGCGGCAATTAGGCAAGAATAGCGCTACAGCAAAGTTTCTTTAATACGACACCCTATTCATCGATAATTTAGATATCTCTCACAAATCCATCCTTTTTTTTATGCATAAAAAGGCAGGTATTTGACCACAATCGCACCTGATGTTAAGTGGGATGCAGTCTAGGATGGTCATTACTTAGTCCTATTGTCATAGTCCTGTCATTACTTAACATGCCGCAGAGCTTAACTTGATACGCTGTCGTATGAACAGTTAACAGCACATTAGGTTTTACATTTTCGTTGAAAAATAGCAGTTATCACAACGCCATTAAGATGCCGCAGTATGCCGCTTCATATGCCGTCACCTGTCCAACCAGTAGCAGCTTCCGTATACCCTAAACTGGTAGAGCCGTCAGCCCACAGTATGTTCCTGTCTAGAAAGCCGCCGGTATTGGACAGGAACGATGACGTAAGCCGGTCTAGATCGAAGGGGAAATGATATGGCTGTCTTTGATCTGGTCTAGATTAGGTACTTGATGAGTATCAGTGCTACGATGGTTGTTAGCAATTTTGTTAGAAGTTTGCCGTCATTATTTTCAGCGTCGCACTTACACACTCACTTTGTAAATCACCAATTTGGACGTTAAGCTTAAGAACAAAAGTCATGTTTCCACATAATTATTTTGTTCTACACTAAACTTGAAAAATAACTAGATTACTATAAATCCAGTCCTTAAAGCAATGAGCACCATGCTTAAATCCTACTAATATTATAAATGCGAAAGTTTGGATGTCTGGATGGATGTTTGTTACTCTTTCACGCAAAACGAACGGATTTTGATGAAACTTTACAGTATTATTGTTTATAACCCAGAATAACATATGCTATAATTTATGACGATTTGTGACAAACTAAATTTCACGCGGGTGAAACCGCGGGCAAAAGCTAGTAAGTAATAATATCAATAGGTTAATTAGAAATGCACGATGGAGGTTTGACCCACAACTTGATTTAAGCAATGGCTGAGCACAATGGGCTTGCAAGAGCAGGAAGGGAATTGAGACATTATTTACATTAGATAGTAGAACCTGCCACGATTGTTCTAGTTCCCTTTAAGTAGGTGTTTCAATACTGGAATAAACTAGTAGAGTATTAGGTAATTGGGTAAATATTAAATTGAAAGTAGGTAACAATAGGAAAACAAATGAAAATGCGTCTTAAATGTCATATATTTTATTAAAAAAGTCGTCGTTTATTAAATAGTTTTTAGTCGACTGCGGTCGAAAAAACTTATTCATTCATTGAAAACTTAAACTAGAAATAGAAAATCTATATACAAAAGTACGTATAACCAGGTACAAACATCCACGTCCCGTCATTGCCCCAAAATTAAACAAAAGAGATCAAATGAAAACATATGAAACAGTTGAAAAAATACTGGCAACTACTAAAATTCAAAAACGAAAATAATGTGCTAACCAAAAAAGAATACAAAACAAATGATAGATAATACGAGTCTGCTAAAATATCAGTCGAAAGCTACACCCAGATAGTTAATTTTGATCCCATGTCCATTTTCGTTAAAGCTTTGAACAATTCTAGTGTTAATGGACCTTACATTTTACTCCCTTTAAAAAAAGGACGGTTATAGCGACCTTTCATTGCACTCTACCCACCTCCAGACGGAAGAATAACTATGATGCATCGTCACCGAACCAGCTTACAACTAGGCTAACCTACATCACATAAAGTAAAATCGTTTGACTGTTTAGATTCCTTATAGAAATGCCTTTACATACATCGATTCTTTCGTAGACACTCGTTTTTTAATTATTCTGCAATATTAATTGAACATCTTACAAAATTTTTCAATTTTTTACTTCAGTCAGTCGAGATTATTGCAGATCGTTACCCCAAAATATAAACGAGTGGCTACTCGTAAATCTTTTACCAAACTTTAGCGTGAGAAGAGAAGCCATGCGCTAATCCATGTCCGAGGCCTAAGCCGTGGGCCAGGCCTAATCCGTGGGCGAGTCCGTGGCCTTCAGCCAAGTATGGACCGGCTACGGGCCCGTGCGCTACGGGGACGGCTACGGGCTGAGGCACTGGCACGGCTACGGGCTTGGGCACGGCTACGGGGTAGGGCTGGGGAACCGGCACTCCGACCTGAAAAACAAAAATTATATTTAGCATCATTTTAACTGCTACCTCAATTATTTAACCCTAAATAGTTTAGGTTTGGCGAATACATTGGTAAACATACTTAATTAGTTAAGTTAAATTTTTAGGCAACGTTATTTAGCAACCGTTTTAAACTTGAATGAAATAGCTCCAGTAGGTAGTAAATTAGCGCTGAAATTAATGACAAGTTGAAACAAAAAGCTGAAAAATGTGACCGAGTTTCCTTTGCCAATCTCAGCACCAGTGAATTTAGGATTTATTTGTATAACTTTTCTAAAATGGGCCTTCAATGTAATTTGAGTTTGAAACTAGCAATAGTTACATACTTGTTTGATCACTGGGACGGGTACAGCGTGTGGTACAGGGTAGGGCACCGGCCTGTCGACGGGGACGGCCACGTGCTTCTCAACGGCCACGGGGTAAGGCTTGGGCACGGGGACGGCGTAAGGCCTATCTACGGGGTAGGGGACGGCGACCTGAAAGAGACATAGTAGTTGTGTTAATTCAAGATTCTAAAATAGTCTCGTGATTTTAAAAAAATCAGGATAATGAATGAACGATGGTAAGATATAAGATTTATTGATAACACTTCATTCAATGTAAATGAAAATTCACAAAATAATGTTATGGTAATTACAAGAAATTGGATCAACAAATTAACACTGAAAGTGACAATGAAATGAATGAATTATCCAGAATTGTTTTACAATTTAACCCGATGATAAAAACAGTTCGTTTTTAAAACAACGACATACCTTAACGGGGTAAGGCACAGGCCTGTCAACGGCTACAGGGTACGGCGCTGGCACCGGCACGCCGACATGCTTCGTGACTGTAGTATGGACGTCCGCGCCTACAATAGTCCCCGAACTTAAGGCCAGGCCTGAGCCCAGGCCGCCTAGTCCGTAGCCGTAGCCGTGCCCGTAGCCGTGCCCGTAGCCCAGGCCGTGGCCTAGCGCAGAGACCCCGTAATGGCCGACCAGGCCGCTTCGCTTCTGCACGACTTTGCTCGGTTCAGCCAAAACCGACGCTGTCAGGAAGAGGACTGCCACCTGAAAAAGAATACCTGGGTGAATTACGTGTATAAAAAAAATATACACTCGAATTGAGAACCTCCTCTTTTTTTTAAGTCGGTTAAAATAACATAATATTCATTAAGAAGAAGTATCGGTATACATATATGAGTGACTAGCGGCCGCCCGCGACTTCGTACGCGTGGACCCCGTTTTACCCCCTTCATCTATCTTACGCGGTTTAGATTTTTTCATACAAATGTTTTTTCCCGCTGACTCCCGTTCCCGTGTGAATTTTGCAATATTCTGTTGTAACTAAGCTTTAAGTTTACTAAGATACCTGCATGCCAAATTTCAAGCGTCTAACTTAAGCGGTTTAGATTTTTCATACAAAAGGATTTTCCCGCTAATTCCCGTTCCCGTGGAAATTCCTAAGTATACTATAACCTGCCCAGGAGTATGAAGAATAATTGTACCAAGTTTCGTTAAAATCCGTCAAGTAGTTTTTGTTTCTATAAGGAACATACAGACAGACAGACAGACAGACAGACAGACAGACAGACAAAAATTTTACTGATTGCATTTTTGGCATCAGTATCGATCACTAATCACCCCCTGATAGTTATTTTGAAAATATATTTCATGTACAGAATTGACCTCTCTACAGATTTATTATAAGTATAGATGACTGTCTCCATCCATGCATGCAAAGATCTTTTTTTTTATTATTTACTCATATGGATTAAATAATATGAGTAATGTAATGGGGTGTACACTGTACGTACGTAGTACGCCATATTATGTAGAGAAAATAGATTTGCATGGAAGATTATGTTCACGGTCGTATTAGTAAATTAAATAAATCTGTAATAGGCATATCTTAAAGAGATCAATTATGTTTCTTTTAAACAGATACTTGTATAATAGTTTCCAAAAGCATTTTAGCTACATTCTCAAAAGAAAGCTCATTCAACAAGTATTCCATTCACAAGCGGACTTCCTTCCGTTGCCAAAACTTGAGGTTGCATTGCATCAATCGCATAATTACTGGCAGACAATGCACCAGGATCGCTTTTACTCGTTACGTGGTGTGACTCCATCGCACCATTGATATTCCCATGGCGGAACGAAATCGAAATTTCGTGCGTGCATTGGGTAACAAAAAGGATAATTTTGGCGTTTGTTTTGGCAGTGTTATGGTGAGGTTATGGCTATTATGTATTCGGTGTCGTGACTTGTAACCTATTGGTGACACTGCAGTGGTATTGAGGGTACAGTCAGCGTCAAATAGTTTGTGACATCCAAAGTAGCCAAAAAGTTGAAAACACCTTATTCCAATTGTAACAAAGGCGTGTTGCGAACTTTTTGGCTACGTTGGGTGTAGCGAACTATTTGGCGCTGACTGTAGGTAGGTACTAGTAGGTAATTAATAGTTATGACTAGATAGGAAAGACTACTGAAAAGTAATTTGTATGCAAATTATTTTTTGTTTATGTTAAATACATTTTACATGTAATATACAACATTTAAAACCACAATGACTTTTAAATGAAAGTCAACTTTGCAATAAAATATGTTACTTTACATGAAACGTAGTTTATGAAAGTACATAGGCATACATAAAAAATCTTGTAATTATTTAAGTATTTTTTAAAATAATTTATATGACATTGTGTATAGAGAAAAAATAAAAAACTAGGCTGTAGGCACTTCTATTCAATCTCACTTATGTTATATTCGGTTTACCTAATCTGCGCTTGGACAAGTTGCGTGAAAAAATATCCGCACGTAGCGTACTAGCGTCGTTAGTGTGAATGCATGGATCATGTCTTTGCCTTCTCTTATCGACAATAATTAAAACAAACATCCACGCGTTATTTTTGAAACAAATAAAATAGGATTTGATATATAATTAAATTAGCAATTGAAATTAAATGAAGGAAATTAATTTTGTTTAGAAAATCATAATTTTTAATTAAAAAATAAACGTTATATGCGGATGTTGATAGGTGATAGGTAGGTAAATACACATATTACAACAATTAAAATATTGTGTCTTAATTGTTTTTAAATTAAAAACTTAAGTAGGAACATCAACATGCACTCATCGATCGACCTGTAAGTACCTAGAGATCTTGAATATTTCATCATTATCATTGTTTCGTTTATCAATCATTTTTTGTTCTATGGCTTAAAGTTTTTAGAGTAGGTACCTCCCAACCAACTTTTGATTTTAGTTAAGTATCTTGTACTGAAATTATGGGAGGACCTTTGCTCAATAATATGGGCCAAAATTATTAATCTTCTTTTGTCTACTCACACGCATTTATGAAGCTTTAAATAAATCACCATGCAAGATCAACAGATGTTATTTGCTTAAACGTAAAGTCCGTAACAAATCCTCAGATCCCTAAAATATTTATTACCTAATTCATAAACTAATTTTATAAAATATCATAACTCATTAACACTTACAAATACCTTCATTTTCAAAACAATGTAACACACGCACAACACTACAAAATCGATTACGTAATTAGGATCACCGTCCACTGCGACGCACACTGGTCATGTGTGACGCGTTCCACTCCCGGGACTTATATAAGGGACACCGTACACGACCCCACTATGCTATTTTGCCAAACGCAGGTATTTGCGACACTGCACTATAACTGAGAGTTACGGTTATTGGGCCAATTCGGGACTATGCATTTTAGGTTAAACAATTAGCGTTTATTATTTTAGCCTTAATATTATATTAAGCGAAAAATGATGCAGATTTTTTAACTAACAATTAAAATTTCAATCAACGTACGATCGCAAATCCTACTTATAAACTTAAAAAAAAAACAATACAAGAAATTTTCAAAAGTGAAAAAAAAAAAAAGAGAATAAAACTATTATGACCTAATAATGGTCAATGGAAATTAAAATTATGACTCTTATACAACGATTTAAGTATCCCATAAATATAAGTTACCCATATCGAGCAAAATCTGAAGAAATGATTAAATAAAATAATCAGTGTAAATAAAAGTGCATTATAGAAATCAAATTGATTTCTTGCTATATTTAGTCATTTCATGTAATGTCGGATAGCGAGAGTCTAATGTAACCTCATTTAGCCGTTTCCCTGACCATTGTAATCTGAACCGTATCTATACAGTATTCTGAACATTGTTGATACAATTTCAGGGATCACTCACTAAGTAAGGAGGTCTTGGTAAATTGGACAGTAAAGTGATATAAATTTTAACAAGGATCGGCGCAAGATCCTGGCCCGTCACTGTTAAGTGAATATAGCGACAGTGAAATGTCGCAAAGTAAATATTTGGTTAATTGATCAGAATATCCTATAAAGTCCCGGTTATATTGCTAGGTAGAATAGATAGGCGATAGGTACTGTAGGTACGTCATGTGAATTTGAAATAAACAAGCACGATTAATAGAAGTCTTTAAACCAACTTTATAATCTGCCATGATGATTTCAATCTTTAGAAATCACGTGAAGCCTTATTGAATCGTAATCAAACGTCATTGGCTAATGGTTCAGTTATTGGGGATTGATTTAAAAAAATATACCTGCTGAATCCGCTAAGATTTTAGCACGGAAAAACCGCCATAAAAACATTGTGATTCTCTTTAGTTATCTTTACTATTAGATCTTAAACTCATAAATTAATGTTTTCATGTCGTTTTCACACATTTTCAAGAAGTCCATGTCGCAACGATGCACAGTGCATGGTGTGGCCGCAGCCTTTGAAACTGAGCAGTACGTGGTATTGTCGTGAATGTGATAACCCGCTCGCTCTTGACAGAGCTACTCATACAAAGTTGTATTAATTAGAAGACTTCAGCTTCATACCAATATGAAAACTTTATTGTCATACCATGTCGCACCAATCCAACCAATAAAAACCGATCACATCCCTAAGCAGGCTCTGGATTGGAATCCCCAAGGAAAACGCAAACGTGGTCGACCCAGGCAAACTTGGCGGCGCACTGTAGCGGACGAGGCGAAGAAGATCGGCAAGACCTGGAGCGAGATCAAGCGAGAAGCTCAAGACCGAACGAGATGGAGGACTGTTGTGGACGCCCTCTGCCCCATCTAGGGGACATAGGACCATAAGTCAAGTAAGTCATGTCGCACCAAGTCACACCGCGCGTGGTGTGGCCGCAGCCTTTGAAACCTGAGTACAGTATTGTCGTGAACGTGATAATAACCCGTTCGCTCTTGACAGAGCCCACGCGCAAGCAAAGGTTTCATTACGGTTCAAGGCGAGGGGTGAATGTTGTCACGAGCTGAAAAAGCTTTCAATTATTGTACTCATACTTACTTCAGCGTCACAGTCACTATAGTACTCGTTTGAAAGCTTTGGAAGCTTTTTTGACTGTTGCATGTCGTAGTGCATCATTAGTATTT
The DNA here is from genome assembly GCF_963855985.1 of Ostrinia nubilalis. NCBI lineage: Eukaryota > Metazoa > Arthropoda > Insecta > Lepidoptera > Crambidae > Ostrinia > Ostrinia nubilalis. The sequence goes on along the minus strand of NC_087101.1, from coordinate 10,574,249 downwards.
CCATATTTTCCTTATGCAACTTTGGAACAAATACAAATAGCAAGATTATGTTATGAAACTTAACTAGTATTTCACTTTATGTAAAATGAGAAAATTTAAAACCAAAACAACTTTTTCTTTATTGTCTATTGGTAAAAAAAAATACTGCCTGCTTATTAGACGTTATCGCAATACTACTAACATAAATAGAGTCAATAATAATTGTAACTTTTAAATAAGTACTAGGGTCTAAGTTACCAATCACTACATAGGTACAGTAATAAATGTGATAATTGCTCATTTAGCTAGTTGCTAACCCCATAATCAAGTTAACTATTGAGCCACTGACGGATACCCGTTAAACTGCTGGCGAACTATTGCGGACATACAAATAGTGTTTATTATTATAGGCCTGCTGCAGGGCTAATGGGATGTCTGCCGGGCCACACTCTTGCATAATTTGGACATAAATCCAAGCTACTTCGAAATATGGGTCAGAGTTGCGTCAGCATCCGTTTATTTGAATATCTCCTATGTATTGTAATTACGATACAAAATTGCCTTTGCACTGTTGTAGAGGTGATTAATTATCCTATCCAATTAGTTCTCAATCTTGAGGAAGAAGTCCGTTCTAGCCGGCTAAGCTAGAGAAGCCGCTAACGCGGCTGCGCTATATAGTATTTTTCTTGTAAATACATTTCCATGTAAAGTTTTTCCAGTTTTCCCGAATTTGAAATATATCCTGAAAAATTTACAATAAGTCTTTTGCGGATAGAATTATGTAGTAAAAAATGTGATATTTTAAGGATAGGTATCAGCTATTGCACCACTAAGTACGAGTAAGTGCACGCATCAACAAGACTGCCTGCACACTGCGGTGCGTCATGCGTGTGAAATTCACATCACGCACAGTCTGTCTCCAGCCTTATATTTTGCCGTATGAGATGAAAACAATTTTTCTATTTTCTTGCCCTTTCCTAATCTCTTCTTATTATTTTTATACAAATATCACAATAACTATTTCATCAAATAGCGGCGCTTATTTCCCTGTACACGATTTAATGGCACCAGTACCAGTTTCACAATGGAGCTGGCGAAATGTAACAGATCCTGAGTGGTGTGGCAACCGTGCGGTCCGGCGATCCCTGCTGATATAATCTAATGCCGTTGTGGATATGCATATCTTATTGTTTTACATCATAACAAAGTACTTAATGACTTCTTTAAGTTGAAGCAAGTATCATGACGTTTACCTACATCATTTTGAAAGTACGAGATTCATTGTTACAAATCACAATTGAAAAAGGCATATTTTATGCTATAGCTTAAAATGACAATTTAACGAGAAAATGGGTTTTACCTGCTTTGTTTAATACGATTGCAATCTCTCTGTTATCAATATTGAAGGATGATATTATGATAACGTCATATTCGTAGATTGTAATAGGTACTTTCTCTATTCGAAGGTTCAGGGTTCAATTCCCATGTGGATTACACACTTTGTGTATGTTCTCAGTTAGGTTACGGGACTATTCCCACCTCTTGTCCCCACCGCACCGCTGCAATTCCTGTGTAGCCAGGATCTACAGCTTGACCGCCAATAAAACCCAACCAGTGAAGGTCAATTTTGTCCCGGGGAAAAGTTAAACTGTCGTTGGACCCGCAACGTAATTAATCAGAAGAACATGGGAGGAGTTGGAATTTAAGGTTCGATTTCCCTCCATTGCAGTGCGGATGACAGGTGACAAACAAGGATTTAATAACCTCAGCTAGGCTAGCTTACTGCTGGCTTTTAACTATTTCATTTTACCAAAGCTTCCTTGCTCCGTATGGCATTTAATAAGCCATCGATCTGACATGCCTTGTTAAACGCCTATGGCGTCCACATCAGGGTTGTGACCTCAGTTATTACAAGTAACCGAAGTAGATTCAATCCAGCGCTGGTGAGGAAATATAGGGTGTTTGCAACTGTGGCCGGTGGCAGCTATCGGCCACGCTATCCGATATCCGTGATGTAAGGGCTAGTTGCAAGCGCTAACATGATTATTTGGAATTATAATAATAATAAAAACAATGGTAGTTTTTCACGTGCAAGGGAAAAAGGACATTCGTTTTTTTTTATTTACTTTGTTGTGACTTTGATTGTTCTGCGTCTCAATTTCAATCTCATCTGATGATTAGCTTAAATGTCATTATCCCATTTAACGCCAACTAGATTAATTTAAAGCAAAGCACGAAGACAGATCATAAGCTCAATTTGTGCAGCTACGAGTGATTTACCTTTTTTCAAATATTTGGAAAAATCGTGTTGCAATAGGAAAGCCTTTGTACGATATGCACGTGTACATTTTTTAAAAGGGGATCAAAGATAAAACATGTAGAATCATTAATCGACTTAAAAAGGAGGAGGAGTTAGGTTGGTATAGTTTTATTAATTGTGTTCTTTAGTAGGTAAATACCATGGCGCAAAATAATGCCTTAAAACTTATGTAAGGGCTGTTTTAAATCTCGGGCACGTCTAGCATGAACGCTTTGTCTGCAAGTTCACCTAAATCCTGTAAGTTGAGTAATGAGCCACAATAGGAGCTTACGGCTTATGTAACGATCGTGGGCTGCATGCTTAGCCGCTTTGTATTTATCTAGGGCTAGATCTAGTTTAGGCAATAAAAATACACCTACATTTACATATTTGGATTTCTACAAAGACTAGCAATAACATGACGAAAGATTATTACTAGAAGAACACGAAACTATTTATAATATCATGTAAATAATTTGAGAAAACAAAAGCTTGTGATCAGCCTGGGTCAAAACTATCAAAATTGGTGTTTTGTTTTTTACATAATTGCCGCCTCTGTGGTCTAGTGGTAAGACCACCTGCTTCAGACGCAGAGGTCCCGGGTTCGATTCCCAGTGGGGGCAGATTTTTCTGTTCGGTTTGGTTGGTGGTAGGGCTTGTTCTAAGTCCACCTGGCTAGCTATACCACCATCTTACCTAAGTCTATCGCCATAACAACAATGTTAACTGCATTGTTGTGTTCCGGCAGTTAGAGGTAAGATAGCCAGTTCCTCCGTGGTTGAGGATTCCGGGTGAAGCTCGCTTCCACCTTCGGCCTGATCGTCACTTACCATCAGGTGAGATACAGGCCAAGAGCTTCCTCGTTGTGGATAAAAAAATATATTTATGGATTGTGTAGTGCTTAACATAATGGTAAAAAATATTATTATGATGTTACTTTCAGACACAAAAAGTGTTTTATGGTCACTGACGAGAATAGCATTATCGATATCATTTTGATCTATAATAAGTTGATGGATCTTATAATATCTTGTAATAGTAAAAACGTAAACGTAAATCAAGATTTATTTCCAAACGTCTTTAAGTACGACCTACACTCTAAAATGACTAATCTATAGTATTGGAGACATAAACTACACCGTTTGAAAGGGACACCGTTCCCACAGTTCCTAGATCTAGATTAAATAACAAGGTCCCGTCCAAAAGAGCTTAAGTTCTAATTTAAATTTAGGGGAAATTAAAGTTAATTGGTTTGTGATAAAGTAGCTTTTCTTTTGCGGTAAAGAATCCATGGTTATAAGAAGAATGCTGCGACGCTCTACTTTCCACAGTTCATAGGCATTTCGGAGCCAAGGACTCAGTCCTATGTATACTATTGTATACGTATATTATGTATAATAATACACAGTGGTCGGACTGGTCTGCCATGTAAATAAGGTTGGTAATAGTTGTGAAAGATCATTCGTATAAATGGATGCGGAATTTAATTTGCTGGTATTTGAAGACAAGACCTCATTCTGCTTGAAACAGTCACGAATTCTACAACCGTTGCCAATAATAAGGGTATTTGTTATTGATACAATACTCCCTTTGGACATTTTTACCACGTTATCAAATCCCAATTAAGTAAAACACACATGTAAAAACTTTTTAAAATATTTTATTTTTATTTTTATGAGGAAGAGGAAATAGCATTAGGTATACCTGTAATGTTCACGCTGAAAAATATTTGCTATGTTCGAAGATTGCGTCCGCGAGAGCTCTCCATTTCGTCTCGTATAGTAATTAACTAAATAAATAATTTCTAACAATACATTTTTTCATGTAATAAGGACTATTCGTTCTTACGATTAGTAGTAAAGACGTCAGCTGCATCAGACGCATACAATTATTTATCAGCATCAGATAATGTAATTGTGTGTGTCCTACATTTCAATACACTAAACGAATTTAGTGAAAAAGTCCTTCCATGTAGGTAGATGCCACCACAATATAAATTGCATCATTCAATCAAGTGTTTAGCCATGCGAAAATCCGAATGCCATCAATCAACACGTCTATGCCGACGTTATGGGCACGCGCATTACATCAGTGACGAGTGGGCCAGACAAAAATGCCGCTCGCCTCACGATCACACTGTAGGCTACTGGATTAGGACTTTCCTAGAATGTCCAGAAGTTTTCCTACACACATAATAATCAGATAACCTCCCACAATAACTTTACCATCCCAATCTCTAATGCAAACCTTATGCTTCCAACTTTAGGGTGCAGCTAGCTGCATGGTTAAGTTTGTCAAACTGCAGACGGCTAGGTGCGGCTCTTCATATCGTTTTTATTACATTTTCACCGGCGAATGACATAATCCGATCATACCAACAGCTCTCGTATTTGGTTCGGTGCAATAGAGACGTCCTCATAACGTTTTTACGTGCGTGGAGCTTAATTAGAATGTATAATTAGCTATGTATAATTAGTTAGCTAATTATTTAATTAAGTGGGTACGTTTATTATAAATATCGTAAATAGACTATGTTAAATACTTATTTATATTATCTTTTGAACAGATAATTGATTACCTACCTATTTTTAGAGGAACGCTTTTCTGCTCAACATAGAATTATCAAAGACACTATGATTATAAAATATTATTATTTGTTAATTAATAAATAATCAACTTTAAAACCACATAGGTAAGTGCATACAAATAATTTGTGTTTCCAAAATACTAATCTAGAGAATAGAATAGGTGACCGCTATGGGCTATAAAGCATCGTATATCTTGACTTGATATTGAGAACGATTGACGCCACAGAAAGGCTAAATTGGGAATAAATTGCCAAATCAATTACAGAGTACTACCGTGTAGCAAGTGCAGGTCTTAATCCAGGTCATAAATCTGTATTCCAATAAGTGCTGGGTCAATCGCAACGCGGTCGGTATGCTAAGTCGCGTTATTCACAACTGCATATTACAAACTGCCCGGCATGTTACGGAGATACCCGTCACGTTTGTCCACACTTCACTGGAGCATGTCACATGATGACACTGCATTCGAATGAGATGGGTTTTTAACAAGTCACACTCAACATCTGCTTCTGCAAATTCTTTTTTTTACGCATAATAAGGCAGGTATTTGACCACAATCACACCTGGTGGTGTAAGTGGGATGCAGTCTAGGATGATATTTTCTGCACTGTAAGTTCCTATTCACTCTCGCTTTGAAAAGGCGATGATTCAGTATTTTTAAGTCACACTATATATTTTCCCCCAATTATCTGCTTTTGCAAATTTTGCAACGGTTCTTATGGGTAAAAACTACCCATAACAACCGTTGAAACCAGTGGCAAACTTTGAAAATAAGGACAATGTTTTTCACACCATTATTTTGGAACTCTACCTAATATGACAACAATTTAGTATCGAATTTAAAAAGCTTTTTAAAAGGTGCCCATGCTTTTTAAAATCCGCCTTAAAGCGAAACTGCTCTAAACAGCTCATTCTTTGATGCTATAAATTAAAGCGGAGGAAATCTTTTCGCACTTTTTCTTTACATCCTAGACATTTCTAAGAATTTTACGATTATACTCGTAGGATTTATAAAACAGATTAGCGAAGTATTTATCGGACGTGCCAGATAAAGTTACATGATTGTCCGTTGCGTCAGCGGACAGGATAAATAAAAGTGTAAAGCGCTATTTGGAATCCGCTTAAAATCCTTCCTTACTTCCTTGGAAACTTTTGCACTTTATAGCAATGTTTGAAGATATTAAAATTTTGACCTACTTTCTGAATAAAAATATGTTTAATTTTTTGACTCTACATATTAAGTACTGAACTGAATCAGAGATGGATGAAGTTTTTAGAAAAAAAAGTATTTTTTCAGAATTTTCAGCCTAAGTAGGTAACTAATGTATTCAATAGCTAAAGTTATTTTCCTGAAAGAATTTTGAAAGGTAGAATAAATTTTTTTCACGACAGGTCAAGGCGCTGTAATAGCGCGTAGATAATTTTATGTAAAGACAGTTGAAAGACTGATAATTAAGTAGAGCACTTCCGTCCCTAACTCTTGTGCGTTTAAGCTGATAACAAAATTTTAAAACATTGACCTACTAAGATTACGTACTTACTACAAATCCGAGACATCTCTTGAGATAATATCTTGGATTCTTACACACTTCTTTCTACACATACTTTCTACTACATAGCTCGTAGAGCTGATGGCCGCTGGGGCAGGAAAGTTCTTGAGTGGCGACCACGAGACGGAAGACGTAGCGTGGGCAGGCCTCCCATTAGGTGGACCGACGATCTGGTGAAGGTCGCGGGAGGTGCCTGGGTGCGAGCGGCGCAGGATCGGTCTTCGTGGAAATCTTTGGGGGAGGCCTTTGTCCAGCAGTGGACGTCTTTCGGCTAAAACGAACGAACGAACTTAAAACGGAAAGATATTGGGGGCAAACCCATCTCATAATGTTTAAGGACGTAATTTTAAGTAACCTACCCAATTAACTATCATTTAGCCTTTAAGATTTTATAAAAAGTCTTCACATGTACAGGTTGTTATGAAACAGGCGGCTTCAACTCTTACGCATTGTTTAGATTTGTGACAAGCAATAAATCGGACTTAGTAGCTTAACTTAAATCGTAAAGTGCAATGTTGTTTGAAACGCAAATCGTATCGTTTCCCAATTCTCAATATGTAAAATTAATCCCATCAAAAACAATACTTGTCAAAAAAACCAAGTCTCGCAACTCAGTTGTTCTACGGTAAAAAGTTGTGAGATCCATGTAATACCAAGTCCAGGCCAGGAAATCTTTAACGTTTTACATAAATATATTGACTTGGCCATCGCACTAAATAATTTAATTTACACGTGTTTTCATGCGATGGCCAAGTCAATATATTTATGTAAAACGTTAAAGATTTCCTGGCCTGGACTTGGTATTACATGGATCTCACAACTTTTTACCGTAGAACAACTGAGTTGCGAGACTTGGTTTTTTTGACAAGTATTGTTTTTGATGGGATCTCATTTCTTTTTGTATTTTGTAGACAACAGTTATGTATCTACACTCAACATCAAATAAACCGCACCTTCCGCGACGCGAACTTTAAAGATTTTCTTCTGACACAATCATGGTACCCCAACAATATTGGTGTTATTTGAAAGCCCAATAAATATCCTTTAAGAAAAATACATTTTATTTGTAAATAAATGATTAACATATACCATAAATGTGACTTGAAAATAGACCTCACTTTGGGCTCACCTCTGGGATCAATTAGACCAATTTTTATGGTTATTAAACCAAATAAAGATCTCACGTATCCTCTTTAACAGATGGATAGCGATTAATCCCAACTTAACAGTTTTATAGTCATAAAAAATGGCTATAGCGTAACTACCTATTTTTTGAAGAAGTGACTCTGGATCCTTGTAAACACACATTTTTGGGGTAAACACCTTTCCTTTAATGAAATGAAGTTTAGAACTAGGCTTTCAAATGGTACCAACGTTGTTGGGAAGTGGGGATGCATACGTTTGATAAGTGCTTGTCGCGGGAGGTGCGATTTATTTGATGCCGAGTGTAGAAAACTGGACCGAAATTGAAAAATTTTACTCGACTTGGCGGTTGCACTACCGTGCCCCCAAATCTGATTTTTTTGTATTTTGTAGACAGCAGTTATGTATTTAGAAAACTGGACCGAAATTGAAAAATTTTACTCGACTTGGCGGTTGCACTACCGTGCCCCCAAATATTTTAGTTTTTCCTTGATTCATACACCAAACACTACTTATATTCCAAATTTGAAGCTTCTAGGTCTGCTAGAAGTGCCTTAGAGTTTTGATGATCGGTGAGTCAGTGAGTCAGTGAGTCAGTGAGTGACAAAATTAAGTAACTTTGACCCGTTATAATTCTTAAACTACTGGTTCAAATTGAATGAAATTTTAAATATACCGTGTCTTTACAATGCCTGCATAGCTAATGAAAATTCAGCCTTCTAGTTTTATCCACAAAGAAGTTACAGGCAGTCGAAAATGGCCTGAATTGCTTCGAGAAAAGGATGGTACGGCCGTGCCGCTTTTTTGCTCGACTTGGTGGGGGCACTGCCGTGCCCCCAGATTCTTAAAAGAATAAAATTATGGACAAAATAGGCCCACCTTCAAAAAATATTGTATAATAAACCTTGTTTTTAATTGCTACATGATCTTTTTAATCTAATTCTTCCATGAGAAGATTTGTAATAAATCAGGATGGTGAAAAACAGTTTACAATAAAAAAATATTATTTATTATGCTATTTATTATTATTCAGTAAAAATAACATAAAGTCTCATTATAACACAACACAAGATAACACCATGCACAAATGTACTCACCTCCTTAACGATTTCAATAGATAAACGGATTTTCATGACCACCGCGTGGAACGAGATTTCACTTCGCAGCTATCTTAAAACAAAGTGGCCGATTTTGGTTTGGTTAAAGATATTTGTCCAAAGATATTTGGTGACGTGTGTCAAAATGATAGCCCAAACGTCTATTGATTGTGATTTTAGTGTTGCCAGTTCAAAATGTTGAGAAAGTTGCTTAATTCGATCAACGAAAAAATGACCATAATTGGTGCCGTGTCCATTACTGGTGCCGTCACCCTACCGTTTATTTTCGTACAAATATTGAGCATTTGAGTCTAAGCATAAACAAACTTTTAATGCTCGCAGCGATTATCGCCTGAAACAACATTGAGCTTAACTTGGAAAATCTCACGAGGAAAATAACTCCGTCTTATTAGTGCGCACACGTCACATTCCTCCGCGGATATTCTGTCGCGTAACATAGCTTCTTTAGGGCGTCGCTTTTTCAAAAATCACATATTTGTTTTAATTGAGCGGCTTGTGAAAAGAGCTTGCATTAAAATAGCTTACCTAGCTAGGCTAACTAAATTACTTAAATGTGAAATGAAAAATTTGAAGAAAATGGTTTGTACACTAATTGCATAGGGAACGGATTTTTGTTTTTTTGTTTATGGATAAGTAGAACTTTTTAAGCTGAGAAAATGCGTACAAGAACATAAGTCATTACCTGGTACCTTATGATTGCAGTATAGCAGACCTATTCAAATTATACTTTAAAATGAAAAGGCCTTTTTTCAATTCTTTCGTAACCACACATAAATTCAGAGGTAATCCTGTACTAAACCTTAGCGATTCTATAAGTCGTTGCGTAACAGCGGTTTGTCGGCAGATTACGTAGAGGTCTAGTCCAGATCTAGTTCTATGCATTAGTACTAAGTGCACACCCTACTAGTTCATTCGATTGAGCCTTTATTGTAGAAAGTAAATACTGAGAGCTGTTAAGACCTTGTAAGACTGCTATATCGCGATGATAAAATTTATATTTTCACTAGGTTTATCAAACAGTCTATAAATGACTTTTGGTAAGTAAAATATACCTACTTAAAATTTAAATAAGTATCTGTTATATTTTTTTCTTTGTTTTCCACCCTCGTTACTCACTAGTCGTCCTCTTTAAAAACTAAGCATATGAACTATGACGAGTAGAGACGCTGAAGTACCAAATACATTACTTCTTATCTGTATATTATGTTTTTTCCACGAATAAAGGTGGTACTTAATACAAATTCTCCTGATATTAGGTATGTCAGAGGGATGACGTAATGCTATAAACGTTCGTACTATTGTAAACGCAGCTGTAATTGGAACTAATACTCAGACTAATCTATGTAGACTTCTATGGTTTTATCAACTCCATACAAATCCGTTCAGCTTTCTTCTGGTGCAGGGTGTAAGCTGAACTGGGTTCCGCACATGCTCCGCCAATGTGTAGCATGTGTGACGTTTATAAATACATTTACTTTCCTCGCCTCTCCACTTTCCTTCCTCGCCTCCATCGGGCTGGTCCACTCGATACGGAGAATGATCCGATTAACTTATGTGAGTGTCAATAAACCTAGCAAAAGATTATTGATTTAACAAAATTGCCATGCAAGTATTTTATGTACGCGCCGCGAACGTGTTAAAAATATAGAGTGCCAGAAGTGGGCAATAAACTCGCCCGTGAACTAAAGTGTCTCACATTATCAAACAAAGTTTGAGTCAGATTTTATGATCAACAAATTTTAATAACAAAACGCCTTCTCTTATTACAGATACTACTATTCCTGTGCTTCCACCATGTCCAAAGCGCGTCACAAGAGAAGCGAGAAGTAGCCGGAGCGATCGCGTCTGGTTACCCTGTCCGTCACACGTACTCTGAGCATCACACCCGCGTAGCCGTTCCGGTCCCGCAACCGATACCGATCAGCGTCCCGCGACCGGTCCCCTACACCGTACCGGTAGGCGTACCGGTTGACCAGCCTCGTCCAGTACTAGTCCCGGTACCACACCCCGTGGCTCACATCATCCACCGACCGGTAGCAGTGCCGGTCGACCGGCCGTTCCCGTATCCGGTAGCTCAGCCCGTACCGGTCACTATTACTCAGGGAGTCGCGATACCGGTTCCCCAGCCGTATGCAGTTAGTATACCTGCTCCGGTACCAGTGGGGGTGCCACAACCGGTCCCTGTGCCGGTTTCCCCTGTGTTAGTAGGGGGGCCTGGGGTGGTCGGTGGTGGAGGCGTAGTCGGTCCAGCCGTAGTGGGACCTTCAGCCGTAGTCGGGCCGTCAGCCGTAGTCGGGCCGTCAGCTGTAGTCGGGCCTTCAGCCGTCGTGGGTCAGGCCGTTATAGCGTCACCGGGAGTGGCAACGGCAGGAGTGGTGGGCTCGTCTGCCGTAGTCCACGGTTCTTCTGCTAGTAGTTATGGTCATACAGTAGTAGCTTCCCATGGCCATGCCATCCAACATCCTTATTAACTATACTAGAGGTTCGGGGGTAATTTAGTATTTATTTTTGTTATGAGTTAGTACAAAATCACCGGTGCCAATAGAAGGTAGTTAGTTATTCAAAATAAGCCATAATTTAGATGTTAATATTTATCTGCTATTCACTTGATACGCTGTGTCTAAAGTTACTGAAAATACATATATTTGCTTATCTTATTTTGTCCAAGTGCAACCATGTTGTTGTTGTCGAAAATTTTAATCAGTTTAGCCAGAAAGACGTTCGATTATATGCACGAAGGCATATCAAGCTAAACGCTGTAGCATCTTATACAAGTTGTAATAAGTGCTATATTGCAACAAACATGTGAAGACTGATGTGCTGCACAAACATAAACATCTAGTAATATCAGCTAAGTTATTTTTGTAGCTTTTATTTACGCATATCTTTTACTTTAATTTATTTTAAAGCCTGATTTAATATATTTAAGAAGTTTTGAAAATTAAACTTAGTGCCCTAGTTAATCATACCACCAAATTACCTGTAAATATTTAATAGATACTCGTAATTAATTTTTGTAACCTGTTAATTAAAAATAAATAATAAGAAAATACATGGCGTGTTTTAATTAATATCAAGACTAGGTTTAATTGGGATTTTTTTTAACCTACGAAACTTCTTAGTAAGCCCTCCTGAAACCATCGTTTTTCAGCTGAAAGATAATGTTTGAAACAAAGACGAAAAGAAACATAGATAAAGACAGATATCTCTTAATAATAAATATCTATATTTTTACCCCACTGCACCAGAAGGAGGATTATTTAATTTTACACTTTTAGATATCATTATTTTTAACGACTTGCGTAACACTTGGTACAGATACGATAGCAAATTATTTCTTGGTAGACATCTTCTACTACGCAAACACTCAAAAAATCTTACAGAATCGAGTCCAATTAAATTGGTAAAACAAATCAGTTACAAAAACATATCGGTCGAGGATAATCGTGTTTACCTCGGCTATCAGACCGTCCATTTGTAATTTTTGATACTGTGATAAGATCCGCGCTATCTGAAACGTGATCCCTGATAAACAGTATCAGTGCGTTCTAGACATCCGCTGGTTGTATATTGGTGATTTTTAAAGCTAAAAAATAACTCCACAGTGCATTTAATTAAAAATTCGGAGTTAAGAAAGTGTTAACTGTGAGATACACCATGGAGTACAATAAGGTCGACACAAAAATGACGTCAAGTGAGTTTGGATTTTATTAGGTTGGCTTGATAAGGGTTTTATTATTCTTTCTGCCGGTGACAAATTAGTACCTAAGTACTCTAATCTATGAACGCGATGCTTCTGTAGAGCTAAACGCCTGTATAGAATTAGGGAGACAGTTTGATGTTGTATGTTTTACAATTTCGGTTGCACCAGGCGTTTGAACTTTGAACTGTTTTAAACGTAGATATTATAACAATTATTGTAGGTCGTTAAAATTTTATCGCAAAAATAACTTACACTCGTATTCACAAACATTACTATCAGGTCTCACAGTGCGCGTGGACGCTCAGGGTGACATATAAACCAATCACAGAGCTCTATTTAACGCTGTGCGTTCGAATTGCTGCTTCACATAAGCAAGGCATCGTTTGTGAATACGGGCGTTATTGTAGGTATAGTACGCCCGTCGTTAAGAGTACTAATTGAATTATCATACCAATTACATTTATGTACTTCTTTATCTACTAGTTTGTGCCTTGCCGTAATTGGCAATTACCATGTAATTATGCGTTAATTGTTGTTGTAAAATAACACCTAAACACAACAACATAAGGTGCCATAGTGGTTACCTTGATGTGCCCTCGATGTTAGGGAGATCTTTGCGAAGTACAACACTGCCTATTCTGAATATCGATCGGTATTCTGATTGTAATTGTCTCCTCCCTAAGTGTACAATGATAATTTGCTTAAGTACTTGAAAAACATTTCGCCTCCCAAAAGATACTGCACTTCCTAATGATACAGGACTCGGAGGCGAACTGTAAGGAAAATAGCGGTGATCACAATAGATCGGTACCGGTCGCAGTGATGCTAGGACTTTATGAACTAGAATAGCCGCTCAACACAAAAAAAAAATATAAAAAGTAGAGACTATACTAGTGTTTTAAGAAACTCGAATCTTCAAAAATAAGCTTAGCTAAAGTTTTATTGAGACTCCAAGACTCGAGTTCCTTTTAACACTAGTAGAGTTATTCACACTAGAGAGCTGTTAGCTGACATCTGCTTTTATCTAAATAAATTACTATAGATTACGGTTATAGTTAATACTCGAGTTAATCAACACTCGTGTTATGCAGTCGGGTTCATGTACTTGATATGGAGAGATAACCCTTGACTCATCTTCATAGTAGACTGAAAACAGTCTACTGGCTGTCACTTGTAAGCCAGCACTGCACTGGACCGAGTAATCGTTAGGTAAAATGATGATGCAGGTAGGTAAGAATCTTTATAATCATTTTGTCTGGATTACCTTATCCTTGTGTCAGTGCCCCACCAGACTCCAACTGTACCTCCAGCTTTGCTGAAATTGCAATATATTACAAAGTCATCGAATAACATATTTCAACAAAACAAGGGGTGATCTCCTTTAAGCTTACGGTTATTCCCCCGTAACTTCAATGTACTCTACATTAATTATTGTCAGAAAATCAATCTATCTAGATGATGACGCATTTCAAGCAGTAATATTTCGTACCATTCATCCATTAATTAAGATATTTTTTGTATATTTCAGAGTTCCCATTCTCAATGGAAAGCTTACCACGGCAGAAGAAGTTTGTCTGTCTCTCTCTCAAGTTTGGCAGTATTTTTGCAGCGTTAACTGTTATAGTGAGTATCTTTACGTATTACAGGCAATAATCAGTTCTTAGTTTTAATATTGCAAAATGACTCATATCGCTGCTGTGGCCTTTATTCGCGGCATTGCAGACTTAGCTTTGCGTTTAGATTCGGAAAGTAACGTGATTCTAGTATTTAGAAATATTAGTTTTCGTCGTCTATAGTACAGTATTGTGATTACAACTCTAGTTTCAGGCTTAAGAACCAAGCTTTTGCCATAACTCAATCGGATCACAAAGTCTTAACCATATTAATTTTTGGGCAAATAAGTTGATTCAAGCTGCAGGCTTAAATTCTCAACTGTGGCAGATTTTTCTATAATGTGTTTAACGGTTTTTCCCAGCTTGATCCTGGAGCCGATATTGGTAATAGTTCCTAACATCCTGATTCATTTTGGAACAAAGTTTGACATGCATTAAAAAGTCCAAGAGGCACTTTTATACCACTGGGCACTCTGAGCACGTGCCCAGGGCCCTGCGAACTAGAGGGCCCCCGACTACTCTCAAAGAAAACCTTTTTCAAGATTATGAGGGCCCCGTTGATCCTGAAATACCCAGAGCCCCTAGTAGGTTAAAGACGGCTTTGCCAAGAGGGGGTTATCCACAACATTTTTTCTTGTTCCAGCTATACTCAGTACTAGCTTTAGCACAATGCGCCGCAGCGCTGGGCATGCTGCCCAACCAGCTGGAGGCAGAGAACGTGGCCAGCATGGCGATGTTTGGCATCATCATCGTCATCACCATCACCCACGCCGTCACGCTGTTCCTGAGCGCTGTCATGCTGGTTGGAGCTTTGTGTGTAAGTAAACATCTTACGCCTACGTTATGTATTCACAAACATTACTATGAAGTCTCACAGGGCGCGTGGTCGCAAAGGGTGACACACGAACCAATCACAGAGCTCAATTCTACGCTGTGCGTTCGATTTGCAAGCAACTTTGAATACGTATGTTAAACCTACTCCCAAGTCGTAATACCGTATAAGTTATTTTAGGCGCTTCTAAGAAGTTTATGCCGTTGATTGAAACTAGAGATCCCGGGTTCGATTCCCAGTGGTGGATAAAATTTCTCTCGGTTTGAGTGGCGGGGTTGTTTTAAATTCACCTGGCTTCTAGCCAGGTATCATTCTGGTATCTACCAGAATATTAAACTAAACTGTGACCGAAACAACCGAACAGCATTGATGTGTTTCGACGTTGGAGGTACGGTAATTCCTATGTATCGAAGGATTACAAATGGTATGGAAGGTGATGCTGGTTTCCTTCTTCGGCCTAATCTACTATTAAATGAGCTTCCCCGTAGATTAAAAAACAATGGACCCTGTAGAGCTGAAATGAAAGCAGTAGGGCAGGTGACCCGGTTTTGGCCATTTTAAGAATTTTTTAGACTTTGAGGCTATATCATTGTACAGTTTTTGTTATCACGGACTTATTTCTTGTAAAGAGTGATTAAATATATTTAGATCTAGCCTAAGGATACATTTTTTTTTCATAATGATTCAATGGAAAAATAATCCTGTAGAAAAGAAAAAGAAATGGGAATTTGTGCCATTTTTGGCCAGCTTTACCCCATTTCTGGCCACAGTCATGTGCCAGTTCTGGCCATCAAAATTCATAAAAAAAAACAAAAACTACTCGACGGATTTTAACGAAACTTGGTACAATTATTTTTCATACTCCTGGGCAGGTTATAGTATACTTAGGGATTCCCACGGGAACAGGAATTAGCGGGAAAATCCTTTTGTATTAAAAATCTAAACTGCTTAAGTTAGACGCTTGAAATTTGGCATGTAGGTACCTTAGTAAACTTAAAGCTTAGTTACAACAAGGAATTCCCGAAATTCCCACGGGAACGGGAATTAGCGGGAAAATCCTTTTGTATAAAAAATCTAAACTGCTTAAGTTAGACGCTTGAAATTTGGTATGTAGGTAGGTAGGTACCTTAGTAAACTTAAAGCTTAGTTACAACAAGGAATTTTCGAAATTCCCACGGGAACGGGAATTCCCGAAATTCCCACGGGAACCGGAATTCGCGGCAAAATCCTTTTGTATGAAAAATCTAAACTGCTTAAGTTAGATGCTTGAAATTTGGTATGTAGGTAGCCTAGTAAACTTAAAGCTTAAGCTTAGTTACAAGGAATTCCCTAAATTCCCACGGGAACGGAAATTCCCGAAATTCCCACAACAACGGGAATTCCCGAAAATCTCACGGGAACGGGAATTCCTGAAATTCCCACAACGGGAATTCCCGAAAATCTCACGGGAACGGGAATTCCTGAAATTCCCACGGGAACGGGAATTCGCAGGAAAATCCTTTTGTATGAAAAATCTAAACTGCTTAAGTTAGATGCTTGAAATTTGGTACGTAGG
This sequence comes from Ostrinia nubilalis, assembly GCF_963855985.1. Lineage (NCBI taxonomy): Eukaryota > Metazoa > Arthropoda > Insecta > Lepidoptera > Crambidae > Ostrinia > Ostrinia nubilalis. Next base: position 10,557,869 of record NC_087101.1, on the reverse strand, counting down.
TACCTTAGTAAACTTAGAACTTAGTTACAAGGAATTCCCGAAATTCCCACGGGAACGGGAATTAGCGGGAAAATCCTTTTGTATGAAAAATCTAAACTGCTTAAGTTAGACGCTTGAAATTTGGTATGTAGGTACCTTAGTAAACTTAAAGCTTAGTTACAACAAGGAATTCCCAAATTTCCCACGGGTACGGGAATTCCCGAAATTCCCACGGGAATGGGAATTATCGGGAAAATCCTTTTGTATGAAAAATCTAAACTGCTTAACTTAGACGCTTGAAATTTGGTATGTAGGTAGGTACCTTAGTAAACTTAAAGCTAAGTTACAAGGAATTTCCGAAATTCCCACGGGAACGGGAATTCCCGAAATTCCCACGGGAACGGGAACTAATACCAACAGTACTAATACTGGAACAATTTTCTTTTCACAACACCGATTTTTTTAGTATTAATTTGGTTTCGATGGAGGCATTATAATCGTAACTCTGAAAATGAATCGATTACTTATATCAAAATAGCTAAGTAATTAAATTGAAAAATCACGATAAAAACTAAATGGCCAAAAGTGGGGTTCTTCGTGCACCGCTTTTGGCCATTCATGTGGCCAAAGATGGGAAAATTCATTCATTCTGGCTCCATTAGTGGCCACCTCTCATAAACCCCTTAATAAACAAATAGCGATAAAATATCATTAGTACCACTTAGACAGTGTATTCTTTATTAAGGTTTAACATAAACATTTAAAAAAATAAGAAGGATTTAGAAAATAATGATTGTTTACTCACCCGCTCGCCTTAGCCTTTTTGCTAAGAATTAAAACAATTAACGCTTCTCAAAAAATAATGACTTGTTGGATTGAAGTGAAGCTTGACACATCAAAGCTGTTAACGCTATCAGTGTTGCTAATATTAGATATTTTTATTCCCGTAAACCATAGAGTAATATATTAGTCTTTGCCTTAGTTATAACGATTTGAAGTTCTAAATGGCCACAAAGGGGTCGGTGGCCACAACCGGGTCACTTGCCCTAATTCGAGTGAACCTTTTATAAGATATTCACGATAGATCAATCCCATTTATTCCAGGACCGGGCGTACCTCATCAGGCCGTGGGTGATGTGGATGTCGGTGCAGGTCATGGTGTCCATCCTGCTGTTCGTGTTCTACAGCACCATGAACATGATCAACCACTTCCAGGATAGCACGCCTTTGATATACATCATTGAGTTCCTTATTCTCCGTAAGTATTATACTTGTAGTATAATACATTATTATACTTGTACTTATTTATCATGGACAATAAAATTAAACAATTAGATTACAATTTTATGAAAGGGCATAATATGTCTACTTCACTTTTATACAGGGTGTCCCAAAAAGTAGTGTCAAGTCAAGAAGCCCAGAGGTAGAGCATCACTAGGGCTATCCAAATCACCCCCATGTATGTTTCGCTATTTTTGATAGTTTTCGAGTTATAATTGTTTTAAATTTCTGTGCTTAGGCACTTTTTGGGTCACTGTGCCTGTGGCGTGAATTTGTATAAATTGCGATAACATAGTTACGATTATATGAAACGCGCATTTACGGCGCCTGAACAAAATGATGTTCATCCCTAACTTGAACACAAAGTGGCATATTCTCAAAGTTTTCTTTTATTATAAACATGTAGCTTTCATAACAAAGATCATCTTTCTCATCATGAATGCTGAATGACACACTTACTAAGTACATTTCATTACAACGATTTCTTTTCATCCTTATGCATTTTACACTGCGCAATTTCTCCTAAACTAAGCTAAACTTGCACTATGTAATGGATACCAGAAAATTGATATAAACATACATAATACAATTATGTTGTGTGCTTATAAATTAATCTAAATTCCAGTGGTTCGCATCTACATGCTGATGACGGTGGGCAACTACTACAGGCAGCTAGTCGAGGAGCACGGGGAGTCCGAGCGACTGGTCAAGCTCATGAACAGCGACTGGTACAACGCCTGACCACTGGCACCGACTGCTTTGAGAGACAACCATGTGATATAAGACTCTTCATGGGCTACAGACTTTTAGTCAGCTGATATAGATCATTACATCCACGAAAACGCGCCCCACCATTCTTCCGCTAATGTTTGAGTGTTATCGGTACACGCTAAATTGACACTCGCAATCCATGAGTGCACACGCACACTACAATAATGACGCTCGGATTTCTCGGATCAAACCTCCCGCACCCCGCGCTTCCCTCGACCAAAGCACACCAAAGTGGGGCGCGTCTTCGTGGATATTTCATAGTTGGGCCCGATTCTAATTTGTATGAAGAATCGGCCAATTCCGATGTGCGCACTTTCATCTATGTCCATACTGATTAACAGCCCTACCCAACTATCGGCTGACATAAAGTTTGTAGGCTAAATCTTTTGTTAGTTGTAAATAATATTTAAGCTTTCTTAGAAAGTGTAAGTTATAATGAAGTTCTTTATAAGGATTAGAGATTTTTTTTATATTCAGTACAGCTGTTACTAAAATTGCAATGTATTTATTGTATAAAGTTGTATAGTAATAAAATATTTCTACAATTAAAATATATTTATTTGGCATAAAAGTCGTAAAATATATAACTGGTACTTACAACTAGGTTTTAATTGGTACTCTTGGACAATACAAGTTCTCTACACTTAAATACAATATGCACAATTTTAATTACATAACATTATGTTTTTACTTTAATAAATGTTTTCCAAAAATATATGTACGGTAACTTTCATAGTGCTATAATAAGATCTATCACTCCACTCATCTTATTTTAACAAAATCTCACTGGAATAAGGCACTCACTACTCATATTAATTAATATAAAATTGTATATCTGTTTATTAATGTCTGTACAATATTAATGGACATTGGACAGGTGAAAAAAGTTGGTATTAAAAGTTAATTTAGTAATTTTATGAAAAAATATGTTGCAGTCACTTTTAATCTCAGTCTACACGTTCAATTTAATTCTACGCGCATTTCACAATCATACGATATCACGGAAATACTTTCTAAAATATATCTTTAAAGTTAACATTAATGGTTTCGATAGATAACTAAGGTAAAAACTTACCTAACCTATCGTGTCGATTGATAAATATTTTAATTCATAAACAAATATTGGTAAGTTGTCATCACGTCTCCTCTAAAACGATTTTTTTACTTTGTTCATTACCTACTTGTTTCTAGGTAGGTAGTATGTTGAAAATTTGAAGTACTTATATTTTAACATATAGCAGATAACTCAAACATACATTTGAAACAAGTTTTACCTCATCTTTGTAATAATAGTGTAGATTTTGTTGATCAATTCCAAGTTTCACAGAAGAAACCTTCCAGCCTCCTTTCATGTAAGAGATTTCCTCTAACAAATTGCGCACAATAACTTTAATAAATTGTCCATAATTAATACTACTTTTTCGTACAAACAAGATCCGTATAAACTATACGGGATCCCTTTCGCGCACGTATTTGACCGTATCGTCCCTTTCCATCTTTGTGACGGAACTCCAAATTAAGACGGCGAGGTAGATTTGCCACACTGAAATGAAAAAAAAAAGAAATTAAATAAAAACAAATTACCTATCAATTAAAAAATCACATCCAATCATCTGCCAAATTTTAAACTAAAAAGCCTGGCTTGAAGCCTCTTGGTTGGCTAATCAAAAAGTTTCTAAAACAAACTTACGCCTGTATTCACAAACATTACTATGAGGTCTCACAGTGCGCGTGAACGCACAGGGTGACACATGAACCAATCACAGAGCTCTATTTAACGCTGTGCGTTCGATTTGCTGCTTCACTTAGGCAAGCATCGTTTGTGAATACGGGCGTTAGTTACAACTAGTCTGTTGAGAACTTCTTTAGGAATATAGAGTTCCTAATAAAGTCAATAAAACGCGTCTTTAGATGATTATTGTAGGCCTATTTTTAATTCATTCCAATTAGGACATCGAGAACGGATAAAATAAAAACTAACTAATGCCATGTTATTAAACTAAATAATTAATAGAGCAGCAAATCGAATAAACCATTCGAATAATTAACAGCAATCTTGGCTGTTTTTATTTTATCTCCAACGTCAATGAATTAATATGCTAGTAAAAAGTAGATAATTAAGTAGATATCCAATAATGAGCGAGCATCCATGACTAGAGGAGTATCATCAGTTTATCACACATTAGTTTGTAACTATTGGTTCATCATTTCAGCCATAGGACGTCCACTGCTGAACATAGGCCTCCCCCATGATTTCCATAATGACCGGTTGGTTAGCAGCCTGCATTCAGCGCCTTCCTGCTACCTTTATGATGCCGTCGGTCCACCTTGCGATGCGAGTGACCGTCCTACGCTTTCTGTTATGTGGCCTCCACTCTAGAATTTGCTGTCTCATCGGTCTATCTACACTATTAGTTACACTTAGTTTTTTGGCTCTCCCTGTGCTATTTGGAGGAGTAAGCAAATACAGACATTCTTTTGTTCAACGTTCAACAAAGTGTAATCTTTTCTGTAGAGTCGACTGAAAATTGTTCCAATTGAGAAGACGCAATACTCACTTAGCTGGAAGAGTATTAGGAACAGCTCGCTGGCAGACTCGCTGGTGATGAAGGCGATCCCGTAGATGAACCCGATCACCGAGTACACGATCTCGAAGTAGAGGTACACCTTCATCAGTAGCACATGTTTCTGGAATTGGGAAACGAAGCAAATATCAATAGGTGCAATCTACAATATCTATAATAGCGAAAGGTCACTTATTGACTGACTCACTCATCACGAAATCTCAGAAACTACAAGTGCTAGGAGTCTCAAATTTTGCATGGGGATTCCTTTTAGAACGTAGGTGCTCACTAAGACGGAATTTTGCAAAATACAACCCCTAAGGGGGTAAAACGGGATCCACGCGTACAAAGTCGCGGGCGGCCGCTAGTTATGAATAAAATGTGTGTTAGTAAATGGTCCTACTCATCACAACTAGGTATACGGCATTTGACATGACTCTACATTTCTTGACTTAATCCTATTAGTATTTAAATCTATGTACGAACTCTTATCTAGCAAGTTTTCAGCGCTTCACTGGTGAATCATACCTGTTAACAAGTACGATATCTCCACATGTTTAATTAAATATCTGTAAAATAATATAAGTAACAATCATTGTGACTGGCAAAGGCAATTGTTGTTGTTACACTTTGCAGTTTCGGCTCTTTTTGCCCTCTGTGCAACTTTTCAGTGAAAAGTAACTACATCTCGGCACCACATAAAAGACTGGTTACTGTTAGCTAGCGCTTAAGAACTTGCTACTATAAAGAGTAGGTAGGGGGAGTCCGGGAGAGTTTACCCGCTTTCCACTAAAGTGCTCATAAATATTTATATACTTACAAATCGCTATTTTTTATTAATTGTATCTTAAGCTACATTATTTAGCTATATTTTCTTCTAAGAAAGTTTAATACATCATTATTAGTTTAAGAGTAATTAACAATTTTAACCAAAGTGATATTTGGCTAATATCTCCCGCCTGGGTGGGAGACTTGACCCCGCAAGTAGGGAGCCTTTACCCGGGTTTAAAAATAAGCAAAATAATCACTACAAACTATAATTCTATAAAGTAATTTAATCTTCTTGAATGAAAATGTGTAACAATTTAATTCTTTGAGGTTTTCAAAAAAATCAGCCACGTTTTTTCTATTAAAACTGGTTGATCCGGATAAACTGGTTTCTACTGGGGCTACCTTTAATAATTTTCCTTTATCGATGTTAATAGGTACCTATAGCATTTCTTATTACTGACAGATCCTCTCCCGGAACTCTCCCGGACTCCCCCTATCTAAAAATTCTCATGTCAGTACCGTGTGCTTACAGACTGATATGACTGGCTTGCAAAGGGCTGGTAACCTTTGATATTAGTACGGTATGATACTGACCCTGTGTAGTGCGACGATGAAGGTGACAGTCATGGAGATCTCTATCACCAGCGCGACGGTATCCATGATTAGCCGCGGGTATTCTGCAGTGGATTCGGACACGTCAGATATCCGCGCGAACAATATGTAGGCACAGCGACAGGAAACTGGCTATCGTGAGGGACAGCTGGTAGGTATACTGACCCTGTGTAGAGCGACGATGAAGGTGACAGTCATGGAGATCTCGAGCACCAACGCGACGGTGTCTACAACCAGCCGCGGGTATTCTGCAGTGACCTCATGAACGTCTAAAGTCCGTGCGAAAGATGTACATACAGCAACAGGAGACTGGTTTCGTCGAGAGACAACTGGAGCCTTTGATATTAGTAATATGATGCTGACCCTGTGTAGTGCGACGATGAAGGTGACTGTCATGGAGATCTCTATCACCAGCGCGACGGTGTCCACGACGAGGCGCGGGTATTCTGCAGTGGATTCGGGCACATCCGATGTCCGCTCGAACGATATGTAGGCACAGCGACAGGAAAATGGCTATCGTGAGGGATAGCTGGTAGGTATACTGACCTTGTGTAGAGCGACGATAAAGGCGACAGTCATGGAGATCTCGAGCACCAACGCGACGGTGTCTACAACCAGCCGCGGGTATTCTGCAGTGACCTCATGAACGTCTGAAGTCCGTGCGAAAGATGTACATACAGCGCCAGGAGACTGGTTTCGTCGAGAGACAACTGGAACCTTTGATATTAGTAATATGATGCTGACCCTGTGTAGTGCGACGATGAAGGTGACAGTCATGGAGATCTCTATCACCAGCGCGACGGTGTCCACGACGAGAGGCGGGTATTCTGCAGCCACCTCGGGCACGTCAAATGTCCTCGCGAACGATATGTATAGCGACAGGAAACTGACTACGATGAGATACAGCAGCTGGAACCTTTAATATTACTACAATATGATACTGACCCTGTGTAGTGCGACGATGAAGGTGACTGTCATGGAGATCTCTATCACCAGCGCGACGGTGTCCACGACCAGCCGCGGGAATTCTGCGGCCACCTCGGGCACGTCAGATTTCCTCGCGAACGATATGTACAAAGACAGGAAACTTGCTACGGTGAGAGACAGCACCTGGAATATTATCATTTTATAGGGTGAATAAAATATCACAGAAAAACTATTCCATAACATTTGCAAAGATAACTAGATGTCCCAAATTTTTAATTGCGGTCGATGCAATGGGACATCGCGTGAAAATATTATGGTTCGGGGAGGTGAAATATAGAAATGAAAATAATATACAAATAGAAATAGAAACGTTAATTGGTATCAATATTTAAAAAATCTAGATACCTTGTTGATCATTAAGAAACATTAGGTGTAGTAAGGAACTAAAATTATGCCTAGTCAGCTAGAGTCACTATAGTGACTCTAGCTGACTAGGCATAATTTTTCTTTTGTTTTCTCATCGTTTTATAAAACGATGAGAAAACAAAAGACATAGGTAACACTACGTCTGTTGATAAATAATTAAGATCTTCTACTTATTTCCTATTCTACTATAAGAAAATGGTAAGACTGATCTAATGGGGTATAAGGTCAAGGGATCCACACATTATCTCTAAACATTTTTAATTACTCATGAATTTCGTGACTTTGAAAGTGTTCTAAATACTTTCGACGATGCAAAAATATACGCCGGCTGCATTTGACAACTTTGTTTAAATAGAACTTGGCAGGTTTCCAACTAAAGCATTCCTTGGTCAGTTGTTTAAAAATGCAGGCAAATGAAATATGCAGTATTTGAAACTTTCCTGGAAATCGGGGCTTTTCCGCATACCACGACACACTTGGTAACAGCACAAATAGATTATAGAAGAAACCACAGGTACAAAATTGGTTTTATTTTTGTAAGTAGAACGATTATACCTATCTCACGCCTAGATATTATTGTTATAATATGACATTACAAAACACTATATAGGGAGGAAACGATAAGTGATCTCATTTGATTATTTCTAAACTAAAAGATATCGAAAAACTGGTTACCTTGAAAGTGCTACACGAGCCCTATCAAAATAAACTGGATCTATCCGAAAATGCTATGTGTTCCTGTTCATCTTATATCCTGTATGTCGGTACGATGTCTTAATAAATGTAATGAATAATATCAAGAATACTTACCAAATTGATATAAGCGAAGGCGATGAGACCTTTTCTAAGAGGAAAGCAAAAGCAACATCTGGAGAGGATCGGGATTTCTACGGAGTTTTTTATTTTTTCTCTGAAAAGATAATAACACAGCATTAAAATATGGATATAGTTTTTATACAAAATGTAGAGTTTACTTATTCTGTGGTATAATACATACAAGTTAGGTACGCTAAATTGATGCAATTTGTAATGTGCCATGTTTTTTTCTAATGAACATTAACTGTTACCTAATAAATATTTTACCTTGTGATCTTAACTAGGATTTCCCTATTTTTGAATTGGCCAAGGCATTAAGTTTAAAATGTCAAAGCTTTTTAAATATTTGTAGTTGTAAAGTTGAGTTAAAACGTCACTCAGTATAATAATTAAGAAATAACAACAACTGAGAACGTAACGTGTGTTTAGAACGCCAAGTCACCGTTAAGTGCTCGTTATATTGTTAGTGTAATCTAAATTACTTTAAATTGTGACTATGTAAGTAGACAATCAACTTAAACATCTATTATACGTAATAGAGTTGCCTATTCTAAATATTTGTATCGCGACTATGTTATGTACATACCTGTACATACAATATGAGTATTGTGACTGTGTTATGTATGTTGCAAAATAACTTTTAATATGATCGTCCAATTACATCATAAAACTACGGATTGTTAACTACACTCGACATCAAATAAATCGCACCTCCCGCGACAAGCATTTTCAAACGTATGCAACCCCACTTCCCACCAATATTGGCACCATTTAAAAGCCTAGTTCTAACCTTCATTTCATTAAAGGAAAGGTTTTTACCCCAAAAATGTGTCATTACAACGATCCAGAGTCACTTCTTCAAAAAATAGGTAGTTACGCTATAGCCATTTTTTATGACTATAAAACTGTTAAGTTGGGATTAATCGCTATCCATCTGTTAAAGAGGACACGTGAGATCTTTATTTGGTTTTATAACCATAAAAATTGGTCTAATTGATCCCAGAGGTGAGCCCAAAGTGAGGTATATTCTCAAGTCACATTTATGGTATATGTTAATCATTTATTAAGAAATTAAATGTGTTTTTCTGTAAGGAAATTTATTGGGCTTTCAAATAACACCAATATTGTTGGGGCACCATGATTGTGTCAGAAGAAAATCGTTAAAGTTCGCGTCGCGGAAGGTGCGGTTTATTTGATGTTGAGTATAGTTAACGATTTATTCTAATTAAAATATTTTGAATTGAAAACTAAGTACATTATTATAAGTACAAAGATTACAATGATTTATATGTACTATCGGCAACAGTGTTAACTGCCCTTTGCCAGTCAATCCAGTCATGTCATCTCTATCGCAAAGAATCACCATTATTTTGATTAGAGCGAGAGCAAAAACGGAAATGGATAGTTAACAGTGTGGCCGTGTGTAGGTACATTGCATAGCAAGTAGTTAATATAACGAGTTTTTGCGAATAATTTTACGTCATTTAAAAGTTTCCTAAAAACAGTGTTTGATTTTGCAGCAAAAACAAATAGAATGATGTGCTGCCAACTGTACAAACAAATATCTGCAAAGAAAACAGGACACGATTTCTAAATGTTGGCTCCAAAGAAACTGTCTTAGTTCCAAGTGACGTAGACTTCCCGGGGATTAGATATGGTCTACAAATGGCCGCCTGGCTTCGTGGTGGTGGCGGTTTCATCGGTCAAAAGCACCAGAGTTGTGGGTTTGAACCCCACAAGGGCAATTGGCCATTAAATCCAGAGTCAGTTATCTTACATTGTTATAGGAGCTTTTATTAAAAGCGCTTTACAAAAGCCTATTTTTAGAAAATAAATTACTTTGCGTTCGTTCAGCCAAATGACGTCTACTGGACAAAGGCCTCTCCTAAGGCTGTCCACAACGACCGGTCCTGTATCGCCCATCCAGGCCCCTCACGCGACCTTCACCAGTCACCAAATGACTTACTAAATTTTATTTGGTCACAATAAATTATGGAATGGAGAGTTGAAGCTCGTAACGTCTACTACCCTGAGTGTGACCATATAACTGTTGACAAGAGCTTTCTAAAAAGGGATGCGATAAGAGAAGTCTAAAGACCTTGTCCTATTGATAACATACTAGCTTTCCGCCCGCGGCTTCGCCCGCGTGAAATTTTGTCTGTCACAGAAAAACTTTATCGCGCGCGTCCCTGTATCAAAAACCGGGATAAAAACTATCCTATGTCCTATGCCGGGACTCAAACTATCTCTATGCCAAATTTCATCAAAATCGGTTCAGTGGTTTAGGCGTGAAAGAGAGACAGACTGACAAAGTTACTTTCGCATTTATAATATTAGTATAGATAAACATACACAATAGTTAGAGGATGCGTTCGATAATGCAGCTGCATTGATTAGCTTATCATTGGTTCCGGTTCATTTAAGAGTGCATTTTATTGATAAGTATTTATTTACAAACCGATATAAACAAACGTACTCAAACAGTTTTAATTAAAATAGACTAATCAGCCTTTTTATTGTAGCAATTTTTCCAGGTTTTTCCCAGTTCTGCAAGCATTTTACACTATGTACCTATGTAGGTATGTCGTATCTGGGAATTGAATCTAGAACGAAGACGTTACAATGTTTGGCTTAACAAGAGACATTTAGCGTGTATAAACAAGTTTAGCCCAAAATACGTATGTTGTCCCGAAGTGGTGGTAGGGCAAGCTACATTTGAGACGTGTATAGAGCGCCCTGAAAAGGGCTAGGCACTGAATTTGATTTAATTTGAAAACAAACATACTGATTAGAAACAGGACGGAAAACGGAGTAGGTACTAACCGTTTGCGCTAAGTTTGCCGGTCCGTGGAATGCGCGTCCCCTCTCCCAACCGCGATTAAACGCAATTAGTTAGTGATTAAACGCAATTAATGTGTCTTATTTTACGCAAATACACATTTTTTTATCAATATTAATAAATAAAAAATATTTTAATATAGTTTGCTACGTAGTTATAAACGCTTCCCTTCGAGTGACCTCATATCGCCAGTGGTAAACTTATCGCGAATGGAAAGTATGAATATTGCGAAGAATCGTAACGACGAAACGTTTTGACACGCATTTAATAATGTTATTGTCTTGTAACTTAATTGAGCAACACATTTATATGATGATTAATTTGCCGAGTTCAATGCTTGTTACCTTGCGTGTGTTACTTGTGTGTCGATGACGTGAAGAGTTGTGTAACATTATTCCACAACTATTTAAATACTTAATCATATTGTGATAAATTAATTATTTAATGCAGTTTAAACAGATAGAATTAAAATATTTTTAAAAGTTTCTGTGGGTGATAAAGTACGAGTAAAACACAGTCTAGGGTTTCATAAAAAACGTGTGTGTAGGATGAGATCAGATTTTGCGATTTTTTCAAGGAAATGCATTGAAAAAAAATACTGCGAAAAACCCTAGATTCCTTGTTTGAATCGATCCTTATGAGATTGTTGAGGACATGAGGATGCAAAGCGATAAAGTTATTTTTAATACACTACGCGATGACTCCCCAGCATCGCTGAACACGTTAGTTATGAAATAAAACAAGCCCAGTGACTCTCTACTCTACCCTTGAAATAATATTTTATTTAAATAATAAGCCCAAGGCTCTTTACATATCTTCAGCATTTAAGTAAGCGCTTTGAGTCAAATATGTAGGTAACTACTAGTTTTAAGCTTGTATTGAGAATTTACATGGTTAATGGACTATATTCACTGAGTTTGCGGTTCTATGTCATGCAGTTTGCTCGTTACATAATGTTCACCGCAGAACAGCCGCCGGCGCAGGTTGTTCCACGGTATATAAGTACTCGTATATTACCATCACATACCTAGAACCACAGTGCAGCGGGAAAATCCTACCCAGATAGTACGAGAGGCTTTATTTTACGAGATGAAATGAATTACGAGATGTCTTGTTTGGTCAAGCAGATAATGTTGTTGCCATTTGAGTTTAAAGTGGAAAAATCACAAAGTCATTGAGCATCATCCCACCCTATTCAATTTCAAACATACTAGAACGTGGGGCAAGATTGTCTCAGATTAGGCTCTGTAAGGAAAATTATCACTTCAGCCCTTCGGTCGATAAAATATTGATGATTTTTCCAGAATGACTATACCTACTTACCTACACTCAAATTATGTAGGTATGCAATGCAGCCATACAGGCTGTACTATTTGAGCTGTACCCATGGGAACTGTATTGAGGTTACGATGATATAATTTTAATGTAAGCTACCGTACCGGCTCTTTAGTTTTTTACTGTGACAAAAATAAATCAAAGTCGCTCAGTATTTGTTATAGTGATAAGTAAAACAATTGTAAAACCATCGGAAATAACCAGAATAATAAAACGTTTGACGCCTAGATAGTATTGTTAGTTCACGACCACAGATTCCCACATAACAGGATGCATTTTAATCTTGCATTGCTGCATTTGTATTTGTATTAACATAACTACTATTTTTTTACCTATAGTTACTGATAGAAACATTGCTGTGATGTTCAGGATGTGTTTGATATAGCCATATTTTTTTTAAATTTGAAATAATGAAGAATGCTTTTTAATTGCATCTCGCTTCAAGTCTGGTCGATTTGGAGCGAGATCAAACGCGAAACTGAAGTCCGAACGCAATGGAGGACTGTTGATTGTGGACGCCCTTTATAAGGCATATTGCATTAAGTCATATTGCATACCTATTGTAACATATTTTGTATCATTAAAGTATCATCCTTCAAAAACATAGGTAAGTTTTTATTACAATTATAGTAAACACCTACAATAACCTTGAATAAGTTATTGAGGCTTAATAATCTTCACACAGATCGATTACTCAAACACGACTTCAATCAATTATTGTATTAAAATGTTTGGACATGGGATCGATTTTATACGCGTTTTATGATACCTACTGGTTATTAACTTTACATTATTATTATGATCTTCGAATCTTCGATGAAGATTACGATACAAAAAATAATTTACTAGTAAACAATAATGTCTTCGTTCAACAGAATCTATTTTACTTTAGCTAGGCCACGTACATTTTAGAGTTCAATAGTCTTGCCAGAGACCTAATCTTGCTAGATTGCCAAGAAAAACTAGAATTCGCCTTAGTTTTAAAAGCGTCAAATAATGCCATTCTAATTCGATGCCGTTTGCAGAAAAAACTACAATTGTCAACAAAAAGTAAGCCTACGTACACCAAATAACATTATTCATGAAGTTAGAATTACTTGCGAAATACCGAAGGATGGAATTTCTTACTTTTACGTACCTAATTAACTCTACGAGATATCAGAAGTTAATTGCAATTGTAAATATCTCATTTATATGCGGGTTCATGTTATTAAGTTACCATCCACTTGCTTGTTTGTGCACTTTTATAACATTTTTAGTACCTACTTAGTTAAAATGCTCCGATTTTGCATGAATAAACATTTCTACGTAGGTATAGGGGGTTCCTGACTAAAAATAACTTCCACTAGGTTAGTACCGCACTATTCCAGTGTAGTCAAGGTCTACGGCTTAACCTCCAATAAAACCAGTGAAGACAAGTTAGTAACAACTTGAGAACTTTAACCTCTCATTGAACGCACTATTCATCAGAATAAATAAGGAGTTTGAAGATGATGATTGACAAATGAAGATAGCTAGGTATGTAATATGTATGTGCAGAACCGAACACCATTATACCAAATACCCTTGTTCTTCTTGTAAGCACTTAGCTGCAGCCATCATAATCCGAGCTATTATTGCTATTATCTAATTGAGCATCGATCGGTCATCACTCGGGCTGGCTAATTGTCATTAGTCCTGCATTGTGTAGGCCAGGGCTTCCCAAACTGTGCGTCTTTATTCCAAGGGCGTCAAGAGGCGATCGAAATAAACGTAGAGAGAAAAAAACAAAAGAAAACACTGTTTTGAGAAGCTATGCTCAGTAAAGCAAACACATCCTTCTCATTAGTAACCATTCAATAAAGTAAAATTAATTATCTCTTAAATTTCATGATCATTTTAGATTTTTTTAAGTTATTTGGAGTTTTTCTGAATATTTGTTAGTTGTAGAAAATTTATGACAAAATCCCAAGGGCATAACAATAAAAAAAAAGTTTGAGAAGCCCTGGTATATGCACTGGAATTCGCGTGCTTAGCCGTGATCTTCAATGTCCTGGCTATAAATGATTCAGTAGAGACTTGAACTTACAATGTAAGTCATTAGTCCGGTTGCATTGTCTAGACAAGAACTTGCGTGCTTTGCCGTGATATTCAATGTTCTTGGTTATAAATTATGTAGAGACAGTAAATACAGGTTTTTATTTCCATATAAATAGCCTTTCAGCAGATAAAATAACTGTTCATAGACGTAGAGCAATGAATTGCATTTTTAATAAATAGGTAGCTACATGTGAACAGATATTTTCATAAGCTTACAAAAAACTGTAACAGCTGAACAAACTTCTTAAGTTGAAGGAAGGACGCATGAATAAGAAAAGTTTTTGCATTCTTTCTCTACATTCATTAACGTATAAAATCATTGACCTTAATGAAGTCTTAGCTTGGTTAACAGAAACAAAAGACGGTTGTACACTACCGTTACGTAAATCCTTGTCACAGTGGAATGGAAAGCCAAGGTCAGTAATATGGAAGATTGAGGTAAAGTCACTTGAAATCACTTCAACCTTTCTCAGTAAAAGTGATGGTAAGGATTTAGGAAGGAAAGAAAATGATTTAATACGAGACATTAAGAAACCTCAAGTGTCTAAGTAACTAAGTATCAATAAGAATATTAACGTCTGTATTCACAAACATTACTATGAGGTCTCACAGAGTGCTCGTGGACGCACAGGGTCACACGCGGACCAATCACAGAGCTCTATTCAACGCTGTGCGTTCCATTTGCTGCGTCACTTAAGCAAGCATCGTTTTTGAATACAGGTGTATGTAATAGTAATAGAATAGGCAGGAACCTTTATCTCAATTGGATGCCATTTCGGCGAAGAACTAAAGAAGAAAACTTGTGAAGGAAGCATAAGTATAATATTGGACACCAAATTAAAAATTCTTATTCATTCTTAAAACTAATAACGTTTCGACGTTATAATACCTAGTTACTTGTCCTAATGGATATGTAAGACGATCTTCTAACAGTAGTTATAACTGGGCAACGGACACACAATACAAATAATTATTCTTGGTACAATTAACATACAGCAAGACTAATGGCGTGTTGATAGCGTTATCGAGACAGGATAATCGTTAGTTGTGATGCATTTAAAAGAATATTGATATTAGAAACTGACCTAGCATGTTGTTCAGATGATGGGAACATTGACAATAATGTTACTATACCAGGTACCTACTATATGGTACCTACATGGTACTATTAGTTAATTATTAACCTATCGTTAGTTAAGAGAAATCAAATCAATTTTAATCCTTCCATGTAAGATACGATCACAATTAAGCCCTACTTATTGGCTTTAATTTTTTAGCCATAATTCAACATGGCGAACATGTGTCTCTACTAGGGTTCTATCTAATTAATTGTGATTTCTAAACACTATTTTTGCAGCATTATCTACACCTACTACGAGTAGAAATGTAAGGTTTACAAGCACCATTAGACTCAACGAGATAAAAGAGTGACATATCTCTAAGCTATTAATAAACTTCAATTTATTTATATAATTATTGTATTGACGTGAAAAACGTCTTTATTTTAATCATTCTTGAGGCCACATCGCGGCCATGGAGTTTGGTCGATGCACTGATCTTTTTTTCCTCATCGACCAACGTTCATTCTCAATTCGATAGTTTTTTGAATCTCACAAAAAAAGGCTTTTGTACAATAGGAATCTATGTGCATCTATGTTTTAAAGATTTGTTATAAATAAGATACCTGCAATCTGCATGCATAATGCCGTTATAGGCGTATGTAGAGCACTGCAATGATGTTAAAAATGGAAAATATTATAGTCAAATAGGAAAAAAATAAAAATCTAAGTAAAAAAAAGTTATATTTCAAAGAATATAAATCGACAACAAATATTTTTAGTTTTAGTTTAGTCTCAGTTCCTTTACACAGCTTATAATGATCCGCAAAATTGTCTGTGAAAACGTGCAACTCAGTCACGTGTCGCACATCATACATCATGTGACAAACTAACTATACCTGACTTATTATAGAGTTACGTTGCAGATTCTATTGTGAGGTAAATATACCTCATCAGTGCGGTTGCACAATGGTACGACATGGGCCTGGCTGTTATTAGTAGCACAGCACTACAAAGCCACAGCCTGAATTGAACAGCTAGTCAACGTGAAACTTACTAATTTGGCGACTAGTTAAGAAATGCTATTGAATTCTGTGTATTGTTAAATTAATGAGATGTGAAAATTTAAAACACCATTTTGTATTGTAACGTAGGCTATTTTTTTTCAGTATGGGTTGGCTTGGGTGAGTAATTTAATGAAAAAGAAAATTAAGTTTAAAGTGTAATCTACTTATGCGTCACTTGTTTGAAAACGGAAAACTACACCGTTACGAGAATCTTAACTGACTGGATCGCCTGCTTGTAAAACCGACTGAAAACAAAACTCTTAAATCTTAACTGCAACATTAAAACTGTTTTATATGCCCAATATTATTTTGGAAGTTTTAACCTTTTTTACGAGTGCTCACTACTCACAATGTCTTAATTTAAGGATTTTATTCTAAAGTTTTTCTCATTTTTCCTTTGAAGACATAGTTAATTTTAGTCTGTAGGACTCTCCAGTGGCGGATTTACAGTTTTGCCGCCCGCAGGCTAGGGTGGGGTCGGATCTTTATTTAACTTTCATCTTCTGAAATCGAGTAAGCGTCATCTGAAATCTACCGACCCTAGGCCGCGGCCTATTGACAGATCCAGGACTGGGACTCTCCCTTTCGCATGCAGAAGGTGGTCTCAAAGCTTTTCACTGCCACTACGTTTTACTATTCTGAACGTAGGGACTGATTATTTTTATTTGTGACAAGTGCAAGATACATTAGATGTAGAGACAATAACGCTCTTGTTGCAAGTACAAATATTTGACTACGAGACGTTATGCGTTAGACTATTGTTTTCTGGAATTTGGCGAGTTAACAAGCCGTATGCCGTCATCTATCGTTTCGTGGGTTTTCTCGAAAATAATAAATCTATTGCGACATCGTGTTATTGAATTGATGTTAGATCACGTAAGAAATAAACACAAACGATATGTCAGTGATTTGATATTTCAGTGATGATCTACTGTAAAAATTTATGGCACATTTGTGACAGATCAATCTTGTGTTCACCCGACAGAACAAAATGACGATCGTGACGTGATGAGATAGTGTCACCAAAATAGGTTAGTAATAGGTACATATTTAATGACGACTTTTTTTTTATCCTTCTGTAGGTCTAGGATGCGCGCCGCGATAAACGGTTTGTCACGCCATTTTATCGAATTTTTCCATACCTACATTTTGACGTTGATAAGAGTATATCACGGCGCGCATCCTAGCCCGGCTGGTCAATTAGTGTGAGTGTTTCTGATCACTTCTGATCAGTTGCTAGACCACACAGAGTTAGATTACCACACATCGACAATGTTTCTTGTTTATTTTCACGCATTATCGCTGGATAAAATTAAACTATTGTCCATAATGCAAAACCAATATTTGGCACAGAAAAACACCCAAGTTTGACTTCAAAAATAATTGTTCTGTTATCCAAGTTAACTGACCTAATGAAACTGAAACTGAAATAAATATAATTATGAATACTCGTAAGTTGTATTCGACTGATTGGTTCAGACTATACCGCAATAATTTTAAGGAAAGAGTTTGAATGATGAATCTCGGCCCACTTTCGTGCAGCCAGATCAGAACTTAGATACAAGTGGTATTCAAAATTCCACCAAATCGACCTGTCATTGTTCGCCCTACGTCACGGAGTGCGCCATAAAACAATCGCTTTCTATCGAACCCGGTGTTGTGACCAGACAACATCGCGACACTTTCTCATGACCCTCATAATATTTGGCCGGCTACTGGGTGGCCATTTGTCACTCTCACTGATCTTTGACCGAAGAAGCGACTGTGTTATAGTAAAAAAAACGCAAAAATTTAAAAATAATTGACCTCAATTTGAAAACAAAAGAAAAAGCATTTTGGGGCCAGTGGAGAAACAGCACTTGACTGACAGACCATAAAGTATCCCAATCGACTGGTGGTGTCCAATTCCACATTCAAATTGATAAATCATAATTAACTTTTAAAAAAAATAAAACCGACTTCAAATGCGTGAACACAAAAAAAAAACTAAAAATTAAAAATATTGCGTATATAAAAGTTCATCCCCAATTTTCCACCCTTGGGGGTGAAATATTTTCTTCAAATTCGCATGAAACCACCCTTTTGATAATACCTATTCAACAAAAAAATAATCGTTCAAATTGATTTATAATCGGCGGAGATATTGCGTATAAAAAAGTTCATCCCCAATTTTCCACCCTTGGGGGTTGTTTTTTCTATTATTAAATTTAAATGGGACCACCCTTGAGGTATTACCTATACGCCGAAAAAAGATTTGTTCAAATCGGTTCATAATTGGCGGAGTTATCGCGTAACAAACATAGAAAAAAAAAAAAAACATACGGGTCGAATTGAGAACCTCCTCCTTTTTTGAAGTCGGTTGAATAAAAACTGACTCACATTGTCACTGTTGTCACCGATTACTGTGTCACTTACACTACTGTCCCTAATGTATAAAATCTTAAACCCCTCATACCTACAAGGTGAAATACATTTTTCGCTTCTCGGCCCTTTGGCTAAAATCAAAGTAAGTATGAAAGTGAAATATATTGCAAAATCACTGAAACAATTTCCTTTGAAAACTGTTTTAGTACATTTTCATCAGAAGTGGAGGCCACGTATCGGAAAATGCAGCGTGGGACGTCCACCCACAAGGTGGACCGACGACCTGATAAAGGTAGCTGGAAGGCACTGGATGCAGGCCGCTGCCAACCGTGCGATGTGGAAGTCATTGGGGGAGGCCTATGTTCAGCAGTGAACGTCCTATGGCTGAAATGATGATGTATTGTGATATTTTCATCATTTACTTCCAAATTACCAAAGGCAGGCAGAGGCTATTAATACCATTTGGTACTCACGTTTATAAATCAGTTTTTGTATGAGATTTAAGTTTATGTATAAAGAACCGAGCTTACGTTATTATTGGTACCTAAAAGTTTATTACGTGTTGTAATAAACCGGTTAAAGTTACCATAGGAGTGGATTAGTGAAATTTTAGATAAACGCAATAGCATGATAACTTTCTACGTTTATTATAAATAGGTAAACCACTCCTTTCTAGATTTTATTTTAATCTATACCAGGATTTGAGCAAAAAAGTTTTGAAATCATAGTTCAATCGGTATACCTAATGTGTGTGCTACATTTATTTCAATTCAAGTTTAATAGCAAATACTAGGAGTACAACAACCATAATATAAAACAGGAAAAAAACATTATCAGCTAATTACTGAGGATCGCACGCAAATTAATTGATCCTCTAGAATTCATAATAACACAAACAACCGCAAAGTATAGCAGTTTAAAACGCAGTCACGGCGCGAATTACTAAAAGTAGGTACCTATCTAATTAATCGTAGGTTTAGTTGATAGAAAAATGTCACCATCTTTTTATAAGCAAAGAGTCATAATTAGGTCTGGGTTGCACCATATAACAAACGTCGATAATCTGTTAAACTGCATAGAAAAACACCGGTTATGGTTATAGTTACTGTTAAAATAAGATGGTGCAATCGCCTTATGCAAGCATTAACCGAGGAGGTATTATCGACTTCTTCATTGTAATTAGATGTCGGAAGTCAATAAATTAATTTACACTCATACAATAACTACTAATAATATTAAATAGTGTAAATTGGTTCAAATAGGTGTTAATATCATATTGTTATTTTTGAATACAGTTACGAGTATGTGTCTAACTTTATTGAGCTAATAAATCACGGATGATTAACAAACTTATGTATACTTCTGTAACTGATATAATTGATTATGTATAATTTACGTGAATGAAAGTATACTTACTTAATTCTCGTATTATATTCGTGTTTCAATCGTTAGCTTCATTTTTCTGTATGACTGAAAAATGATAATATTTTATACTTTTGTTTGAAATCCATTAAACCGCACGGATCACTTGCTTTTCCATAACAATTGAGCGAAGTTAAACATTTAGAAATAGCAAAGAAAATTATTTAAAAATTATTAATATCTATGAATCAAACTGAACGAATGCACTTGCAAGTGGATTGAATTAAAGAGTAAGTGTTTCAATGAGCAGATAATAATATAACATTGTTTACTAGCGACTCGCCCGGCTTCGCTCGGGTATATTCTTTTATATAATTAACAAAAATATTTAAAAAAAAACATTTTGAATAAGAAAATGTGTTATTCTTTTATTTTGTTTTTTCGTTCATTTTCCTATGTTTTTAATAGTTTTCTCTTTTAGGGATGGAGACAAATATGACAAAAAAAAACATGAAAATCGGTCCAACTGTTCTGGAGTTATAAATGGTGACCAAACCCGACTTTGTTTAAGATAATGCAAAAAGGAAACAGTTTTTATGCTTGTTTGTTGACTTCATAATTGACCTTATTGACATTAATTAAGGTTAAATGCACAGTAAAATTAGGAGTCATCATTATTGTTGAAAACATTATTATAATACTAAATAATTATTTGGTTTGTCGGTATCATTGAAGTAATATTACTACGTATAGAACAGACATCGCGAACAAAATATGTACAGTGCGGGGTGCGGGGCGGGAATTTGACGGACAGCTGTCAGTCAAATCCATGACTATCAAGTTTCATAATTTATGGCGATAAAATCTGCACCAGAAAATGTCGTACTTCATTGATAGGATTGCACGAATAGTGACGTTCTTGCGGTCGCCTCATCATAGACATTGTGAATCGATTGTGAAAATAAAAAAAATCGGCTAAATTGTGTCAAATTTTCATGGTGCTCAATAGCAAAAAGGTTCAGCTACTTACATTATTTTCTTTTATTATATTGTGCGTTTCCTGTAATGTAATCTAAGCGCCCCTCCCTTAGACTAAAATTAGCCCTCCTAGACAAGTGACAAAACGTAGCAGTTGAAACATTCGAAATCACTTCGCTCTGCCGTTTTTTGGTGTTAGTTACTTCACTCTGTGATGCGATTTTAAAATTACAACTGGCGATTCCGAATTCACGACTGAGGCTAATCGTGTTACTTGTGCTACAAGTGCGTATGGGCTTCATACTGATGCTTAAGCCATTAATTATTTTTCTTCCCGATTAAAATCTAATGTAATCGATAATTGCCTTGAGAATCGTTAACTGGTATTTTCTAATTCGATAAAAAAATTACCCATCTCTAGTTTAAAACTGTCATCCAACAGCGCACGAAATATTATGAGTTATAGATAATGATACTATTACAGAGGCGACACTTCGTTTACGTTTAGTTTCTGCCTATTGAATTGGATACTGTAAGGAAACATCGTCATCATCATTTTAGCTACTGGACGTCCACTGCTAAACAAAGGCCTCCTTTAATGATTTCCACATCGCCCAGTTGATAGTGGCCTGCACCCAGCGTCTTCCTGCTATCTTCAGTCAGTCCATCTTGAGATTTTAGAAAAATTCCCACTCGTCACGGTAGGAACAAAGCTAGGGATGACCCACGCCTTCATTCCAGAACCAATAAAATAACTGAAAGTCAGAAACTTTCAGTTATTTTATTGTCTCTATTGTTAACTATCTCAGTGGTTGAGTCCACGTATAATAGCTGTGAGGTAGAAGTTACGGGACTATTCCCACCTCTCCTTTTCACCGCTGCATCTCCTGTGTAGCTAGCACCTAGACTAGTTGATTTAAAGCCAAGGTATATCAGTTTTTAGGTAATGACTTAGTGCATCTAAAAATGTAAAACTTTCTAGTTTTTTGTAACATTGAAAAATCTAAAAAGAAGCATCATTTTTTTTACGTTCAAGTGTTTCTAAGAAATTTAAATGGAAGCTTTTGATGACAACGTATTGCTTACTTTTTCAGCTGTCGAACGAATCACTTTTATACTCATAGGTCCTGTACATCGGTAGATTTGGTAAATAAATGAATCCATCCGGACTCAGAAACTAAAAAATTGCTGTAATTTTTTAATACTGGATTTGTCGATTAAATTGATCATATTACTGCGCCCTAACGGGTCGGACACTGGTGACCAGACACACTGTACAATTATTATAATTTTAGCCTATCTCGTGAGCTAGGTGTCAATAATTAGGGTGATTTACTAACTAACCAGTCGCATACGAACAACAGCAGTTAGATTCAAACAAGTTTGATCCATGATGCCGCACGACTATAGTGTGAGCCCACCCGTAACCCAAGCTTATTTAGCTTAACACAAGGGGCTGGACGGGACTATTAGTAATTTGTGCAATACAAAGTGCTTATAATATTTAAAAAAATCTTTTTATTGCTGTATTTAACCTTCCTTTCGTATACTAATTTATGCGTCAGTGTCAAGTCTGCGATTTTTATTCTTTGAAATTTTCGTAAAATGGCTGCCGTCGCGGTGACGCCTTGTAATCAACAAATTAAAATTAAATTAGTGTTTTAGAGTGCATAAATGTACAACTTGATGGTAAAAAGTCATTCCTTGATTTTTACTTAATATGTATCTGGAGTATTCTGGAGTTATTTGAACAGTATTTTCGTCTATAGGATGGCATATTTCAAAAAACAAAACTGCACTCAAGCGTGTTGTCACAGCAACCGCTGAGCACATACTAATTGAATTTCGGTCCATGGACCTATTTGCGTGCCAGAAACAGTCTAGTTGACATGTCTTCTCTAGTACGTAGTACATTATAACTCAATGGTCGGTATTAAGAAAATAAAGAGTTGAATAAAGTATGACCACAGTTATTAAATTAATTTGATAAAAAATATTTTATGAAACCACTTTGAAATATAAAATGTTATTATTTTTAAATTATACCTACAACATGTTAGCGTTGAAAGTTATTTTTGTTACGAAATGTTATATTAAATTAATATTAGTTGCATTTTCCTAAAGTTGTTCAGCGAATTTGATTACAACAAATTAACCCGAAAGTTACGAACGTCCTCACCGCTTTACAATGTATCTGACATCTTATATAGGTGTGTAATAGAGGATATTTTGCAAAAACCTAAAGTCAGAAAATAGGTAAAATCTTTGCCAGACTGTATAGAGGAGCTAGAGTCATCTGTATGACTAATTAACAGCTTTGGCGAAACTGAAGCAACTCTACAATATTCCTGAAATAATATTAAAATTAAAGCCCATTTACTTAATCATTTGTAGGTTTGAATCAAACAGAACAGCAAGTTTGAATCAAAAACAAATTAATTATGAGCAAACAAGCCTAAATGTAAAAGTTCTCGTAGTAACAGGCGACAGAACTACACATTAAACAGAGAACGGGCAGCAGTGATCTCTGATAAACATTAATCTTTTAAACTGCGAACTCCAATCCGCGCCAAGCGTGGAGTTTATGGTAAAATCCCCCACTAAAGTTGAGGAGGCTCATATTCCAGCAGTGGACTGTAAAGGGCTGTTGATAAAGCCTAAATACATTTAGTACTACAGTTAGTTAATTTAATATTAAGATGATATCTTTTCTTCAATTTTAAGTTGTTTGTAGTTGTAGAGGGGCAAAATACCCATTTCCACAGCAGCTGTACAAATGTATGACTTTAAACTTACTAATCCACCGGCTACGATAACATGTCGACTATGTAGGTTTGTAGGCAAAACATACAAATTCATGGCCATGCTAATTACATAAGGGGTCATTAAATGTTTTACATATACATACCAAGCTGTTAACTACGAACTCCTCCTATGTTCTTCTGATTAGTTTTGTTGCGGGTCCAATGACAGTTTAACTTTCCACCGGGACAAACTCGACCTTCACTGGTTAGATTTTTTTATTAGCTGTAGATCCTGGCTACACAAGAGTTGCAGCGGTGGGAAGGAGAGGTGGGAATAGTCCCGTGTATACCAAGCTGTTTTTAATAACCACAAACAGAGGATAATATTTAGTTTAAAACAAACACTTTTCAAGTAGAATTTAATTACTTAATGACAATCTGACCGTGACGATGTCTGTGGTTTAGATCAGCGGTCGGATTTAGAAGACAGTATTATGTACACAACCACAACTATTATACGACCCGTATTATTATGAATGTATAGCTATATGTATTCAAAAAAAAAAAAAACATACGGGTCGAATTGAGAACCTCCTCCTTTTTTGAAGTCGGTTGAAAAGAGATTTAAGCCTAGCTGGTTTCAATAGGCCTTTGACTTATGTATGATATTGTAATTTTTTC
This sequence comes from Ostrinia nubilalis, assembly GCF_963855985.1. Lineage (NCBI taxonomy): Eukaryota > Metazoa > Arthropoda > Insecta > Lepidoptera > Crambidae > Ostrinia > Ostrinia nubilalis. The sequence continues at coordinate 10,533,215 of NC_087101.1, read as the reverse complement.
TCCAATTTTCATGAGTTAATTTTAGTACTAATTGTACTAAGGAAATTTTTAATATTAAAAAAGGCTTTGTAGATTAAAATTTAGTAATTGAATACACAAAGTATTCGTTATGTTATAATAACCACGTTTGAGGTAATATAAATTATTAACTAACTAGTGCATAACAATCAGTGAATCGTTTGCCCTCCAACCAATGTAAACCATTTCATATACGTACCAAACTATCCAATATGCTTTTAATACTCGCATCAAATAAATACTTTCTTTCTTTTCTTTCTTTCTTTCAATATACTCGTAGGAAAAAATACTAACTTATTTACTAGCTCAAAACTCAAACTCAAATTACGCACTATAACCTTAATTTAACTAAGTAAACAGACGGTGTTATAATATAATAAACTGTAGATAAACGTGAGTTTAATGAACTAAGTAGTTATTCCGAGGGTCTTAGCATTATCTTACTATGATATTACGTAGTTATACACTATCGTTGGAATGCTTAGCCTCAGTTGCACCACCTTAACTTTAACCGTAACTATAACTTTAACCGGGTTTGACGGACTTGACGTTTGTTAAAGTAAGATGGTATAACCAAGCCTTATGTCTACAGACAAATCGCAAGAAATAGTCCAGTCAATGAATGCTTTAACGACGGTGTAGAGAGAAATCCCTGGAACACAATTTCTGACCTCGGGACTTTATTTAGACTAGTTAGGAGGTGAACATAGCAAAAGTCCCCGCCCTTAGCCCTTGAGCCGGCGGAGAGAGGGGGGTTTAAAGGTACCACTTTTTGGTTTTTCGCTTAATCCTCGGAAACTATGCGTCCTAGTGACATGGCTACTATGAACCAAAAAAAGCTTATTCAATTTGCTACAGGTGAGACAATAAAGTTTTTCTATATCTTGTATAGTTTTCGCGGCATCTGCTCTAGAAGGTCTGTAATATTTGAAATTTTAATTTTGTCTTACATGTTCCCATCAGGAGAAAATCGACTTAATCAACATTGAGCAAACATTATAGACATGCGGGAGCATGTTAAGCCTAGTTCCAGGGAGGGGACTGCATCGTGCGTATATTTAGACGGACTAATTGGAGCCACTTTTGACTCCTCATCACTCAAAAAGCACTGTGCATTAACACTTCAAATTAGGCTCATGTGTTGAGACTTGCAAAATAAACATTAGCTTCAAATTTCATAAATATACCTCAAACGGTTATTTAGGTATTGACGTTCAAAAATCGACATTTAGGACACTAAAATCTATCTATCACCTGTGAAATGTTAAAATTTATTGGTTTTTTATTTGTTCCTTTATATTTACACAACTACCTATCTGGATGCCAAATTTGAACCTTCAAGGTCATCTGGAAGTGGTTAGAATTTGGTCTTATAGGTCAGCCATGTAGATTTTTAGACGTCAATACCTAAAGAACCGTTTGAGGTATATTTATGAAATTTGAGGCTGATGTTTATCTTGCAAGTCTCAACACATGAGCCAAATTTGAAGTGTTAATGCACAGTACTTTTTGAGTGATGAGCAGTCAAAAGTGGCTCCAATTGGTTCGTCTAAATATACGCACGGTGCAGTCCCCTCCCTGGAACTAGGCTTAACATGCTCCCGCATGTCTAGAATATTAGGTCAATGTTGATTTAGTCGATTTTCTCCTGATGGAAACCTGTAAGACAAAAATAAAATTTCCAATATTACAGACCTTCTAGAGCAGATGCCGCGAAAACTATACAAAATATAGAAAATCTTGATTATCTCACCTGTAGCAAATTGAATAAGCTTTTTTTGGTTCATAGTAGCCATGTCACTAGGACGCATAGTTTCCGAGGATTAAGCGAAAAACCGAAAAGTGGTACCTTTAAACCCCCCTCTCCCCGCCGGCTCAAGGGCTAAGGGCGGGCACTTTTGCTATGTTCACCTCCTAACTAGTCTAAATAAAGTCCCGAAATCAGAAATAGTGTTCCACAGATTTCCATCTATAATGCTTTATTGACTGGACTAAAAGTGTATTAGGTAGGTATATCCCATAGATCTATCCAAACAACGCGCCAAGTCAAAGAACAATATCGTAAATGCACTTACGATATTGCTCGAATGAACTATGTACCTAAGTAAAGAAAATAAACTTTATGTGAAAAACTCATATTGCTTGAGTGAGTGAGTGATATCAGAATGAAGACAACTTTCGCCTTATTAAAATGCAAATGGCGGCAGAAACATAGTTAGGAAAACGTTTTGAGCGGTATTTGTTTTGATTTGTCTAAAGTAGTTCACAGATTAATTTACTGCAAAAGCAAACCTTTTACATGGCCAAGAAAGCTCAATATAGCTTTACTTGTTTATCTCGTTTTCAGTGGAAAATTTTACGTCAAACAAAAGACCAATTGAAATGGACTCATTAACTTTCAAACAAGAAATAAATTGGATAGAAACACTTGACATTGAATTAACAGTAGTTAAGTAGTTACTTAGAACTTATTTACATTGATAATTATTTATCTATGCAGATAAATGTGTTTTGCTAGCCGAGTTTTCAGCTAGGCATATTATAGTCTTTTTCACCTAAGATGATCCGTATGACGTTTCGAGTTTGAAAGATTTAGAGATGTCACATAACTAAACCATAGCGATTTATCTATCGATTTTTTTCGAAGAGTTAGTAAAACCTACTTTTGGAGAAATATTTTGTATAGGTGTTATTTAACAAAAAACATGTTATTTTTAATTACAAATATTATTGTAACAATTTTTTATTGATAATATTCAAATTTCATGGTTCGTGTTAAAAAAAACGATTCCTAAAAAGTACTGGTTCTGTTTCTTTAAATTAAAAACTATTAATTTATTTTCAATGCGTTTATTAAAGTCAATAATCGAAAAATATAGTTTATTTTTGTGATGTTTTTAATAACTAAGTATTCACTGCAATCGATTAATGAACCGCCGAAATAATCGATTTTATCATACAAGAAATACCCCAGCACTAAATCTATTCCGTTTCACACATTGCGTACATTAAATAAAAAATATTTTTACTTCGTATTTAATTAAAGTATAATCAATAGACTCAGATTTTATTATATATTTCAAGACAAGTAGTTAATTTATTTTTATTATATTGCAAATAAAATACAAATATTTTTTCAAAAATATTCTGCATATGTAGTATGCGTAATATGGATAACCTTAAAGTGTCATACGGATCATCTTACGTGAAAAAGACTATAGTTTGAACAGAATAGCAGAAAACATCTTTGTGTCGCAATGATTACCTACTCACTATGGGCGCAAAACGTACATTTATGCCCACAACATAGTTATTTCCTAAGCATGCTTACTTTCAGTTTAATAACACGCAATGACAGCATTAAAAAAAGGCAATCCACTCGTCGCATCAGCATAATCGACCATACAAATTCCGGGGCCATTATGCGAAATTTGAACCGTGACCGTAAAACGTAAAAATTGAATGAAAATTACAGCTGAACAAAGTTTGTGACATCACAGAATGCATCTTATGAGCGTATGGACGTAACTTTTGCTTTTACTTGCACAACGACCTACTAAAGTGCATCTCGGTGCAGAAGTCGGTCGTGTTATGGAGGGAAAACTTTCGCTCACTTACTTCCAACTCGTTTCGACTGAGGCCGACATGATCGCGTGCGCACGGGCGGCGCGTCGGACGTCGCGAGAAACACTGACTCGAAGCACCGACTGTCTTTCAGACGATTTATTTGGAGTTGATAATTTTCTCCTAAAATAGCTGAGCACACAAAAGATTGATACGCTCAACGCTTAGTTTACGTGGTAGTTTGAAAAGATGGTGGACGAAAATAGTTTTTCTCGTGGAGCCCTCGTCCGTAGCAAATCGTAGCAAATTAGTGTCACCCAATAAAAGATAATGAATAACACGTACTATTTGAAAGCTTCTGGTTTAGGACAAAATTGTTACCCGGGACATTTTAGTTATTTATCTTGAACTTTTATTGAAGTTGATTGACTCTACATCCCCAAAATTGCACTAATTATGTGTATGTATGTATTAGGCCTGACTTTGGCTTCGACATGGTTCATGATTTAATTTTGATGTTTCCTGTATGCATCTTGATTTGGGGGTACAATATTAAAAAATATGAGCAACTCTATATAAATATCAAAATACACGGGTAAACAGTCATAAGAGTAACACCGTGGGAAGATCACTGATCGCGATTGTTTCCAGTTTCAGCGAAGTTTACTTGAGGTATCCTAAGGCCCTTTTCACATGTCCCGGTTGCCGGCTAACCGGCGCCGGGTACCCGGTGGTGAAGTGTATGGGCATGCCGGATTCAGCCGGATTAATTACGCCGGTACATGTGAAAGCTACGTACCATGCCCATACACTTCACCACCGGGTACCCGGCGCCGGTTAGCCGGCAACCGGGACATGTGAAAAGGGCCTTAGCATTGTGTGCTTCTGGTTTCTCTAGCCAATAGTGTGGCCTTAGGATACTTTAAGGGGTTCTAGAGGTTTATTATTCTAGGTTCGTTCAAAGTCCGAAAAAAAAATTTAGTCCCAAATTAAGCAAAGCTTGTAACTTGCGAAATTGGCTCTAAACTAAATATATAAAAAACTTTTTTTCAGAATAATTAATAAGTATAATCGTATTCCCAATTAAGGACTGATAATGTTATGATTGCAAAAAATATCGAGCGTAAAAACACATTTCACTCGATAAAATCAATTAAATGAGACATAATACCCGGGGATATTTGTGATGAAAACCTCAAGCATAAAATATTTAAAATTATTTCAATTGACAAACGCGTAAGCCGCGCGAGCCAATAAAAAAATGATAATACTGCACCGTGATTGTCATAAGTTAATTAAAATTACATACATATAATGACTTACCGAATATGTCACAATCCAAGCTGGTTCCCCTGCTGGTATGCCATGTACTGGACCTCCAGGCCTTCGTCCACAATGCGTATCAGGTTGTACACCAGCACAAAAAGGTACACGTCTAAAACTGAAATTAAGATCTGTGTTATTAGAAAAATAAATTGTATGATAGATTGGGCAAAAAATGTTTGCTAATAGCAACGCTTTATTTCTCGAAAAAAAAATACACGAAAATCACGCTGCACGCTGTTGTCCCCTGAAGCGCCTCATCCTCGAACCATTATCGAGAAATCAAGCGATGCTATTTGCATAAAAGTTTGGCCCACATACGAGTATGTATAGAAAAGTATCTAAGAAAAACATTTTTGAAATCAACCCCACATTGCATTTATGATAAACACACTCTCCTTCTGTATATTGAGTTGATTTATTGACATCTTCACTAACCAAAAATTCCTGAAAGCCTAGTTAGCCTAAAAAAGTTTATAGGAGAGTCATGTTTTGACAGCAACAACTATTCCGGATTCCCTGTTACTTAGTAAAATTGCAATGGAAATAACTAGAATGTCGGAGTTTATCAATATAAAATATTAACTATAGGCAAAACGTAATTTGATCGATTGTAGACATATGATTCCGCGCTCAAGGGCTGTGTTAAGGCCACAGGTGGCTCGCAAAATCTGAAAACATAGTTAATTGAGATAACTGTTGTGACTAAATGGTTATAATTCACGAAAAAATATATTTTATACTAGCTGACCCGGCGAACTCTGTTCCGCCTTAAAGGCAATAAATAAGCCATCGCAATTTTTCCTTATTTGCTCACCGTTTAGACCTACCCTGGACTACGACAAACATTTTAAAACCAAAATCAGCTCAATCGGCCCAGCCGTTCTCGAGTTTTAATCAGACTAACGAACAGCAATTCATTTTTATTTAAATAGATAGATAGATTGCCTACAGATGAAGAAAGATTTGAGTCCGATGAAAAATAACGTCAGAATGTTTAAAATTATGACTAAAACGTAATTGTAAATCTTGTGTAATTTTTGCGGCTTACAACTTACAACATGGGTCGTCTTTTGTTTTAAACAACTCAGGCATGGGAAAGTGACCCTTTTTTGTCAAGGTCCTTTTTCTAAGGCAAATGTCCCTTGCCATGTGTTGAAACATATTAACTTGCTTTTGTTTAAAGCTATTTTTATTTCTTTTGAAAGTGTAATGGGTACACGTGCGCCCAAAAACAAAAGTCCCTTTTGTTTTAAAGGGGCGTACATTATTATATGATGTCCATAGAGGTCTTAACGACATACAAAAACCAAGAATAAAACAGATTGAATGTACAGAGCATTCTTCTTATACTAATGCAAAAAAAACGTAAACTTTACATATTTTTATGGATTTAGCCCTGTATTTATTAAAAAATAGAAAAAAACTTGATAGCCTACAGTGATTCTACCATAATTTTGTGATAATAACTGTGACATTATTATGTTATTACTAAACTCGATGGTAAACCCCCGTAATCCAATCATAATAGCAATAGTTTAGTAAAAAAAAACTAAAATGCTTAGGAGTGTGTAATGTGTGTACCTACTTATCAGTCGCACATTATTTGCGCTAGCTAGGTAGGTATAGTTACGGTTTTTTGCTAACTATTCTGTTGATAGTTATTAATACCCGTAGGTATGTAGAGTTTTTTAAACTTTTTTATATGGTATTTTATAAGAGGTACTTTTTTATAACATATGACGTCGTAAATTAGATATTATGGTCTATGGTAAGTATTTAATATCAGTTGAAAAGATGTTATGGTAAAATTCAGTAGCTTATCCCATTAAATACACTCCCTCATTTTCAATGTTCTTGAAAATGAGGGAGTGTATTTAATGGGAAATAAAGAAATAATAGCGAAAATTGACTCGCATTCAGCACCATTAATAATATAAATAATTCTTGCCTGAAAACAAAGAGTAGGTATAACATCGTAACTTTCCTAAATAGACAGAATGTTTGAAACAGTGTAGGATCGGTAATAATGCACGTTGCACACATTATTAAAATTAACGGGGTTGAAATACGACACCAATGTTTACTTGAAAATGTTGATTTTGAAACATTGAATTAATAATGATGCAACTTTATTATACCTATTCAAAAATATCGGGAGAAAATTAGAAGCCTATAACGGTCTATATAAGTTTCATAAATAAAATATTATAAACGTAAACTGATAGTTAAAAAAAAGTTAAGTCAAGTCGATCTCTATGTAGAAGAAGTTCCCATGGTAAATTTTTCATGGAAAGTAACAGTCAAAGATACGATTTTTAGAGATTTCATCGATTTTTTATGGGTATTCCTAAAGGACATTTAGTCTCTTTTGCAGGACAACGAAAGTGTCTTATTTCATCATCATCGTCATCATTTCAGTCACAGGACGTCCACTGCAGAACATAGGCCTCCCCCAATGACTTTCACATCGACTGTCTTATTTACCAGAGGCAAATGGAGGATTTGGCCTGCACTTCCTACGTGAGAAAGACTGTTGGGGAGTTCTGATGATCACATGTTTGTCCCTCAGTCGCCTTTTACGACATCCAACGGGAAGAGTAGGAGTGGTCCTATTGCATTCTGCTGAAATGATATGGTATTAAGTAACACAAATAATACTTACAAACGAGGAAGAAGTAAACAGTGTTGGCGATGTACTGTGTATGGTCGAAGATAATGATGTCCGTGCCGAGAGAGAGTGCTAGCGCCGCAGATCCGACGTATAGAAATATTTGCAGGAGCAATCGTTTGTTCTGGAATTAAAAATAATAAGTACACTACAGGAAATTAGCTAATTTAAACTTCAATTAAAACTTTCGTTGTGGGTCTCGTTTCAACCGAATTCTGTCCATTGCTGGACAAAAGCCTTCCCCTATCCCCATGGATCTCCACAACGACCGGTCGTCGCTGCTCTGCGTTACTCATCACTCTAGTACGTTTGCATCAGTGCATTCGCTGCAAAATCAAATGATATAATTACCTTATGAGCACCTATAATCAATACAGCTTGCACGAAAATGTCCACGAACAAGAATACGGTGGTCACGATCAGAACCACATTGTACTGGTTGTACGCAGCGTCAGCAGCGGTCAGACGCGTCACCACGTCGCATAGCATCGCCGGTACGGTCAGCAGAGTAGCCGCCTGGAAATATACCACCAGAACCATATTGGAATTGAAAAAATATTGGAAACTTATCACCTAAAAATCGGAAAATGTAACTCTACATGCCATCTATTGCACAATTTTGGAACCTGTAGTTAAAAAAAAAGTAAACTCAAATACTACTTAAGATTCGATGTTTCTTTAAAGTAAAAAACTTAGAAATGTACGAAAATACAGCGATATTGTCTTGAGTGTTTTTGAACATCTAATGTCAACTGAAATTACTGAAAATGTCATATTTTTGAAAAAAACAGCTATTCTTACTTTTGAAGTTCTATTAAACTAACAATAACATAAAATAAGAGCAATCTCTACTTACCATATTAATGTAGGCAAATATGAGAACACCCTTCCTGAGAGGCACACAAAAGCAGCACTTGCTGGTAATCCATATGGCTGAACATTTTGACACGCACAATTTCATTTTTATCCTTACTGTGAGCATTCGTCGTAGACATCAAAACCGATTTACTTATCTACAAAGAGAGTCAACTCGCCTTCTAGACTGCAGGGATGGCGAACCAATGGCACGCACCACAATATTTTGACCACGCCACGCCACCAATCACAAAATTCACTATAACATAGTAAATATGTGTTTTAAATAAGGTCTATCGTATTTGCCCTCATCAGTTGGTGCCACTGTAGAGTAAGGTCCTGTCGCTCGCCAGTGGCGCCACTTATACGATAACCCTCATTTAGCATTATGTTTGTGTTATTTGATGGCACGTCTAAGACTACATCAAACATTTTCTTTAGAAAAGTGGCACGTTAATTCATAAAGGTTTGCCATCCCTGCCCTAGAGAAAGACCAGCCAAACAAACTTACATGTTCTGTTTATTGCAATGTAGCCTTTAATCCTTAAATATTAGAGTGCTTGAACCACGAAATGCAAACATCGATCATCTTTTGAATACAGATTTAAATAAGACGCTTCCTGCCCATAGAATGGAGCTTCAAATGTAACACATCAGTTTTAACGGGACTATTCCCACCTCTCGTTCCCACCACTGCAACTCCTGTGTAGCCAGGATCTACAGCTTGACCGCCACAAAAACCCAACCAATGAAGGTCAAGTTTGTCCCGGGGGAAAGTTAAACTGTCATTGGACCCGCAACGAAATTAATCAGAAAAACATAGGAGGAGTTCGAAATTAAGGTTCGACTTCCCTCCATTGCAAAGCGGATGACAGGTGACAAACAAAGGTTTAAAACCTTTAAGAAAAAGATTATGCACCACGGACAATAAATTAAATTAAGGGGACCTATCTTATGAGCAATTAGCAACTACCTGCCAATAATATTTTTCACAAAATCGCTTAAAAGCACGGAAATTTTTTCACGGAAAAAATACATTTTTGTAGCAAAACAGCATATCACAACAATATAAGATCACAGTTCTAAATTGATGTAAAAATTGCAATAAGTTAGTAAACAAATTGAGTGGGTATATGACTCAACATCAAAAAACTATCTATCCAAAGAATTTCACTTCTTTACAGTTCGTATGACCTATCTTCTAAAACGTGCAAAGTCCTACTTGTGAATTGTGAAGGACTTTTGTAATTCAGACAAGAAAAGAAAAGTAAACTACGAGTATGTACTTACTTATGTGTAGCTTCATAGGCATAATATAATGAATTTTATATTTATCGCCTTTATGAGACCAATAATAAATAAAAATATTAATGTATTAGAGGTAGTTGTAATTACTACTGCCAAATCTTTATTTACAATAAACATAATTTTTTTTAAGTATCTTAAATGATCTAAAGATTAAAGATGTCTTCCCATTTTTGCTCTACAAACCGACCGCCTTTTAACCGCCTCTGTGGTCTACTGGTAAGACCACCTGCTTCAGACGCAGAGGTCCCGGTTTCGATTCCCAGTGGGGACAGATTTTTCTGTTCGGTTTGGTTGGTGATAGGGCTTGTTCTAAGTCCGCCTGGCTAGCTACCACCATCTTACCTAAGTCTGTCGCCATAACAACAATGTTAACAGATTTTTTGTGTTCCGGCAGTTAGAGGTAAGATGGTCAGTTCCTCCGTGTTTGAGGATTCCGGGTGAAACTCGCTTCCACCTTCGGCCTGATCATCACTTACCATCAAGTGAGATACAGACCAAGAGCTTCCTCGTTGTGGATAAAAAGAAATAAAAATAACTTAACCCAAATAACTCAATGACCTTTATTGAGTAACCTACATGAGTACATGAAATCGCAGTATTTTGTCATGAAAATTAGCTGTTTATTACACATTTTTTGTTATCAATTCCGCGCGCAGATTCAATTTCACATGTTGCTGTATTGAATCATTGGCACTTGGATCAACTGGTTGAGGAATCGAGTCACAGCGTATTTCATATTGCAATCATGTTTAGGGGGTTGTGGAGCCCACGCACTGACGTGACTGAGTTCACAAGGTGTTGTTTTTGTCTACCTCTGAGACACGGATTGATCGCATGGGGCTACTTGAAAACGGTAAGTGAATAAAGATAAAAATCTATTAATTACTATTAAAATGATGTAGAGTTCTCTGTGGCTTATAATTAAAGTAATAAGTAGTTTTTAATTAACTTTTATGGGTTCAGTGGAGTAACGAGCTGGTTTGGGGTGTAAATAATCAAAAACAATAGGTGGCTGCTGAACTTGTATTTTTAAATGGGTACCTATGATAGCCCTAATATCATGTAACATTACTGTCTCAAAATAATAAACAAACGGCTGAAAACGATATTGAGTTTTTTACGCCACTTTTGAGTATACCAGCTGAAATGTTATCCCGAATTGGTCTACTGTCTACGAGTCTAATGGCTCTACCAGCCGTCTAACCAGGTGTAAAGCGACGTAAGAAAGTAATCAAATACTTCATGAATTTGACATTTCAGGTTTTACTTTCAGTTCTCATATTCGAACAGTTTCTAGAACAATCTTATAGGGAGAAAATTGCACCGATGTGGGTCATAACTACAGCAGTTACTATAATTGATCTAATTTGGACTGCAGTTTTTATACTGGCCGGGCATATGGTAAGTTCAGTTGTTTAAGAAAAACACAATGTTAAAATAGTACAAATTATGTAAAGAAAACAACGGGTTTTATAATTTGAGGTGTAGGTCCGTGTAATACAGTCCTTGCCCTAAAATAAAAATCAGATACATACAGATGTAATACATAATAGATAGTATTATCCATTAGTCTATCATCTCCTACAGTTTGGCAAGCTCTTCTTGTGACATCCTGTATAAATTAATGTCTCTTTTTTTACAGAAACATCGCTTACTGTTTAAATTATATTACAAGTACAGCGTATGCTTTCTAGTTATATTTATAGTTGTGTTTCTTGCAAATACAATAGATGACATCATTGAGATCGAGACTGGCCGAGACCGAGGTGGAGATGTCACTTACTTGGTGTATTACTTGTCGTATTTTCTATTGGGAGCTATCCCTATGATCGGTAAGTTCATCATCATCATCATCTCAGCCATAGGACGTCTACTGCTGTACATAGGCCTCCCCCAATGCTTTCCATGTTGCCCGGTTGGTAGAGGACTGCGTCGAGCGCCTTCCCTTTACGATGTCGTTTGTCCTCCTTGTGCTACTTAAAGATGGACCGTATGTATATTCAATCGAATACCTAATAACTTCTCCGAATATGTATATGTACCGCAGTCGAAACATTCAACCGATGTTAAACTATATCTAGTTCTCTTCATCTAAAGTCGTTCATTCCATTTAGGTATACTAATCCTCACTAACTTTCGCATTTACAATATCACTAATTCGTACGAGTAGTTACATTGTAATAAACTTGAATCACTCTATTTATTGCTGAAAACTAAATTTTAAATAATTTTTAGTTTGAGAAGCGACTCTAATCGCTAAAAATTTTTAACAACGATTGCTGAAAACTGCTTTAAAATCAATTGCGTCGTTTAGAAAGACCGACAGCGGGAGCGACTTTGTCTTATACTTTTTATAATGATTTAATCATTAGGATAGGTTATTAAAATGTTAGTCTGATGTGCTGGCGATGTGTAGAGATAGAGACAATTATTAATTGTTTTTGGGGCGTTCAGCGATTTTTTCAAGTTATTTTAAAAATATAGAGACACTTCTAAATCAGAAGAATTTCTCAATTTTATTCCAGCACTGCATGGTTACGTCACTCTGCTGGTGAGAAGCGAGCTGCTCAAGCTTGACAGGGCCAGCATTCAGTTCGTAAACAAGGTGAACGATGGCAACAGCCCCATGTGCCTTGAGGACGAGGATCATCACTCTACTACTTCTAAAGAAGTCTATTAGAATCATCAGCATCAGCAGTTCATTTAGACTCCACTGCCAGTGGGGGTCTAGGTCAAATCCTTCATTTTCTTCTGGTTTATTTATACTGCGCGACGTTGCAGTGGAAACTAACGCCCGTATTCACAAACACACACATAAGTGAAGCAGCAAATCGAACGCACAGCGTTGAGTATAGAGCTATGTGATTGGTTCCTGTGTCACCCTGTGCGTCCACGCGCACTGTGAGTCCTCATAGTTGTAGTTATGTTTGTGACTACGGGCGTTAATGACCTGCATAAGTACATAATTATTAGAATATAGATTTTTTTTCATATAATGGACTGTTTTCTTCGTTCTCACAGATACATTTTGTTAAACCCATACTATATTTTATTAGTACCTAACATATTTTTAAAGTCATTGTAACTAACCCCATAGTCTCTAAGGTCAAATTGTTAACTAAACTATAGACTGTTATCTGAAAACAAATGAGTTTTATTTTTAGTTCGAGGAATTTTCAGAGCCTGAAGAAAATTTAACATTTGATCCGGGTTCAAAATGGCAACTATTGTTTTTATTAGTTTATGTTACATTTGTTTTAAAGTTATTTAAATTAGTCTAAATAAATAACTGTTTCGTTTCGAGATTTTTTAATTCAGTTTATGTCAACGTAGCCTTGTAGCGTAGTTCCTTAGAAGTTAATCTCGTGTAAGTTACTGTTAATGTAAAGGCAGAGGTATGTTTATTGCAGCTTATGTGTTTCTTCTTCTTTTTCTTTTCGTGTCGACAACAAACTTACAAAGTGTCATCCCAAAACTCCGCCACAAGAGCGGCGTTGTCAGCAGCACTCATCAAATCCTCGAGGGCATCCTAGAGGGCACGACGTCAGGTGCTTCATCGACTTGGGAACAAAACCGCACCTGCACTCCATGTTCAAGCCATCCAAGAATCCCCACCTGACCAAATTGTCCTTACTACGGCCAACCTGCGTCCGAAGTCTATTCAAAAGAGAGAGAGATGCAGGTTATGGCGCGAGAGAGCTGATCTCCCCTGCCCTTTTGTCCCTGTGTCTGAGAGTCCTCCACCTGGACACGAGCTTATGTGCTGTTTTATTATGTAATAAAGAGAAACAAGTGTTTTCAACTATCGGTATTTTTCTTCTTATACCTAACCACAATATAGTACCTACCTATCGTCGCCAGGCGTCTAACTTGGCTCAAGCAAGCAATTTTACATAATAAAAAAAGAAACAGTATTAGGTCCATTATGACAAAGAGAGCAAACGTGGTCACCCCAAGCAAACTTGGCGGCGCACTGTGACAGACGAGGCGAAGAAGATCGGCAAGACTTGGAGCGAGATCAAACGCGAAGCTCAAGACCGAACGCGATGGAGGACTGTTGTAGACGCCCTCTGCCCCATCTAGGGGACATAGGACCTTAAGTCAAGTAAGTAAGTCATGACAATGAGTCGGTGCTATTCTACGGGCAGAGATTGCTAAATCAAATTTACCCCACTAGAGTGCACGCAAACCCTAAAGAAAAAGCCTGATAGATAAGAACATGTTCCGATGTCGAAACTATGTCCGACTTTATCGAAGATTATAACAAAAGTTAGATTAGATTTCATTTTGTGTATTTTTTTTAACATATAAACTCATACAGTTTATAGTTTACTTACTACTACAATATTTCATATCAGTTAGATACGGAAATTTGATATTTTGCAATACCAGCCCATCCTAATGTACAATAGAAGATGATATGATGTAACTACATCCTACATAACTCATAACCCAATATGGATAATGTTTTGTCATTAATATTATCTGCGGACAACAGACATTGCATATGGAAATATTTTAATAGTTGTTCATTATTTAATCAGCCAACAGTCATAGCAGACCTTTTCAGATTTTTTGTTGTTTATAATGTTTAGAATACCATGGAGACCTCGTGTGGAAGTGCCAGAATTCAACAGGTGCTGTTTCTGTCTACCACTAAGACCCGGATTATTAGTTTGGGGGTATATCAAAATGGTGAGTTTTCTCTATTTTAAGGCCGCCTTTAGGTTTTACTTACGTAATTAACTTACGATAGGTACATTTGCAAAAGAGTGAGAGAGAGAGAGAGACATCCACCCACAAGGTGGACCGACGACCTGATAAAGGTAGCAGGAAGGCGCTGGATGCAGGCTGCTACCAACTGTGCGATGTGGAAGTCATTGGGGGAGGCCTATGTCCAGCAGTGGACGGACGTCCTGTGGGTGAAATGATGATGATGATGATGATATTTGCGAATGTAAACATTTGTAAGTAGCTACAGCCGTAAGTTACTTACATAGGTACTTACGTAGAGACAGAAGGAACTTACAATGTAAAGGCGGGGTAAGTCAGATTTAGCATCAAAAACATTATCAACATGTTAAACAAGAAATAAGCCAAAGTGAGATTAAATCCTTATCGCATAGTCAGATTACAAGGAGTCAGTTAGAAAGGGGCGGTATTACAAACATATACTAACAATAATACCAAACTAGCACTAATAACATATACCTACCTACTTAGTAGTCTTAGGCTACTGGGATCATGAAGATTTTGGATGCATTTAAGTCCTCCCTAAGGCTAATGTGCAGCGTGAGACGACCTCATAAAGGTAGCGGGAAGGGCGTTGGATGCAGGCCGCCATCAACAGGTCTACATTATAAAGAAATCATTGGAGGAGGCCTTTGTTCAGCAAGTGGACGTCTTGTGGATGAAATAAATGATGATGATGAAATCCTCCTAAGAGTGTTTTGGGGCAAATGAAGGAAAAGATGATTCTGCGGTTAGGCGATTATTGCCACGTTTTATTAGATACGCGAAAGCCAATAATTATTATTATTACCTACCTACTAGGTATTATTTTGTGGCCATACTACCGTAACAACAAAGAAACAAATAGAGGAATAAATATTTAAAATTGAATTTGAATTGGACTTCGAAGCTAAGCGTCAATATAACTATAGACCTTGTGCTAGCTGAGAAAATTGATACTGAGAGATTATGAATATTTTTTTCACAACGAGGAAGCTCTTGGACTGTATCTCACCTGATGGTAAGTGATGATCAGGCCGAAGGTGGAAGTGAGCTTCACCCGGAATCCTCAACCACGGAGGAACTGGCTATCCTCTTTAACTTAACTCTAACCTCTAATTTGAGATGATCTACAAAATTAGTGAATAGATTTAACCAAATTGTGTAACTAAACATTTATTACAATTTCAGGCCGCCCTTTCAGTGTTTGGCTACATTCTCATCGAAGATCTAATACGAATGATGAGTCACTCATACTTCAGAGTCCCTACAGTAATGATTCTTCTTGTTTGCTTTGTGGTGATTGACATCATGTTTACCATAGGGTTCATTGTGGCTGGGCATATGGTAAGATTTTTAATTTATTTTTAATACATTAAAAATACATTTTTAGAATAGCCTCTTTTAAAATTAAGTTACACCCGTATTCACAAACGATGCAAATCTAACGCACAGCGTTGAATAGAGCTCTGTGTTTGGTTCGTGTGTCACCCTGTGCGTCCACGCGCACTGTAAGACCTCATAATAATGTTTGTGAATACGGGCGTAAGTATATTATTTACCTACCTACTCCGGAACCATTTTTTCATTGGAAAACGATCATTTAATACCCACTTTTGTAACTTTTGTTTTCAGAAACACCCGCAACTTTTCAGAATGTATTACTACTACAGCTTAGTGTCTCTAGGTATTTTTTTTATTGGCTACATGATCGTGTTAGGGGTGTATTTCTACACCTTTAGGAATTTGCCAGCGTACATATTCCTCTGGACGACTCTTGACTCGTTATACACGGCAGTTCCTTTAATCTGTAAGTATAAATACTTACCAATTATTTTATCCAGCGATTGAAAAATCAACCCTAAGGCTGAGTTGCACCAACTTACTTTAAATGGCAACTATGACAATGACCGGTGAAGTTAGTATGGAATTTGACAGATTTTTGACGTTCGTTAAAGTTAAAGTAAGATGGTGCAACTCTCAGCCTAGGTACTTAGTCTAAGTTGCACCATTAGATTACTTAATCTAAAGCTTACTGTCCTTCAGACAGTTGATATTTTCTGGTACAGTATGACCGGTTGGAAAGATTAAACAAATGTCCAAACGAGTAACGGTGTGAGATGATAGGATTTTTTCCCAACGAGTAACAGTGTTACGTTTCGGTATGACTGGTTGGTAACAAGCATAGAGATATAGAGAGATGCCAACTAATGCGCTAAGTTCGAAACTCAGTGTCGCATTAGAAATTCTTACACAAATATTTTATGTGCTCATTATCCACTGCGGTAATAGTACTCAACGTTCAAATAATCTTTAGTACTACGCAAGCAATGTAAACTGTTTATTATGAAGTCGCTGCTGTCTTCATTGCTGTCACGAGCAATGTGTTTTCTGTTTTTGGGCATATTACTGCTACATTGGCTCCGTTCCCATGTCATGTCTCCCTTTAGTTTCTGTGATATGTGGTGACAAGCGTGTGAAAAATGACCATTCGTGTATTTGTTCCAGTGGTACAACTGTACCTGTCTTTGCTGGTGAAGAGCGAGCTCCGGAAACTGTCCAACAACTCCAACTTCCAGTTCGTGAACACCGCAGCCGAGGCCAGCTGCTCCCTGGACCTAAACAACGTCACTAGTGCCGCAGAGCCGTGATAAAAATGATGTAGCAGCGCGACCAGTGCCGTACACTAGCCTTTAGAGTCCTAGAAGACTACAGACTTTTTGTCGGCCGATAGTAGATCCTTATCTACTACAACAAAGTATTAAATAATTAAGTAGTACTAATTAAAAAGTCTGTGTTGACTCTTATGCCCGGTGCAAACTTCTCCAACCCTTGGCTTCAGCCAGTCAGGTCTTTTATTCGCCCTCCACGATTGGCGCCTTATATCTGAACAATGAACACCCCTCGCACCGTCTAGTTACGGCACTGCACTACTTGTTGAACTTAGTATTTTTTTGGTTATTTTACAGACTTATTTGCGTATTAATTACCCACATTAAAACAATAACATAACAATTATGTAATTGCTTTAAAATCTTCAACTTACGTGTCTCCAGAGCAGATATTCGATTTAAAACGATACCATAATAAAAATCGCCATGTCATATGTCATACATACATGGTTCCTGGTCCATTTTTGTCTGGATCAGACTAGACTAAAGTTAAACTAAGAATATTTGGAATATTGGTACCTACTTGATATTTCAGAATTGAGGAATAAAATACTTACCAATAAGTAATTTCATCGTGTAGGTACTACTAGGTGAAGGTATTACTAGGTACTCATACAAGCACTATAAAATAAGACTCTCTTAATTTGAATCACTTATTTTAATTTAGTCTTAAATGTACTCAATGTCCTTATAATTAATCATAACTACTATTTAATATCTCAATATCACACATAAATTAAATTTCTAAGAGCTACCTAAAATGTTTAGGTACCTATTTACATTTTTACAATGCTCTTTACAACCTTAATACAGGTGCAGCAATTTGACGAAGGTAAATAAAATTCAATTTAAAAAGTCGGGCTCGTTATATCTGACACTACTTTGCTTACCTACTACGAATATAGTGACGTCAGTGGTTACAAACCACATGACAGAGGATGATTATTTGTATTAAGGCCAATTTGTTAGATTTTATCATAACATGACGTGTAATATCTAAGAACATAGGAACCGTTCGCGTTCGTCCTGTTATGAATTCTATTAAAAGTTTCACAATAATGTTCAATATTCTGAATATGAAAAATTCAAATTCATAAATTTTGTTCAAAATTATTTCATTGTTCATTCAAAGATAATTAGTACTGAATCTCTAGGGAAGAAATCCGCACATTCAATTATTGATTTTAGTAAATTTTTTGCAAGATTTCCATTGCTTTTAGCGGATTTTCGCTGACACTGCTGCCTTATGACTAAATGTAATTTAAGTATTAGACTTTTACACTTCGACAACACCGTGTGGTATTGTAGTGCTGGGGTTGTAGACCCCATTGGCCTCAACTTTGACCTGACCGTTGATGATCTGGTGCAGCTGGTTCTCGTATATGTTGGGACCGTCGTCCTCCAGCTTCTGAAGTAAATTCCACACGAGGACCAGCATGTAGATTTGTATGCCTGAAAAGAAGTTGAAATTCAAGTTGTATTACGGTAATGGTTTGGGTATACATAAGAGCTTAGAAAAAGTATTAAACTCTGCCACATAATAATGGAGCTGCAAGACTCTTCAAGTTATGGAAAAGAGTTATCTACTGGTTTTTATATTATCTAGCTGCTTTGCGCGCAAACATCGCAGTCGGTCGTTGTGGAACTCCTTGGAGGATTCGTCCAGGAATCCTCCTTGGTTGAAGGGAAAAAATAGTAGAGTCACTAAGTGGCGGAGCACTATAGCAGACGAGGCGAAGAAAATCGGCATGACTTGGAGCGAGATCAAACGCGAAGCGCAAGACCGAACGCGATGGAGGACTGTTGTGGACGCCCTCTGTCCCATTCAGGGGACATAGGACCTTAAGTCAAGTGTGTACAAGCAAGTTAAAGAAGTATTAAATACTTCGGCCATTCTCAGATGAGCTAGTTTTTGCGTGTCCGGGCTGTTAAATCGTTAAAAATGACAGATTAGAGACATGCAAGTATTTTTATATGTTACTTAACAACCCTATCCAGTTGTGCATTAAATCATAGGCCTCTATTTTAAGTATTTGTGACTTAATTAATTTCATGAACCTCTGTTCTCTAATTACCGTTACGCGTCCGCACACCGACTTAATGTTAAAAGTTGGCTGTAATTTTTATGTCGTATAGATTTGGTTCCCTCCATTCAACATTTTAAAGAGTACAAAAGATTGTCTTATGCATAGCAAAATATCTATTCAATAGAGCCATTCTGTAAATAATTAGAATTAAAAAACTGCTTGTCCGAGCGAAAGTCCTAATTCCCGTGACGTTTTCTGTTTTTGGGCACACAAGCCTAAATAATAATATTTGACACATCATTTACGCGCGCGGCGCGAGCCCTTAGTTAGTTCTAAGACCTGTTAGCAAGTAGACGTCTATTGCGTTGGCGTACCGTCGATGAATTGCGTAAGAGTATAATTACCATGTTTTTGGTTTTCAATTTTTCTATTTACCATGTCCTTATTTTTATACTCGATTTTTGAAGGTAGTTCCACGTTGTTAATTTAAATAGAATCAGTACTTTGGCCTTCATACGTTGTAGTAAGACAGTATTTGCATACGCTGCAGATTTTGGAAATTTTGAAGAAAAACTGTCGTTTTATAATTTCCATGTACTAATTACCATATATTTATAATCACCGTTGTATGAAATTATTACCTACAAATTACGCTCACGATTGAATAAGTATGATGATAAAATACGAAATATACCTAGACTTTTGCATAACAACTTTACGGACTTTTCTTCCAATCTGACATCAAAATTTTGAAAAGCTTTCGTTAGAGTAACCTCGATATAGATTCGATTTCATGGCTAATGTTCAGCTTCAGTTGCTCAGTTGATGGTCAGGAGATGTCACCCCTGCGTGAAACATGTCTCGTACCAGATACTTATTTTTAATGTTATTATTTTACATGTTAAATCATTAATTAATTCTAATATAATACCATTAAAATCTATCCATATTACCTTTGCCCTAAGAAGATGAGATTGTCCAACAGTAACACTTACCTGGCGTGATCACATTAAGAACAAAAGGGAAAAAATCAACAGATAATGGGACTTTTCAAGACAAGAGTGTATAGGCACTTTGTACTATCCTAGACTGCATCCTAACTGCTTTGTTATGCATAGAAAAAACTGGATACTGGGCAGAAGAAGCTTGGAGAACAAACTATATACAAATGCATCCTAAGACCCATGTAGACATATGGCATCGACCCAGCCTCGCAAATGTAGAAATACTTTAACGTTTTCAAAATGAAGTATTAAAAATCTTGAGCTGTGCACCTTGGTTTACAAAGTCCACTGAAGTGATATCAAACGTCAAAGAGGGTGTAGTTGCTACATCCCTTCTAAATTCTGAGAATTCTGCATTCAGGCTCCGGAGAAAGCGAATAGCATCAATCTGAAAACTTATTGTAAAAGAATCGAGGTGACAAATCATGGGATACGCAGAGCTGGAACTGTCATTATTACAAATTCAATTTAATCTGATAATGGGTGATAGCTGATCGCAGATAGATTAAAAAGAGGAAAAATCACTTATATCATTAATTACTTTTTCGATATATGCATATCCGAAAAGTCTAATTTGTGAGACCTCCTGATCCATTATCTGTACGTTAAATCGTTTGTACCACATTTCAATCAAATAAATGATGATTAAGATTCTGATTCAGCTAAATGCTCTCATTTGAAATGTGACCCGTAGCCCCTTCTTGTTGAAACTAATATCCTGCTATAGCCTCGATTCTTGCAGTATACTGAAAATATCTTGATACAATAAATAAAAGAAATTAATGTTTTTCTTTTTGCAAAGGGTTATTAAGTGTACCTACAGCGTTTTTTATGACGCTATATGTACATATATTTGTGTACAAATTTATCAATGCAAGATGTTGTTTTTTTTGCTATTTTACATATCTTTTCTAATTACCGTTAGATTAAGTATTAGCCTTATCTAATTACCGTGACCATAAAATTTTTGGATCTCATTTACGCGAAAACCGCTTTGAATAATTTGACGCCTTTACTATTTTCAAATTCGTACTTTTCATGTGTTTTATATTTAAATGCATTTAAGTCAACTAAGCCAAATTTCAAAAATGATATGGTAATTAGGCTGAGAACGCCTGATCGTGAGAATGACCGACTTACATAATCCAGCGAACATTAACAGGACCAGCTCCACCACCACGAACATGTGCTTTATGGCCGTCAACTCGAATAAGCCCAGGACGACGGTCGTTAGAGTGGTGCAGAGGGCGAAGTAGTAATAGATTCGCACATATTTTTTTATTCTCTGTAAAAGAAACATTAAGTATTATGTTAAAAAGCTTTTTTATTTAAAGACTTTATTGCACACACAACAATGTTCTGTACAAAAAGGCGAGCTTAATGCCATACGTCATTCTCTACCAGCTGACCTTGAGCAAAACAGAGATATTTAGTAGGCGGTGCTAAAAAGCTACAAAAATGTACACAATATAATACATAAAATATTATAATATATATTTATACAAAGTATATACATAAATACATACATATAATTTATATAAAATGGATGACGAGAGGTAAGGGAGGATAGGAGAGGATAAGGGAGAAAAGGAAAGATAGGGTTTTTATTGGCGGTCAAGCTGTAGATCCTGGCTACACAGGAGTAGGGAACGAAAGATGGGAGCAGTCATAAGCTTTATGGATTTTAAAACTCTTAAGGATTTGTAGGAAAGGTCAACTTAATACTTCAGAGAGATAATGAAAGGGGGTCCATAAGAGATTTTCTTTTACTTCAAAGATGCTGCGAAAATGTAATAATAAACATTTGTTTTTTACCTACAAAGCTACACATAACGAGTAGATAATTAATATGTACACCAACTTCATTAAATTCAGTTTAGCCAGATTGAGCATGACCAGATCATCCTAGAACTTGATAAACCTACGTTCAAATTACAATTTCTAGGAATAGCAACTTGGTACTTTAGTTATTGGATATTGTCTTGAGGAAAACATGTTTTTAAACTTTTTTACCCTCTTTAGTGTTCAAAAAAGATAATGATTCTTTGAACTCTTTATTTTCTAAGTATCGCATTGGACGTAGGCTATTTAAAGTAGCCCGTGACCCTGTTACGATAAACCAAGATAATGCACTATTGCAGTTTGAATGACGTTTATTATCAGTGGCATTTCCCGTTTTCTATCACTTGTGACTGCACATATCTGCTGTAATGTATATTATTATTATGATTAAAGGTCAGCATATGCCGAGGAAAAAACATATTTTTCAAAGTACTCCGAGTATATTTTATTTTCTGAAAACAATATTATAGTAAAGTTATTATAGCATCAATGTTCATTACATGTAGGTAAAGTAGGTATTTTAGGTGTGCCACTCATAGGCAAAGTTGTATTTTGTATGATTACATATTTTCAAAGATTGTTCTGTTTTCGGGTACAGTCTGTTACAATTTGCAAAGTTCCTCATCATCATTAAAAGTAATTTAGTTTCCCCTGTAGGAGGACGACCCTCTCTAATTTTTTTATGCCGGGTTTGGCCTACAACCTTAACCGTTGGCTAGACTGGTAGGGGAAGATGACCTGGCCAGTCGACTAGGGAAGGCTAAGCTTCATCATTATCATCACCATTTAGCCACAGGACGACCACTGCTGAAAATAGACCTCCCCCAACGAATCCCAAATTGCCAGATGGTAGCAAAACTTACTAATGATTTATTGAAGAGATTGGGCGGAAATGGCCCAAGAACCAATAGCGATACCGTTGGCTCCCTTTCATACCTGGGTGTAGTTAAGGTATCCATTAATACCACAACAGTATTGCATTTAATTCTTGGACTACTTTCCATATTATGCTGTCTTTTGTTAAAAAAATACCAACCATATGAGCGCCGTATATGAGGAGCGCATTGAATCCTAGCTCTAGCAGGTAGATGAAGATGCACAGCTCCGCCGGCAGCCCGACGTTGGTGCCGTGGTACACCAGGTCTGTCCCCAGGCTGATGTGCACGGCGTAGCTGTATACACCCACCATGAACCCGCAGAACAGCTGGAACAAACATTTTAAAGATAATGTAAAGCGACGATAGGCGTATGGTCAAGGTGTCGGACTGGCCGACTCGTGATCCGAGGAACGCGGGTTCGATATCCGTCGTCGCTCGGTATCAAGTAGTCTAATCCGGCATTCAATAGTTGTTGTTTTATGGTTATTTTAGGTCCAAAATGGAATCTGGTAGAATTTTGCTTTTAATCAGCGCTTTTAATAAGATCCGAGGTGGCAACACCGATAAGAGTAAAATTTTTGGAAACTTTCGGCAAATGATAAAATCAATAAATATTTGAGGTAACTATAACTATATTGAGTACCTGTATTCATTTATCTACATTTAACTTGTTATTGCAGCTTTAGTTACAATGTCAAGTTCACTTAATGCTATCAAGAAACATCGTCACTGTAACGGAATAGGTAGTCATTAGGTGGTAGTTACCTACGTTTGAGTTTTATTAATAAACAAACAAAAACATAACCCTCCTTCTAGCGCAGTCGGGTAAAAAAAGGATCGAGGGATTTTGGTAAGGTAAGGTTTATTTACCTTACACAGTAGTTTTATACAGATGCAACGTATTCACTTCTTATTGTAATTAGTTACCTACTTCAGTAAAAATCATAAAAATCTGGATTTCAGGCAATCCTACCATGGTAACTCCATTGAATAGTAAAACATGATTGACTATTACGATACGGTATACCTACTCGCATTTAACATGTTAAATGCCACATGGCGTTGACCAATAAACAAAGTAATGAAAACAAGAAAAGGAACTCTGCGTTTTACTAATAACCCCTTCAATCATAGACGTTAGGAGTGAGACGTTATTAGAATCATCGCAAAATTATTGTGGTGTTTCTGAGTTAATTTTTGCATGCTAATAAATCTTAGCTACTTAAACATCGTTCTCACTGTCTGTACCTAACATCTTTAAATACCATGTTTAATTGCAATTATAAATGATTATGATTATGAGGATTATTAATTAAGTATTGGATAAATAAATAAATAACTTTTAAGACGTAGGTCTAATTTAATGAAAGCCTAGCTAGGTACACATAGGTAAATGAATATTCTTGTTAAACACAATTAAAGAACTGCATTCTTAAAAGTAGAATCATCTATGTGATACTGTAATTATGTAACACTTTTTTGTGACAAGTAAATACTACAACACAATGTTTAGGATACTACAACTGCAATAAGGAAGTTCGCACTTACGACATTTAAATATGCAACCACCAGGACTCCCCTTCGTAAGGGCATGCAGAAGCAGCACCTCTGAAGCACAGGCCAGTCGCAATACATCTTCACGTTACAAAAACACTTCAAAACACAAATGTACTCCACCAAAATACGATCACCACTGCGTCCAGCTCAATTTGTGCCTACACTGAATCAACTACTTGTCACACCATTTATCTAATGGAGACCGGCATTGTCTGGCCGCTATACACGTAATGTTCCTTTATAAATGCAAACGAAAACTGTCCACTTTATATGCTGCGGACCTCTGGCCTCTGGGCGATACACTATCAAATGTAAACATTTAATTACTACAGCATTAATTAATATACCTGATTAGCGAATTCGAAAAATACTCTGAAACATTGATTTTATCTTCATTGGTGTTTTCAATAGTTTGCACAGGGTCCGATAAGAATATTTATATGGTCAAACTAATTATTTAATCGGCTCTTAGAAGTGGTTCCTCTTAGAAGTGTTACCCTATCGCTTTTAAGCTAATTTTTTCGAGGAAAATATCGCTTGAGATGTTCTTTTAGGAAAAATGTGTGGCATTTATATGACTCATTATGCTGGTCTTAAATTGGTACGTGTTACAATGTTTCAAACGGCATACCTGTTGGCTGACCTACCTTGAGGACGTTTCAATAAAAGATCCAGAGAAACTACGCGCGTTTTAAGTAGTTCCTTTTGTTGGAAGGGGAAAATCGTTCAGTCTTGATTCGGAAAACAGACTTCGTTTTGGTACTTATCCCCAAAAAAATGCTAAAATAATATTGCTATAATTAATTAAGAAAATTGAACGCCTAATGAAGAAACTTAACTGATGACCTAGCTTAGCAAATAAATTGCCATAAGTATCTTTTTTTTTAAATTGCTCCGTAAGTTTCTCTTGCAAATACGAGTAGTTTTTTTGTTTTTTTTCATGTTAAGTCTCCATAACCTTGCTGATTATTATCCGCAGTAGAACTCGAGTGGACCACCAAGTCTTATCATCATCATCATTTCAGCAAAACACGATATCCCCATCATCCATCAACTGCTATCTTGAAGTCGTCTGTCCATCGAGCAAGTGGACTTTGTCGTAATCTCGCTCTACTATGGGAGTAAGTAGAGAGGATGTTTGCATTTCACTCTAATCAGAAGCTTTCATTTTAGGGCGTTCCCCTTCAGCAACGAGCTTTCTGACTAAACCAATACCTCAGCCTTTCGGGCTTAGTTACTCTTCTGTGGGTGCTAATTTTAGGCTTCTTCTAGGCTATTTCTCAGACCTACTTCGCAAAATTGGATCATTTGGAACCATAGAAAAAGATCACAGCTGCAATCTTTTTTTGTGGGGGAAAACTGCGGTTATGTAGGGTTCGCAAAGTCAGAAGGTCTTTCGCCTTAAGTGGGAAGGAACTGTGGGGTTCCGGATAAAGCCTTCACTACCACTGTACCCTACTGTACACCTCCAATCCTATACCAACTATTTCAAAAACGCTGAGGAGACAAGATAAAGATTATGGTCTTGTCAATATTGCCAGAAAATTGATGTCAACGGTTATCAACAATGTCAAAAAGACAATAATCACAAGTCAAGACGTAAATTTGCGGTTAATTTAATATTTGTTTTAATTTATTCCGTAAATTGATAACCATGTTTACAAACCACTGAAAGTGTTACGAAAATTATGAATAATGTTTTTGTTAATTATTTAATCTCGGTTCTTATAACTGAGTGTTTGGGACATCGTCATAGCACCACACGTTATCTTCGACATGTAGAATTTTTATTATTCATATTATTTTATTCACTTCACTATGTGTCTGAAGTTAGAAGTGACTCTACCTACTATAGAAAAATTTCTACTGATGTATACTTTACGAGTCGGATGCATTATAATTCTCGTTTGGACAATGGTAAGTATTCTTAAGTTTTGGAGTATATCTTACAGTTACAGGCTAGGTGTATCACAGAAGTATCAGAGGGGTAGAGACGTTTTCAAGAAAAATAACATGATTTAGTTCTAGCAGTCCTCATTTTCATTTTTTTTACCGTATCTCCAAACTAAGCACGAAAACAAAACCTTAATATGCTGCAGGCAGTCAGCAGTGTAATTTAAACCCGCAACTTCAGCTGGTATTAATATAATTATATTACATAAGGATATGAAAATCTAGCCTACTTAGATTTATAACACAGCAACAATAAGTAAAGTAAAAAGTAAAAAATGTTTTATTTGACAAACAGAGCGACATCACATTTACATAAATTAGGTACATGAAGAAACATTGTATAGGGGCATGCCATGGGCATGCCTCGACACCGATTTTCAGCGGAAGTAGGAACCTTTTACAATACAATACAATTAAAAAGATAGAGCCTCTGCTTTCATGACGTCTATTGATGTTTGCCAATCTGAATTAATTATAAATATTAACTTAAGTATATGCTGTATTGTAAATATTCTCTACAATATTGGAGATAATAGTACTTTAGAAGCGGCTGAGACACAGATGTAATGTTCCGGGAACATCGCTAGTAAACAAGCAGTGACCTCATAGTTTTGTTGCACAAACAGACAAACAATATTATTATAGCAGCAATTTCTGTGTAGCCTATGCAAATGATAACAGTGATTATAGTTCGTTGTAAATACTTATTTTCACGCTAAATCAAGGTCTCCTACTGTGACAATGAATAAAAATCTGCAATGAAGAACATACGATAGAGTAATATTGAACTCTACATGACTGAGGAAAATGCGGTTCCAATTGCGACAATTTCCAAAGCACAACTTCTTTAGAAACATATTTCATTGTAACTCTAAAAATAATATTTCAATTTCATGCAAAATACAATTTTGGAATAATTTTATTGTGATTTCAAATAACCTGTGTTTTTCTTCCGACTTCGAAATAAAACCAAATCCCGACAAATAGCTATTTTACAAACTTAACAAGTGCATGTTGTCTTGGTATATTTTCTTCTTCTTTATCTTTATCTCCACAATAAAGAAATAATACCTTTGAATATCTGCAAATAAGTCACCTTACTCGTATTTATCAAATAATAAACCATTGCTCCTTCTTTTTTGTAATTTACATTAAACGATTGTTCTTATAACACAAAAGACGAAGTCGTCTACCTATTGCGCAGATTACACCCTTTTGTTTCAAAATAGCACCAGATAAGAATTGTCACTATGTCTAGTTCAATGTGCCGTCGTTTCCATTCACAACAAGTCATCTACTTTCAGCTCCGCTCACTGCTCTGCTACCTATTTTTCGTGGACGCCATATTGGAGATTTTACTGAAACGCAAGGTGGTGCCAATACTGGTGACCGACCCGAAAGCGAAGATCATAGACAAAGACAGCATCATGATTGTCTACTTCATCTACATAGGAATGCTGCTGGCAGAGTCCTTTCTATTTGTCGCGTCGTGGTACCTTGCAAGAGGACTCTATTTGGTAATGTTTAATCTCTAATTAGCTTAGTTGTTGAAAAAGTTCATGTCCCTTCACTTACATTTACATCATACATCAACGGGAGAATTCCCACCTCTCGATCCCTCCGCTGCAACTCCTGTATAGCCAGAATTAGCACCCAATAAAACAAAATCAATGAAAGTTTATCCCGGCCGGAGGAAAGTTCAACTGTTATTAGACCCGCAACTAAATTAATCAGAATAACATCTTCACTTACATTAGGTGTCAAACATCTGTAAAGCACTGCTACTTATATTATTTTTATATAAAATATTTCAGTACTTTTACTTAGTTGCTAACCCAAATTAAGCCAGTGCATCCATATCTCATTCACTTGTGATAGTGCACCAGTTATCTATAGTTTATCAGGAACATGTTTATTTAACACTTTTTTAGCAATATCCCTTTCTGAAACTCCTTATTTATCAGTACAGCTCAATAATAAAGATGATGAACGTTTTGGGAATTTGGGGGACAGCTGCTTAACAGCATCGGTCCAATCAAGGTATTTTAGAGTCAGAGACTCTGTAGAAGCTATTCCATGAAACTGCTCAACCTTTACTGGTTGGGTTTCATTGAAGACCAAACTGTAAATCCTGACTTTACAGGAGTTGAAATGGTGGAAGGTGGAAGAGATGGGTTAGTCCCGATTCATACAGAGGTCTTTATATCTAGTACGGGACAGCTCACATTTAAAAAGGAGTATTCTTTTTCTAGTGATTGCTATGCTAATTTTTAATTCATTTTTCAGTATAGATCAGATTATTTCGTCCCCTACCTGGTGTGTCGGATGGCTACGTGGGCAGTCGAAGTATTACTCTTGGTCGTGCTGTGCATCATCCACAAGTTTCTCATTGGCTGGTACTTAGGAATACTGTTCTTCGTTAGTAAGTTTCTAGCAACTCGTAGCAGATTGAATTTTGTAATATGAAAATAGAAACTCCTTGATTCTACTTTTTGGAACTGTTAAGAACTAATTATCTAGGTAGACCGACCACCTCATTAAGAAGCAGGAAGGCGAGGGATGCAGGTTGCTACCAACCAGTCAATATAGATATTATTGGGGGAAGCCTATGCTCAGCAGTGGACGTCCTGTGGCTGATGAAATTATGATGATGATGACGTAGGAAAAGTTGAAAAGTTTTTAATTTAACATTTCTTGCAGTTCTCGAGTTCTACGCATTCATCGTGGTGTACAGTTATTACTGCGAGCTGTGGGATTGTGACCACCCTTGTAAGCAGGAAGACGACAGCAGCCATTTTAATATTTGTTCAAGCTCTTAAGGACTCAGCTCAAAATCCGCGTTATTATTTATCAAGAGGAAGCTTTTAGAAGAGTGTACGTCATCATAGAGTCAGATTTCGGCAACTACCTACTATAGAAACTAATACTTATCCTCAGTTATAAGGTTGAAATTCTTCGGTCATATTATCTATGTACGGCGTACGGCCTTTTTAACCGATAAAATGATAATGATAACGCCCAGTAGAATCGACTGATAACGATGCATGAAGCCAGTCGCATAATGCTTGAGCCAAAACATCTACACAATTTTTGGTTCTTATTTGTTTGGGCCACAAATTAAATAATTTTGGGTGTGGAAGTGTGAGTGAGGTGTTTTGAAGTTTGGAGTAAACATGCCTTTGAGTCTGCCCAGGCTCACGAGATGTTGTTTTTGCTTATCACTAAGAACTGGTTCACTGATTATCGGATATGTTTCAATCGTGAGTAATCTTTGATTTTTGGAACTTTAATGAATTAATTTGTAATTTGATTTATTTACAAAACCTTCCATGAATTTTTGTGAGTCTTAATAATAATTTGAAAAATGTGAATTTATGAGATGTAGTAAAAGATAGAGTACTAGTAAATCGTAAACTAGGTTCAGTATTTAGTAGATCGTTTTGAAAGCAATTAAGGGAATCGAATTTCTATCGTACCTAACTAAATGCTATCAAACTCTAAAAAAATGTCACTGCAAAACTGTAATAATGCTGAAGGTACACAGGGAGCGAAAAATCAGGTCTATAAAATACAAATTACAATTTCAGTTGCTCTCCCTACTGTTTATGGCGACAACGTCCTACTTCCTATACATGGTGGTGAAGTTTGTGGAGGAAAATAAAGACAAGCCGAACCCGGAGCACCCTCCAGATGAGCTGGCGCAGGTGGCCCTGGGGCTCTACGTCTCCCAGGCGTACTACCTGCTCGTGTATCTGTACCTGATTGTGATCAGCGTGATGCTGGTCGTAGGAGTGCATATGGTAAGTTGTTTGTTATGTGCCTATACTTAGACACAGAATAATTACTACTATTACTATTTATATGTAATAACTAGTTATAATTTAGTATTCCACATAGAAGTGATAATTGACTAGAACTACAAAAATTTGACGGAAATGTTTTCCATCGCATGACAGTAGCGATATGATTAAGCAGAACCCTGAATGATAAACGTTTCAAAATAAAGTTGATAAATAAAAATAGCCAATGTTATCTGCCGCATTTTGACAGGATTTACACGGAATCTCAGTGTGATTGAGGAATTCCATAATATGTAATTCAAAATTCATTTAAAGTTATTTTTTGTTTGTGGGGGCCACTTTCCATGTAAGTAAGTAGATATTGAACATGGTCATCAAACTATTCTACAGTTTACATTAAGAACCTATAAACCGGCGCTGTTATTGAAAGTACCTAATGAAATTCATCATATTAATAACTATGTCCTATGAACCTATCAACTCAAAAACTCCATTTAAAAGATTATACAATTGTTGAACAAAGATACTGCTTCCCAGCCGGTTCTATAGCGAACCCACGCTTTCACTTGTTTTTGAAGGAAGAGGTGAAAATTAAAAATTAAAAACTTATATCCTTGTAATTTTGCGATAAATGGGTCAAGCCCCAAATTTGAAGTATTTTTATCGATAAAATTGTCCCTAGATTTCGCCCTTAAAGTTTGATCACTACATGCCCGGACACACTGTACCTATAGTCATGATGACTGATAGTTTTCGGCAAAAATGATTTGTGAAAATGAGTCTAATGTTTATAACTGATTCATACATTGATACCTACCTAGACTCTGTGAATAGTTTCCTTATCAAAATTCGCATATTACGTATCCTACGTAGTAACAGGCCTGTTCATCTCCGCGAGTTCACATCGAAAACAAAACACGCACGATAGCCCACCTACAGGAGGCGATTCGACAAGGCGTCACATACGAGATACGAGCGAGCATTGACACACGCACGCGTACTCTTGTATTATGGAAAAAAATAAAAAAATACTGTGTAAAAAATACTGTGCAGTATTTAACTACCTAAATAATAATAAAAACACACAATTAAGTTGCCTGAAGACACTGAGAGGTAAATAAGTGGTTATTGTTATTCATGATAATTCATGCATTCATGTATTTCTTCCGACATTTTCCGCGATTTGGCACTTCACGTCACACATTAGTTTGCCGAAGTTCGCCGAGCCAGCTATTGTCAATTATTATAGGTGTCAAACAGGATAGGGTCTTTGCGCTGGTTTTCGTCCAACTATCGGAGTTGACAACTTTGTGATCTTAAAATACCCTTACATAAATGTATCATATTATTTTATGTCGTTCGAGTGCTCATAAAGGCAGTCAACTAAAGTCCATACTGCAACGCACACACAATCCGCACCGTAACGTTAACGTAAACGCCTTGCCTCGCCGATGACAGTGCGCGAAGGGCAATGACAGCTCGCAAAACACTGACGTATATCAATGTCTCATGGACTTGGCGTAACTTTAAAATAAACGTACTCGGTACATTACGCACACATTTACACGCATTATAAATACATACACGATTTAAGAAAACAACATGGCCGCAATATAGGCAATCAGCTGACAGGTATTTGTGTGTGTGTGTGTAGTTGTCAGCTGATTGCCTATAAATATGTTGTTTTCTTAAATCTTGTATGTAGGTACCTACTCGGCACAAGTCAGGTAGTTAGTGACGTCACATGAAAATGTTGCCAGAATGAGTACTGACCAAACATTATCTATTTCTTTTTTTTATACATCACCAGGGATAAGTTAGAAAGAGATAAACAGCTGTTTGTCATTAATTTGTCGAATTTTTGTATAGATCTATATTTCCTCTCCACTATTACCTCCATGCCACAAAAGGCGATACGTTGTTGATCCCTTTCCGAGTTGATTTGCCTGCTATATGACCTGAGCTATGCTTTAAAAAAATGACCCTTAGTCATCTAAGATTTAATTTTGTATGAAGAAGTTTAATAAACACTTACAATTGTGTTTATAATGCTATCAATTAAAGACATACGTGCCAAAAACTTTTCCTGTCAGCACGTTTTTTTTCTAGCGCGATGATTTCTGCAATGTACCGGTGACCGGTGTATGGCCGCGCATTTACTTAATTTTTTGGAACTCACTACTTTTTAAATTACATTTTCATTTAGGTAGAACTGTTGCTTAGGCATTATAGATTGCAACAAAACTAGCGCGGGATGGCTACTGCCTTCTGTGAATACAATACTTTGTATTCAAATTTTACGCATGTGTTTATGGCAGCTCAGTGAAATGGACGAAAACCGAAGTTATAGCCTGACCAGGAACATAAAAACCCTCGCCATGTTGCGGAAAACTAATGGTACTAATTTCTTTTAATGGCAACAGTAACTGAAAACTTCATTGACATGTCACCTTGCATGTCAGTCTATTGTTGTCAAAGTGTAAACAAACTTTATTTTAAATGTGTGCAATTGATTTTGTGAATTATATTGCTAAAATATTTTTATAGTCGTGAAAGAAAAGTGGTTCACAATGTGTTAATGTATTTGTCGAAGAGAAATACTAACGGTTCGGACAATATTTTCATTGAATAATGTTTCCGACAAAGGTTGTCAAATTGACTGACATGTTTATGGTATAGTACAGTCCACTATGAAAATTAGCTGTAGTCTGTTTCAACTACCTATTTTAAAGTTTTTTTTTACTTTCTAAGTTTTGAATTTTATGGAATTGGGAAAGAAGTACCGAGTTTGAAGCGTTCATGAGCAGACATTGCAGTTGAATATTCAAGTTCTGAATTTGATTATTGATGAATAATAAAATAAATACTACTAGCTCGATTGATGGTTTCATTTAATTTATTTAAACCAGGTTACCTTTAATAATATTTTTTTGGTAATTTATGAAAATATCAAATTAGCCCGTAATCCTTAATCCTGATACATAAATTTAGCCTATTAATTTAACACATGTACGACTGTACTCAGTGTTGCACTATCAAATGCAATTGAGGCGCCTCTATGCCAGGGTTTTTATGTTCCTGGTCAGGCTATAGATAGAAAACCAGCACAATGACCCTACTTTCAAAAATTAATATTGCGATTTTATAAATCACTTAAACAACTTTATATTAATTTGCGGTACGAAGTACGCCGGGACAGCTCGTAAAACAAATTCATTATTTATATGTAATACTAATTTATCAACTTTGTTCATTGTTAGTTCATTAGTTGTTCGTGTTTCGTTTGGGTTAGACCAAGAGCCGAATGCAAAAAATAAATGTTACTTAAATATTAATCCTACAAAAAACGGACGGACGTGTGCAAGTCTAATAGCCATATACTTGGTTAACTCATTTTAAAAAGTGCACAAAAACGTTCTATGTTCAGACAGACTATATGACGAATCTATAAGGGTTCCGTTTTTGCCATTTGGCTACGGAACCCTAAATACCGTATCAAAATCTGTTGCATAGTTTTAAAGATCTAAGCATACATAGGGACAGACAGACAGGAAAGCGACTTTTTTTTATAATTATTACGTAGTGATGACGGGCATATAGACCAAATAAAGACATTTTGATTTAAGGGGGGGACATCGTAAGAGCCATTCACATTTTTATCAGAAAGTTAATAAATTAATATATTTAGGTTTTTGAAATCTAAAACAGCCAGGAAATCAAAGAGGCAAACATGATACCTTTGCGATTTTATAGGAATTTTATTGTAAAACACGGTCATATTAAACTTTTATAAAAAAATCCAGAGGTAAATGTTTTTTTTCGAGAAAAATTTTTTCTAATCGTTTTTTCGAAAATATCATCCCATCACACATACGTTCTGTAATACATAATATTGAAAACAGTGCGAAATATCGTAAATTGCAGTTTTCACATACTAAGGGCCCATAATGAAATTAGTATAATGTTTGTTTATGTAATAAAATTTGGTTTGAAATTCCTACTGAATTGAATTTTTATTTCTTACTAGCTTTTTGGCTTCGCCCACGTGAAATAAATTGTCACAGTTATGTGTGTTATAAAATATTTAGGTGCTAGCTCTTACACTATATAACTGGCGGCCGCATGTAGCTGCGCGTTGCCGCGAAGAGCAGTGAATGCAAGTGTGGTGCGCTAGATGGCGACACAGTAGCTTCTTGTAGCAGTCAGCCCTATGGCATCAAGACAGTACCGATCACTGACGTATGTCAACAAAACGGTGCTCGACTCTTAAGACAAGCTAAATTACACCATATTGTTGATGATATTGAGCATACATTTTTTTGAATACCTTCGCGAAGAAAAACTTCTGTACGTAGTACTTATTATTATTCTGTGGTAGTAATTTCAATTGTTTTTCTATTGAAAATATGTTTTCTATTGCAGAACAATCACCACCTTTTGAGGTATTATGTGTACAGCGGGTTCTTCCTGTTCGGCATGGCGCTCGCCTTGGTCGTGGTGTCGTTCGTCTTCGTGGGCTTCTTGGGCACCTTGCCCTTGCTTAAGTGGTGTAGTAAGTATTGCCTTTATTTTAATAATCAGTACCACACCTACTTGTTAGCTCCTGTAGCCATTCAAGTGAGCGAATCGAGACACAACAGAAATAAATTGAAATGTTGTGAGGGCGGTAACAAGCGTCGCGTCGTCTCGAAAATTTTAGGAGACGTTTGAATAAGATTTTTTTCTAAGTAAAAGTAAAAATTGTATTTATATATTTTTCTTTTAATTACTTTCATGTGTAACAACCATCTCTGAGATGGGCGTTGTTTTACAAAACCACACCCTGTATACGCGCATGCTAGCGGCTTACAAAAGTCTTTGTATGATGGCTAAGTAAGCACTAAACTTTAGCGTACTACCTAGTAAACACAATAAACTTAAGAATAGACGTCGTGAGTCACATACCGACAGGGAAGTTGTTAAAATGGCTCAATCGGACTGACACGTGTAGGTCGGTCGTTATAACATAAAGAAGAACCCAAATCAGGATGAATTTTATGCATGATAGGTATTTAATACATTCAGCCCGATTCCTTGATCTGATCCTTCTCCCTTATAAACTGAACTTTCCACCTGACAATTGCCAGTATAATTAAAATTTGTTATGGAATCTAACTCTGTCTGACTTTCATGATTTTATATTCCAACCATTACTTAAGTAGGTTGCCTGTCATGAGATAATGGAGGCGGTATTGGGAATTGGCTAATGACAACAAATAACGAATAGAATAGAAAAGATACTTAGAAGATAGGTACCTACAATTAAATACCTTTTTTTTAAATAATAAAGTTCGTATTTGTTTCAGTGACCCACTTCTTCTGCCTTCTTATCGTACGAAGCACATACCTCGAAATGGAAGAGCAAAGCCGACCGAAATCCTTCGAAATGCAGCACCTTTACAGCCCACCGGCACCTATAAATATATAATTTTATTTAAAATAAATATAAGACTGATGCAATCCGTTTTATTTTTCCATGTACTTTATCAATGCCTTTTTCTGTAGAATGGTTTTAGTAATTTAGTTTTTCAGGGGTAGAGGGTAGATGGAAAAGTTCATACTAGCTACCCTTAAATATTATTCCAATCTCCTGTTGGTAAGTCAACTGCAAAATCTTTTATCGTTAATTCTGCTAGAAATAAAACAGTAAAACTACGGCTAAAATGCAGATTTTAGTTTACTACTACGAGTCTATTAATTTATTCAAGTTACAGTGCGGAAACCACCGTTCTTCTCGTCAGAGTAAAATATTCTTTGGCGGAAACTGTTTGATCCTTTTATTCAGTACTGTTTATCCACATTCTCCTAAAAAAATTTTTGATTGCTTTACAATCACATTCAATATTATCAAAGAAAATGACGCATTTTCTGCTATATCTATTTATATTCACTTAACACGTATTTAGGGAAGGTATGGCGTCTCCTCTTTGTGCAATAATATTTTTAGTAATTTATAATAATTTCATACATTACACCACAGATACATACATTACACAAAAAAATAAAATCTTGAACGCATCGATAAAAATTAAAAATAAAACTGTCAAAGTGACGTATTAACCAATTAAATCAGGAAGGCAGCATACGTGATCATTGTCTCTCGGATTTCTCTTTTACTCTCGCATAACTCAAAACATCCTCGTTCTCGCTTATACAAAAATAACCCGCAATACAATTTTGTTGGTTAATTATTTCATTTGACTTCGCGATTCGCGAAGCGCACGTATTTTGTCATTCGGAAAATATTACTTTTGCCCAAGTTAATGCAAACCGAAATGAAAATAAATTAATTATTTGCTTTTCTGGCCAAGCACAAGCCAAGATGTCGTCTAAATTTCATCAGGCCGCTAATGTTACGGCTCAAAACCAGGTTTGTTGACACCTAGCGCGGCAATGCGTTTGGAAGATCAAGAAATTGAGTTTAATTGTATTTCTGTAACTGTTTGTTAATATATTTGTCTACGTGAAAACGTTTTTTATTACCTATTCCATTTGCAGCTTGTACAATGGATCAACGAAGCTGGTATGAGCGAAGGTGGCAAAAAAACTGCCCTGTTGAGGAAGATTATAGAGCTACTGCTCCATTCTGCCTCACAAATGATACCGGTCTACATGGAGAATATCTTGAGTTACGTTAACGATAAGTCTACTGACGTGAAGAAACAAGTTATCACATTTATTGAAGAAATGAGGTTAGCTCATTCACTATGTGAATGTTATTTATTGGGCAATATTTTTGGGCTAGGGTTACAAGAGTTTATTGTATGATTCCTCTCTCATCATACAAACTTATCTATTATCTTTGACTACACTCAAGTTCGTTGAGTTTGACTTTTTAAACTTATTAAATTTTCCTACATTTTCAACTTATTAATCCAAGTTTTATCATATTTACCATTTAAATCATCATGCATCAAACCTCTAAAATTACAGCAAACTACATCCCGAGTATCTACCAAAAGTTATTGGACAGCTTCGGCTACTTGTAGCGGACACCGTAATCGCAGTGCAGAAGCGAGCCATCCAGGCCGCTAGTATAGTCTACAGAAACACGCTGCTGTGGATATGCAAGACCGATGCGGAGATGTCCGAAATGCAGTACGTCTGGGATAACCTTACTCAACTAAAGGTAAATGAATAAATCTTATAAATAATGTCAATATTGTGGTAAGCCCACTCGTGACACAAATACAGGCAATATAAATTACTAATATTCTGTTAAAAAACATGCTTGCCTAGTAAAGGTTGGTTTTTGCAAGTATATTCTTGTTAGTGTCTGAATTATGTTACTACTGTGAAAAGCTGAAGACCCAACAAAGCTTTTATTAAATAAATATCTAAATCAAGTTGTTAATATTCTTCTATCTCACTTGG
Source organism: Ostrinia nubilalis (assembly GCF_963855985.1). NCBI lineage: Eukaryota > Metazoa > Arthropoda > Insecta > Lepidoptera > Crambidae > Ostrinia > Ostrinia nubilalis. Next base: position 10,495,599 of record NC_087101.1, on the reverse strand, counting down.
TTTCAACTGTGGAAACAGAGGTCACAATCACAAGTATTAAGAATGTTAAACTTATTTTTTTTTCATGTGTGCTTAACAGTGGCGGCGTAGCATGGGTTGGCACCCGGGGCGATCACCCCCCCGTCCCCCCCGTCATAAATCCTAAGGCACCCCCTGGTACCCCCCCAGGATTTTGGGGTTACCTACCGATTCGAAGATTGAAAGGCAATCGTACCCCCCCCCCCCCCCCCCGTATCATGACATAGACCGCAGATTTGCTATGCAGATGTGCCAGTGAGTACTAATCTGCGCGACTTGTGTCACCCCCTGATGCTTGGCACCCGGGGCGGACCGCCCCCACCGCCCCCCGCCGCTACTGGTGCTTAACACTTAAGGACTCGCGCCTTAATTTGTAACATCCATACTCGCTACCGGGTGCGCTGGACCCAGTATATAAAATCCTATGTATTTTTCAAAAACACTAAATAAACGTGAAAAGTACTTTATTAGAAGGATAATATGATATAAACAAAGACAATAGTAAACCAAACAGTAATATTAATTGCCTTTTTCTAAAATAACAACTTATTTAAAAAAAATTAAGGTTTTTTGGCAAAATGAAGGTTATTTTTGAAAATTTCTGTAATTAATTATTTTAAAAAATACCTTGTATATTTTCGTAAACTACTATGATTTGCCTACTTATAATAATTATCAATTAATAAGAAATTAGTATAGAACATTAAAAAATTCACTTAATTACCGGGTCCATCGAACTCAAAATTACCTTTTTCGTCTGTAGCACTCACGTGCAGTGGGCTATTTGACGAGTACGACCGCTATTGGCCGTGCTATACTGTCGTGGAAAGGTACTAAGAGCGACAACATCGCAAACGTCAAAACTTAAAAGTTATTACACAAAAATTGAAGTACTGGGTCCGTTAGACCCATTAGCGAGTCCTTAAGTGTTAATATACTTTGGTGTAGGGCCTAAGTATGTACTGAATAAACTATTTCATTTCCATGATTCATTTAGTTACTACTATTCTGTAATTTGAGTTTTCTATCTCTGTTTTCCTCAGCTCATGGTTCTAAATATGATAGACAGCGATAACGAAGGTATCAGGACTCACTCCATCAAGTTCCTGGAGGAGGTGGTCTTGCTGCAGAGCCCTGGTGAGGGCACGGAGGATGACTTCAGCCTCGAGAGCTTCCCGGCCACTCTGCCTTTTATAAATAGAAAAGCTATTGAAGAAGAATCAGAGTAAGTAGCCAGTAGCCACATCAAGTTGGTAATTTCAATTAATAAATCAACAAGTCACTTTGTCATCTATCCATCCATGTGTAAAAAAGATCTGTCAATTATAATTGAATTGATCTCTCCTATGCAGTGAGCACAGATCTGAAAGACACAATGACTTTGGTCTTTGGTGGTCTCTAAATTACCTTTTATTACATGTTTATTATTAACCTAATGTCTTATTTCTTTCCAGACATATTTTTGACTTGCTAGTCAAGTTCCACAATTCTCAACACATTTCTAGCGTGAATTTGATGGCTTGTATGACAACACTATGTCTACTGGCCAAATTCAGGCCCAAATACATGCCACGAGTCATACAAGCTCTAGGCGATCTGCACACGACCCTGCCGCCTACGCTATCACAGTCACAAGTTAACTCAGTCAGAAAACACCTGAAGATGTTACTCATTAACATTATAAAGCATCCCTCTTCAAACGAGATGATGCCCCAACTCACTCAACTGTTGGTTGATATAGGCATGACCACTCAGGAAATAAACAAGGTTATACCTAAAGAACGAAGAAACAAACGCGTAGGTGAATTGAAATCTGGAGAAATTCCATCTAAAAGATTCAGGGTAGATTCCCCACAAAGTGTCAGTCAGGGAAGCGACAGCAATAGCAATAGTCGCAGCGACTTTAACATGTTCGAAGAGGACAGCAGTCAAGGTGCACAAAAACCAGCAGTCACTGAAGACACTATCTACGAGGGACTGAACAACGTTGAGAATGTCGTCAATCTCGTTACGACTACATTAGTCAATCAACTACCGGTCGACATGCCTTCTAATTTCGTTACTGCTTATAAGCCTATACCGAATTCGGGTAGCAAAGTTCAAAAGAAGCATTTGGCTAAAATGATGCTGGCGCTTATAAAAGACGAGGCGGTCATTCCAGTGCCCCCGCCCTCACAACCCACGCTGTCTGACTTGGCTGCGAAAATTCCGCTGCTCAGAGATGACGACGAAAAGACCACCCTCAAAAACGCAGTGGCAAAGTTACAAGAATCCACGAAAGCAGACAGACAAATGGAGAGTGCTGTTTCTAAACTCATGGAGGAAACACGACAAGAGCATCTGAAGGAGGAAGAGAGAAAAGCCAAAGAGAAGGAAAAACCTGTTCCTCCACCCACACCGTCAGTCCCGAAGCTCAAGCAAAAGGTCAAATTGTTGAAACTGCAGGAAATAACCCGTCCTATCCCCAAAGAAATAAAGGAGAGATTAATGATACAGGCTGTGAACAGAATTTTGCACGCAGAAAAGGAGAGCGCGATAGGCGGCGCGGCGCAAATAAGGGCGAAATTCATAACGATTTTTGCATCAAGTTACACGCCAGAGATAAGGGAATTGGTTCTGAATTACATTTTGGAAGATCCTGCAAACAGAATAGAGTTAGCATTATCTTGGTTGTACGAGGAGTATGCTTTCATGCAGGGCTTCAATCGTCATCCAGTGACATTGCAGCCGAAATTACACGAGAAGCACGATCAGAATTACAATCAGTTGCTGTGCGCTTTGATCACTCAAATATCAGAGAGAGGGGATCCTACTATGGAGAATAGCAAGGATGTACTGCTCAGAAAAATATACGCGGAAGCACCTGTGATAACGAGTGAAGCTGTGGACTACCTCAAACATTTGGTTAGCGAGGACAAAGTGGCGTTCCTAGCGCTTGAAATATTGGAGGAGTTGTGCATAATGAGGCCGCCGCGCTCGCATAAATTCATGAATTCTTTGGTTTGCCATGTTTGTAAGTATAAACACTGTTTTGTCACCTACTATTAAATGCTATAAAAAGTATTTGAGACAGTTTTTGCTTATAGGTTTAGCTAAAAATGATTTAATTTAAAAACAAGAATAACATTGATAATTTGCAAATCCCTTATCTCCAAATTAGAGACTTAAGGAAGCGCAGTCGCAGTGACGAAGACGATACCGTGACGATAACGCAATGTGGGTTGCGCTTCTGTCTCTCTTTCGTCATTTCAAACACAGACTGTAACATAGATACGCATCATAAGCGCTCCTTCCCTCTCTTATATTGAATGCTGCCATCTAAATCACAATAGGCTAGTTTCCTAAAAAAATTTTTTTAGTCCGTCATGTTTAATATCAAAATATATTGGACACATATATTTTTATTTGTCAATCTAACAAATAATTACATAGTTATGGTGCGTTGAAGTTCCGCACGACGTCACAACGTGCGGCACTTTTATGCAAGCATTGACGTCACGGGCCTCTTCTTATGAACTTTGGCGCGCTTTATCTCTTTAAATTTTCATTAGTTTGAAAAAGTGAAAAATACGTGTAGAGTATTTTTTGATAAGTTAACTGACGGACTAATTAAAACTCTTGCTTTTTGACCCAGGAAACATCCCTATTTACCCTTTCAGTGAACGAAAACATCGAGATCCGAGACGCAACTCTAAAATCGGTCGTGAAGATTTACCAATGCGGTACAGAGGCAGCCAAGAAAGTCATTGAGAAGCATGCTCTCCTATACCTCGGGTTTATTTCGCTGTCCAGTCCGCCGCCCGAGCTGGTGTCTGCAAGGCACCATGGGCTGAGGGTGCCGTGGAACGATGAGATGGTGAAGGTCTGCCTGAGTTTGGTTATGGCTCTGTTCCCGTATAATGAGGGTGAGTTTTGTTGAAATCTTTGAGTTATAAACTTTAGGGGGTGTTTATTTCGGAGACATCTTTTTCAGCCAGCAAGTTGGATGATTTATTTTCTTTTTAAAGTATATTCCTTTGTGGTAAGATATAAATACTTAATGCTTGTGTTATGAGTAGGTTCACCACAATAGTTCAGCGAGAAACGGGGTTTGAACAAGCGTTCCTCGGATTTCGAGACATCATAACCGTTGTACTTTATAAACAAAATTTTGTCAAAGCCGTACAGCCACTGCGCTTATCAATATTTACATAGATTTATGTGTTTTTTACAGAACTAATAATAGAAGTGGCTCGCGTATACGGTTGCGCGGGCTCTGAAGCCAAACGCGTGGTCCTACGAGTGGTGGAGGGTCCGGTACGGGCGGCTCTCGCGACGCCGAATCCTGATGGCGGGGACTCCGCCCTACGTCCCGCCTTCAGAGACCTACTGGATGAATGCCCGAGAGGAGCTGAGACGCTGTTGACCAGGCTGGTGCATATATTCACGGAGAAATGTAAGTTTAACATCTTGATAAATATGTAATAGAAGTGGTAAACGCTGCATAGGACGTCCACTCAAAAGGTGGATAGACGACCTCATAAAGGCAGCAGGAAGGCGCTGGGCGCAGGCCACTAACTACCGGGCAATCTGGTAATCATTCGATTTCAAATGATGATGATGATGAATGAATGAAAACGGCTCGCTTAAACGGTTGCGCGAAGCCAAAGGCGTAGTATTACGATTGGTGGAGGGTCCGGTACAGGCGGCTCTCGCGACGCCATATCCTGATGGCGGGGACTCCGCCCTACGTCCCGCCTTCAGAAGCCTACTGGATGAATGCCCGAGGGGAGCTGAGACGCTGCTGACCAGGCTGGTGCATATATTCACGGAGAAATGTAAGTTTTACATCTTGACAAATAATAGAAGCGGTAAACGCAGCGTAGGACGTCCACCTACAAGGTGGATAGACCTCATAAAGGTAGCAGGAAGGCGCTGGGTGCAGGCCACTAAAAATCGGGCAATCTGAAAATCATTCGATGCAATCACGTCCTATGACCGAAATGATGATGATGAATGAATGAATGAAAACGGCTCGCTTAAACGGTTGCGCGAATCCAAACGCGTGGTCCTACGAGTGGTGGAAGGCCCGGTGCGCGCGGTTCTCGCGACGCCGAATCCTGATGGCGGGGACTCCGCCCTACGTCCCGCCTTCAGAGGACTGTTGGATGAGTGTCCGAGAGGAGCTGAGACGCTGCTGACCAGGCTCGTGCATATATTCACGGAGAAATGTAAGTTTAACATCTTGATAAATAATAGAAGCGGTAAACGCAGCGTAGGACGTCCACCTACAAGGTGGATAGACCTCATAAAGGTAGCAGGAAGGCGCTGGGCGCAGGCCGCTAACTACCGGGCAATCTGAAAATCATTCGATGCAATCACGTCCTATGACCGAAATGATGATGAATGAATGAATGAAAACGGTTGCGCGAAGCCAAAGGCATAGTATAAGGCCCTGTGCGGGCGAATCTCGCGACGCCATATCCTGATGGCGGGGACTCCGCCCTACGTCCCGCCTTCAGAGGGCTATTAGACGAGTGTCCCAGAGGAGCTGAGACCTTGCTGACTAGGCTGGTGCATATATTCACGGAGAAATGTAAGTTTAACATCTTGGTAAATAATAGAAGCGGCAAACATAGCGTAAGACGTCCACCTACAAGGTGGATAGACCTCATAAAGGTAGCAGGAAGGCACTGGGCGCAGGCCGCTAACTACCGGGCAATCTGAAAATCATTCGATGCAATCACGTCCTATGACCGAAATTATGATGATGAATAAATGAAAACGGTTGCGCGAAGCCAAAGGCATAGTATAAGGCCCTGTGCGGGCGAATCTCGCGACGCCATATCCTGATGGCGGGGACTCCGCCCTACGTCCCGCCTTCAGAGGGCTATTAGACGAGTGTCCCAGAGGAGCTGAGACGCTGCTGACCAGGCTCGTACATATATTCACGGAGAAATGTAAGTTTAATATCTTGATAAATAATAGGAGCGGTAAACGCAGCGTAGGACGTCCAGCTACAAGGTGGATAGACCTCATAAAGGTAGCAGAAAGGCGCTGAGCGCAGGCCGCTAACTACCGGGCAATCTGAAAATCATTCGATGCAATCACGTCCTATAGCCGAAATGATGATGATGATGAATGAATGAATGAAAATGGCTCGATTAAACGGTTGCGCGAAGCCAAAGGCGTGGTGGTGGAAAGCCCGGTCCGGGACTCCGCCCTACGTCCCACCTTCAGAGGACTGTTGGACGAGTGTCCCAGAGGAGCTGCATATATTTACGGAGAAATGTAAGTTAAAATATTTTAACAAAAGACATCATTCATCATCATCATTTCAACCACAGGACGTCCACTGCTGAACATAGGCCTCCCAAACAATAAGTCAAATAATAATTAATAAGATTTTTTTAAACTTGTCACACCAATTTAGCTATATTGACCACAATGTCACTTGAGCGATTTGTACCATTCGTCATTTTCTGTATTTTATCACGAATTTTCCTTTTATCAATTGTTTTCAAATGAAAATGTGATCTGAATCTAGTTTATTATGTGAAACGATATAACATTTAAAGTTTTACCAACTTATCTTTTAGAGCCCTCGCCTACGGCAAATGCATGACAGCATCGCTACTAACGCGCGTTAGTCGCGTTTGCATCGCACTACAGAAGTGATACCAACGCGCTACAGCAGCGCGACTGCATCGCTATAATTATAATAAAAAAAATCTTTTTTAAAAACAAGCTTTATCCTGAAATGCAGTTGTACTAAAACGAAAAATAATAATTGTATGCTAGGTTCAAAGAGTTTCGAAAGCTTGTATCGCGCATGGAATTTATTCCTCTTTTTTTCTGTTTGCGCTACAAGCTTTCGAAATTCTTTGAACCTAGCATACAATTATTTTTTTCGTTTTAGTACAACTGCATTTCAGGATAAAACTTGTTTTTAAAAAAGTTTTTTTTTATTATAATTTTATTTTACACTTTTTAGTTGTAACTATCTCAATATCTGGGCCTGGTCATCATTTAGCATAAAAGTGCTCGGGAAGTCGAATCCAACGAACCCAAACTCGATAAATTTCCGCCGTTTCGTTTAGGAGTTCCTATGGCCACCTCCTGACTCCATCATCAGACCAGCTCAATGGTACCATAATATTGCATTGTCATCGTACTTCCATAAGTATACCAAATTTCAGCTCAATCGGTTGAGGAGAACTGGTCTTAAATTCAGTTGCAAGATTTGTCCCACACACTAACAAGTGAAGTCAATATAAAGCTTGTAAAAAGCTTGTAAAAAATCGCCGTGGGCCAGTAGCCTTATTCACGTTACTATAGTTCATTCAACTTATGATGGTGATTTAGACAGATAAAACGTTTCGTTTTATGATTCTAACTTTTTACGAATAAAAATATTGAGTTGTAAAAATCAATTACTTTTGTGTGTTTTCATCCTTCCAAAATATCAATCACTAATCTTTCTCAATTAACCTAAACAAGAATTTCTATTTATTTATTAGTTTATTATTTAGAAAAAAATGTGAAAAAATATTAAATGAATTGCTTCTGCGTTAGTCGGAACTTTTGCTCATAGGGATGGGACATAAACAATCGCAATAAATCAGTAATCGGCATGGTGGTCATCTTACCATCGAATCACGATTATTATCTCAGGCAGGTCAAAGCTAAGTCAGTACGTGTGCGTTTGCTTTTGATGACGGTTTTGTTTTATGCGATTTCTCCACGTATTGTTTGTTATTGTTATTTTGATGTTTTATTGAATAAAATGCATATATTTAATTCTTTGTGATTTATTTTGTACCACTAAGAATATTCACGTTTATTCCATTTCCAGATAGTTCAAATTCATAGATATAATTTTGATCAAGATTAAAAATCAAACAAACAAAAGGCGATTAGATTTCTATAGAAAATATTCTCGATTCTAAAAAATATCGATTAGGTTTATAAGGAGCGCCTCACTAAATAGAACTGTCATAATCACCATCTTACGCTGAATGGACTATAAACTTTAACGACAACAAAACACTGAGTTGCGTTCAAAATGACCCTTGTGATCACGGATTTAGAACTGTTTTTCAATGGGACGACTTCTGAACGCCAGCGAGATTTTGACTGTCAAACACGTATTTTGTTTTCAATTAGGTCACTCACAGGGGCCTTACACCCTGTAAATACAAGTTCGTACCTGTACGCCGTTTATAAAGTTTTGCACTTGTTTACACTTGCAGCGGCGCCGAGCGCGGAGCTAGTGTCGCGTGTACGGGAACTGTACGCGACGCGAGTGTCGGACGTGCGCTTCCTCATCCCCGTGCTCACCGGACTCTCCAAGAAGGAGGTAAGTGTACATTAACGAGGTTAGCCCTAAATAGAATAGTATAAGACAGCCCCCTTAAACAAAGTAGCATTCTGGGCAGCTCGTGACTGCTCAGGCCTGAAATATCTGTTTTCTTAAGATGTAAATTCTCAAAAAGTCTACGTACTCATCATGTTCTTCGATTTAAACGTCTTCAATTTAAAATGTGTGCAGTTTTAGTAGATCTTCTATTCATAATGTTTACATTTCTATAATCTGAAAAGTGAACAATGTGAACATTGTACAAAAACTGTCATTCTTGGAGACAGACAATTTTAAACAGTTGACATTTTGAGAAGCTGACATTATGCAAAAGACGGTCACATTCTGAATAGCAGACATTTTGCGAAAAATACATTTTAAGAAAACGGATATTTCAAGCCTGAGCCTTCGTGACAGATTCAATGAGTGTCATTGTTACTGTAGGTAGAGCAAGGTCCTGTAACTCACTAGTGGCGTCAAGGGGTGAGCGCTGAAGCGATTGGAGGACTATAGCATTTGCACTTACCAGAATGACACCAGTTTGGTTGGAGTAAAGTTTTGTCACTTACCAGTGATGCCAACATACACATAATAATATGTGACATTTAATACATTTCCTATGATTTATACAAAATTCAATGAAATCACATTTTCGAGACTTAAAAAATTTATGCAACTGTTTCAGATATTAGCAGCTTTACCAAAACTAATAAAATTAAACCCGGTGGTCGTGAAAGAAGTCTTCAACAAGTTGCTTGGCTTGCAGAATCCTAACGAAGAGTCACCAGGTAAGCATTTTTTAATACTGGCAACTATTTTTTATTAACTTACCAAAGATAATAAGTAAATAATCGAAATAAATTCTCTCTATTTTACAGTCTGTGAGATTTGTAAGTACATAACAGAATCTTTGAGATTTTTGATTCTATATTGTATACACTTTAATGTTTTTTTATTAAATTTTATTCAACAAGATTGAGAGTATTGAACTTTTGAAACACTGTTTGAACTTTTGAAAATTGATTGCTTTTTATTGTTTACGGGAGAAGGCTGAAACATCGTCTTTTTAGTTGCTATTATCTTATACTTATATAAATAATATATCGCTTGCAGTCGACCCAGTGGAACTGATGATCGCTCTCCACCTGATTGATCCGAGCAAAGCCGACTTGAAGTACATAATTAAGGCCACTGCCTTATGTTTCGGCGAAAAACAGACTTATACACAAGATGTAAGTATTGTTTATTTATTTCTTATATGCTTTTACCATATTTTTATAATGTCTAGTGTAGTGTGTGTGAAATGTGTTTTAATTGTCAGGACCGTTATTAGTTGCGTAAGATATAAACTTAAAAGATTGTTATTACTCATTATGATCACTCAATCAGTTTTCTGCTTACTAATAGAGGGTTTTGCAGTTCACACTACTTCCGAATCCGTGAAAATAAGATCCAATGTAGTTTTACTTTACGCAGTGAATCCGATTTCTGTCATCCGATTTCTTCAATTAGATTTCTAGATTCAATTTCGTCGGTTTCGTTCGGTTCTGATGTACGCGAAGCTACTCTGAATGTACTTCCACGAGAAGTATAACCTTTGTTTCTGCTAATACCAGGCCTGTTCATCTCCGCGAGTTTATATCGAAAGAAAACACGCACGATGGCCCCCTACAGGATTACTATTCGACAAGGCCTCACATACGAGCGAGCATTGACTCACGCAGGCGTATTCTTGTGTATGATGGAAAAAAATAAAGAAAATAGTGTACTAAATACTGTGCAGTATTTAACTGACTAAATAATAATAAAAACACAGAATGTACTTTTTTAAGTTGCCTGAAGACACTGAGAGATAAATAAGTAGTTAATATTATTTGCTAAATCATGTATTTCCTCCGTCAATTTCTGCAGTTTGGCACCTCACGTCACATCATTTTACCGAAGTCAGCCCTATAGCTTCGGCGCAGTGGCGATCACTGACGTTTGTCAACAAAATGGTGCTTGACTCTTGAGACAAGCTAAATTATACCATATTGTTAATGACATTGAGCACATTTTTTAAATACCTTCGCGAAGTAAAACTTCTGTACGTAGTACTTATTATTATTCTGTGCTAATACTATCTGATGTGAACATCCAGGTGCTGTCAGCGGTCCTGCAGCGGCTGGCCGAAGAGAATGAGATCCCGGTGCTGATGATGCGTTCTGTCCTGCAAGCGCTCACACTTTACCCCGCGCTGGCGCCCCTCGTGCTGAACATCCTGCAGCTGCTGGTGGAGAAGGAGGTCAGTCATGTTGTCATCGGTTAGCTTATCGATATACAGGGTGTTAGGTAAATGGGTATATGAGCCGACACTAGCCCATGTTAACATGGGCATATAAAAGGTATGGTGAAGTCAGAAAATTGATATCTTAAATTTAATTATTTTAATTTTCATACAAATCGGATTTTTTAAATTTATTTTGTATGAAAATTAAAAAAAAATAAAATCATTATATCAAATTTCTGACTTCACCATACCATTTATATGCCTATGTTATGGGCTAGTGTCGGCTCATATACCCATTTACCTAACACCCTGTATAGTCTGGTCGCGACTGTGCGACGGGCGCCCGCAGTGAGTGTGCGAGCGCGACAGCAATATAATCACGCGCGAGCGATAAGAATGGGTAGCTTGGAGTTATTGGACAAAATTCTACGTGTTCACGAACCAGACTATAGAATTAATAAGATTTATCATTAAGTCCTTTACAAACCGAAGAATAGCGGAGTTCACAGCACGCAATAAAGTGCAATTCAGTTAGCTTAGGCCCAGAACAGACGGTGAAACGCAACTGCAACGGCACTGCAACTGCTAGTTACTTTTGAGTCGCATCTAAGTTTCTGCCATAGATTCCGTTGAGAGACCACACATGACGCGACCATTTTGACCAGTTCAAATCGGTTTCAAACAGGTCGCGTCATGTGTGTTCTCTCAACGGACGCTATGGCAGAAACTTAGATGCAGCTCAAAAGTAACTAGAAGTTGCAGTTTCGTTGCAGTTGCGTTTCACCGTGTGTTCTGGGCCTAAGACTTATCTAAACTGCGAAGTGAACGTCTCTGACTAAGGTCTTTTGTCTAAAAAAATAAACTGCACTGTATTAGCTTCTAATGAAACAATAAATACTGCTACATAGGCACACCATCCGTCGTATAGCTAACTAGTCACGATGACGCTCTCCGTTGCGTCGCCGATCTTATGAGCAAATATAGGTTTGTTTTCGGTGACAAAAGTGACATAAACCCACTCGCTCTAGCTTTACGCTTGCTATTCATATCATATTAAAAATAATTTTAATGTAAATAAACTTTCTTTATGATTTTTTAGGTGTGGCTGAACAAAGTGGCGTGGGAGGGCTGGGTGAAGTGCTGCGAGCGTCTACTCCCGCAAGCCTGCTTCTTACTAGTGTCGCTGCCGGCGCGCGCGCTGCAGGCCGCGTCGCCCGCGCTATTAGCAGCGTTGCGCGCGCACGCAGCGGGCCTGTCGCCGGCCGAGCGGGCGTTGTTGCCGCCTCATGTTGCTAGGTTGGAGGTAAGCACGACAGTAATGGCAGACCAGTTAGTGACGTGTGAGGGCTGAGCGAAGTGTTGCGAGCATCTGCTTGCTCAAGCATGCTTTCACAAGCGTGCTTTCTCAAGCGTGCTTCCTCAAGCATGCTGCGGCAAGCGTGCTTCTTACTAGTGTCGCTGCCGGCGCGCGCGCTGCAGGCCGCGTCGCCCGCGCTACTGGCCGCGTTACGCGCGCACGCGGCGGGCCTGTCGCCGGCCGAGCGGGCGTTATTGCCGCCGCACGTGGCACGATTAGAGGTAAACACAATCATGTGTTGCGAGCGTCTGCTTCCTCAAGCATGCTTTCACAAGCGTGCTTCCTCAAGCATGCTGCCGCAAGCCTGCTTCTTGTTAGTGTCGCTGCCGGCGCGCGCGCTGCAGACCGCGTCGCCCGCGCTATTGGCCGCGTTACGCGCTCACGCTGCTGGCCTGTCGCCGGCCGAGCGCGCGTTATTGCCGCCTCACGTGGCACGATTAGAGGTAAACACAGTCATTCAGTAGCGTGACAAACCATTCAATGACATGGCACGTGCACAGTGACGTGGGAGGGCTGAGCAAAGTGTTGCGAGCATCTGCTTGCTCAAGCATGCTTTCACAAGCGTGCTTTCTCAAGCGTGCTTCCTCAAGCGTGCTTCCTCAAGCATGCTGCCGCAAGCGTGCTTCTTACTTGTGTCGCTGCCGGCGCGCGCGCTGCAGGCCGCGTCGCCCGCGCTATTAACAGCGTTGCGCGCGCACGCTGCTGGCCTGTCGCCGGCCGAGCGGGCGTTATTGCCGCCCCACGTGGCACGATTAGAGGTAAACACAATCATGTGTTGCGAGCGTCTGCTTCCTCAAGCGTGCTTCCTCAAGCATGCTGCCGCAAGCGTGCTTCTTACTTGTGTCGCTGCCGGCGCGCGCGCTGCAGGCCGCGTCGCCCGCGCTATTAGCAGCGTTGCGCGCGCACGCTGCTGGCCTGTCGCCGGCCGAGCGGGCGTTATTGCCGCCCCACGTGGCACGATTAGAGGTAAACACAATCATGTGTTGCGAGCGTCTGCTTCCTCAAGCGTGCTTCCTCAAGCATGCTGCCGCAAGCGTGCTTCTTACTTGTGTCGCTGCCGGCGCGCGCGCTGCAGGCCGCGTCGCCCGCGCTATTAGCAGCGTTGCGCGCGCACGCTGCGGGCCTGTCGCCGGCCGAGCGGGCGTTATTGCCGCCCCACGTGGCACGATTAGAGGTAAACACAATCATGTGTTGCGAGCGTCTGCTTCCTCAAGCATGCTTTCACAAGCGTGCTTCCTTAAGCATGCTGCCGCAAGCCTGCTTCTTGTTAGTGTCTCTGACGACGCGCGCGCTGCAGGCCGCGTCGCCCGCGCTATTAGCAGCGTTACGCTCGCACGCGGCGGGCCTGTCGCCGGCCGAGCGGGCGTTATTGCCGCCTCATGTTGCAAGATTAGAGGTAAACACAATCATGTGTTGCGAGCGTCTGCTTCCTCAAGCATGCTTTCACAAGCGTGCTTCCTCAAGCATGCTGCCGCAAGCCTGCTTCTTGTTAGTGTCGCTGCCGGCGCGCGCGCTGCAGGCCGCGTCGCCCGCGCTATTAGCCGCGTTACGCGCACACGCTGCTGGCCTGTCGCCGGCCGAGCGGGCGTTATTGCCGCCGCATGTTGCTAGGTTGGAGGTAAGCACGACAGTAATGGGAGACCACTCAGTAACGTGGGAGGGCTGAGCGAAGTGTTGCGAGCATCTGCTTGCTCAAGCATGCTTGCACAAGCGTGCTTTCACAAGCGTGCTTTCTCAAGCGTGCTTTCACATGCGTGCTTCCACACTCCTGCTGCCGCAAGCGTGCTTCTTACTGGTATCGCTGCCGGCGCGCGCGCTGCAGGGCGCGTTGCGCGCGCACGCTGCGGGCCTGTCGCCAGCAGAGCGGGCGCTACTGTCGCCTCATGTTGCCAGGTTGGAGGTAAGCACGACCACCCCATCATCACAGACACTCTCCCACCATAGACAACTGAGTGACGTGGGCGTGAGAAACTACTCAGCTACGTGGGAGATCACTCAATAGCATGGGAGATCACTCAGTGGCGTGGGAGGGCTGGGTGAAGTGCTGCGAGCGTCTACTCCCGCAAGCCTGCTTCTTGTTAGTGTCGCTGCCGGCGCGCGCGCTGCAGGCCGCGTCGCCCGCGCTATTAGCAGCGTTACGCTCGCACGCGGCGGGCCTGTCGCCGGCCGAGCGGGCGTTATTGCCGCCGCATGTTGCGAGGTTGGAGGTAAGCACGACAGTAATGGGAGACCACTCAGTCACGTGGGAGAGCTGAGCGAAGTGTTGCGAGCATCTGCTTGCTCAAGCATGCTGCCGCAAGCGTGCTTCTTGTTAGTGTCGCTGCCGGCGCGCGCGCTGCAGGCCGCGTCGCCCGCGCTATTAGCAGCGTTACGCGCGCACGCGGCGGGCCTGTCGCCGGCCGAGCGGGCGTTATTGCCGCCGCATGTTGCGAGGTTGGAGGTAAGCACGACAGTAATGAGAGACCAGTCAGTCACGTGGGTGGGCTGAGCAATGTTGCGACCATTTGCTTCCTCAAGCATGCTTTCACAAGCGTGCTTTCTCAAGCGTGCTTCCTCAAGCATGCTGCCGCAAGCCTGCTTGTTAGTGTCGCTGCCGGCGCGCGCGCTGCAGGCCTGTCGCCGGCCGAGCGGGCGTTATTGCCGCCGCATGTTGCGAGGTTGGAGGTAAGCACGCCCATCAGAGACAGGAGAAACCACTCAGTTACGTGGGAGGGCTGAGCGAAGTATTGCGAGCATCTGCTTGCTCAAGCATGCTTTCACAAGCGTGCTTCCTCAAGCATGCTTTCACAAGCGTGCTTCCTCAAGCATGCTGCCGCAAGCCTGCTTCTTGTTAGTGTCGCTGCCGGCGCGCGCGCTGCAGGCCGCGTCGCCCGCGCTACTGGCCGCGTTGCGCGCGCACGCTGCGGGCCTGTCGCCGGCCGAGCGGGCGTTATTGCCGCCGCATGTTGCCAGGTTGGAGGTAAGCACGACAGTAATGGGAGACCACTCAGTCACGTGGGAGGGCTGAGCGAAGTGTTGCAAGCATCTGCTTGCTCAAGCGTGCTTCCTCAAGCATGCTGCCGCAAGCGTGCTTCTTACTTGTGTCACGCCGGCTGAGCTGTCGTTATTTCCGCCTCATGTTGTGAGGTTGGAGGTAAGTAGGGATACCCCCGTCAGGGATCTCCCCTAACTGCTGGCCCAAAAGTATCTTCAACTTCCTTTAACAATCTATACTAATATTATAAATGCGAAAGTAATTCGGTCTGTCTGTCTGTTGTCTCTTTCACGCCTAAACCACTAAATCCCGGTTTTTGAAACTGGGACGCGCGCGGTAAAGTTTATCTGAGACAGACAAAATTCCACGCGGGCGAAGCCGCGGGCAGAAAGCTAGTATTATTATATTATCCCTCATCTGGTAGTAGATCTGTCGTAATCAAGTAGTAAAGAAGAAGATTATAATTAAATTCTAGAACGTAAGTGTTGAATTTGGTAGGCAAATATCCTTTTTTCCCAACCGGTCATACCGAAATTTATAACACTGGCTCGTTGAAAAAACCCATCAGTACCTCTAGTAGGAAAAACTTTCGAGTTCGTTTCGTTGCGTATTCAAAGTGTCATCGAAAAATTTTGTATGAAAAATTAAACAGCGCCCCCTAGGGCGGCTATAATATAGGGGGCGCTGTTTAATTTTTCATACAAAATTTTTCGATGACACTTTGAATACGCAACGAAACGAACTCGAAAGTTTTTCCTACTAGAGGTACAGATCCTGTTATTCGTTACGACATCTGTTTATCTTACCTACCGATCAAACTGTAGCCGGTATTTTCTGACAGTTTTCAATATTAAAATTAAATGTTATTTGTTTTCAGACGCCAGAACCGCAGTACACGCCACCGCCTGTGCCCAATCCATTGGAACCGCTGCCACCCGGCATGGAGTGACGAAAGGCCTTACAACTTACAAACTGACTCCTTACACGAAATTCACTGGTTATGCTTATACTTAATACAACAGATACACAAACGTGAATACATAATTATGGCATATCCTGCGGGCAGGTCGTGAAATTGCTCCATATTTTATCCATTGTTCAAGTTTTATTAACCTGTTCTTTTAACGTTATAAGTTACTTTCAATATACCTTATTTTTATTACTACATACTTTTAAACCCTGAATCAAAGAATTATAATAATACCACAATCAATGATAGTGTCTTTCTGTATTCTTTGCTATGTTTGCGGCCATGTAGACATGTAGTAGAACGCAAGCTTACTATATTCAAAACGCGAATATGTATTTCGAAAAGTACAAGGTAAATAAAGACATGTTATCGACTTGAACTCGCATCAAGTGTTAAATGTAAAAATAAATTTCTAAGATGTGCAAATTATGAAATTAAATAGTTCAAATTCCATGAAATTATGAGTAGTAAAATTCTAGAACATTCAACGTTTACATATTTATTGTTACTGGTTTAATCTTAATATTATGCTGTTACTCTAGAACGAATATGTTTTGTTTTTCTACGGAAGACTGTACATTAAACTAAATGTTGGTCTCATAAGCAGTGGTAATAAGTTAAATTTTAGGGCGCCTTCAAATTGGAGGCGTAACGAAGCGCCCATAGTGGCATACAATTTCTAAAGGCGCAACAACCGCGTGTCTTTATGACGACACAGCGGTGTCACATTGGTAGGGGCGCTGCAACTGCGCTGGTAGAAAATGTATGAAAACTATCAGTGGTATCACTGCAGCGCTTCCTCACGCGGCACGCCTCTAATTTAAAGGCGGAGCGCCTTACAAACAAAATAAGATGTGCTGGCGACAGAACTTATAGAGGTCAACTAAATGTAGCGACATAAAAATAAATGGAGTGTTCTATGATGAATCGACATAAATGTCAGAAAAGTAAAAAAGATAGCAAAACAAGTTTGTAAATAGAACATGGTTATTATTTTCTTATTAATATGTTTAAGAAATAAATAATTTAAGTATGTAATACAAGTGTTTCATTCTTAAACTACAGGTAATAATATGATAATTAAAACGGCTATAGTTGCTGAAGGTAAATAATTTAATGTAAAAGAAATATAGTTTTGAACTAATATTTAAAGCTTACTTAATCTTATCTTTTAATGAGTATATTTCACTTAAGCTGAAAACTTTCTGTTTTAGGCGAGATTGCTTTTAGAATGTTTTCGACACTGTATGGTGTATCTGAAACAAACAGAAAAATTATTACTACATTAGTGACATTCCTTAGGGGTGCTTTTTTAACGAGATTACGAGAGCATTCCCGTGAACTATTGAATGTAAGATTTTTTTTATCGAATCGATAAATAGTATCAGGTCCAATCGAATATTCACAGTGAATTAGAGTATTTGTCAATTATGTAGTTAAGGTATAATTTTATTCTTGAAGTTCAATCCATAGCTGAACAGTTTTTTTTACTTTGGGACAATAAAATGTCATCGAAAAAGTACCTCCATGTCAAAAAGTAATTTCTCCAGCGGTCCACTATCACAATCATAGAGGAATGAACGATCACAATAGTATTAATTTGCTATGATGCTATTTCATCTATTAACTATTGGTGAAATAACTGGTTGACCAAATTAAAAAGGTATTTAACAAAAACCTCTTATCCACGACATTCATTTATTTAACTGCAGCTTTTTGAACTATGTTATTGATTAATATACTGACCAACGTCTAACCACTCCGTGTCTGCGTAGCCGAACTCTTTCCTAGCGCTGACAATAGCGTCATGCAGCGCGAGGGGGACCGTCACCGCTAGCGTCAGCGCGGGCTCTCCCGTTGCTGAAAGTTTACAAAAGTATTTATTATTTTTTCACATTATCCACCTCATACGAAT
The DNA here is from genome assembly GCF_963855985.1 of Ostrinia nubilalis. Lineage (NCBI taxonomy): Eukaryota > Metazoa > Arthropoda > Insecta > Lepidoptera > Crambidae > Ostrinia > Ostrinia nubilalis. The sequence goes on along the minus strand of NC_087101.1, from coordinate 10,477,758 downwards.
ATGATTTACACCATTGATGTATATGCTCAATGATTTACACACATAAAGCGTAAAAATCAACATTATTTATTACTATTATATTCACATATTTTATCCCGTTATACATTTTTTTATACGGAATCAATAAATTGATTTTACAGTCATTTCAAATTTCGCTCCAAAAACGCTAACGCTAAAAAAAACCGGCCAAGTGCGTGTCGGACTTACGCACAAAGGGTTCCGTACCATTGATTTATGTTTTTTTTTTATTTAAGTTATTTGTAAGAAAGATTACGCGGTAATAAGCGGTTTACGATGTATTAAAAAAAACCTACTTACTAGATCTCGTTCAAAACAATTTTCGTTGGTAGTTTTTATAGTAATGTACATCATATTATTATGTTTTTTTTTAGATTTTTCATTTTCTTATTTTAGAAGTTAGAGGGGGGGGGGGGGGGGGCAACTTTTTTCCACTTTGGTAGCGTCTGTCCTGTCACGCAAACTATTCGGTTTAGAAAAAAAAATTTTAGAATCCTCGATATCATTTTTGAAGACCTATCCATAGATACCCCACACGTATGTGTTTTATGAAAAAAAAATTTTTGAGTTTCAGTTCTAAGTAGAGGTGGGCGCCACGCCGGCGCGCCGCCGCCGCCGCGAATTTTTTCACGCCGCCGCCGCCGACGACCAGCTGTCGGCGCGCCGATACTGATATTTTACAAACTATTTGAAATTTATTCCTCTCCTATACTGTACTAATTTGTGTTTCAAACGCAGAAGAACTATTTTTTACCAGCTGTCGGCGCGCCGATACTGATACTGTACAAACTATTTGAAATGTATTCCTCTCCCATACTGTACTAATTTGTGTTTCAAAATGCAGAAGATTTTTTTATTGAGTTGAGCCACTATACTAGTTCAATAAAGTCCTAATATCACTGCGACCGGTACCGATCTATTCTGATCGCCGCTATTATCCTGACAGTTCGCCTCCGAGTCCTGCATCCATTAGGAATTGCAGTATCTTTTGGGGGGCGATATGTTTTACATCTTGTGGGCTTAGGATGTGTTTGCCCAGGTGTAGGCTCCGCTTGCGCATCAAAGGTCCGCAGTCCGTGAGAATGTGTAGTGGCGTTTCATCTGCCTCTTGGCACATCCTGCACGTTCTTGATTCGGACAGTCCCATAGTGGACAAGTGCTTGTTTAAGCTGCTGTGTCCAGTGAAGGCTCGAACTAAGATGCGCATTTTGATCCTACTCAGTCCTATGATCTGCATAGAGCATTTTCGGTCATAGGCTTTTATAAGAGCTTTGGAATGAGTTAATCCTAGCGTGTCTGACCATGCCTTAAAGGATTTGTTTAAATAGATGTTCTCCAGGGTCATTCGAGCGAGACTTTTGGGAATGCCACAAAAGGGTTCTGGACCATATTGTGTTCCCTCCGCTCCCGCTCTGGCCAGTTCGTCGGCATTTTCATTGTCCACGATTCCCGCGTGACCTGGAACCCATCTCAGCGTTACTCTGTTTCGTTTTCCTAGGGTATTCAGTCGACTCATGCAGTTTTCTACCAACTTTGAGGTGATTAAGTTGGAGTTTAAGGCCATCAGCGCGGCCTGACTGTCTGAGTTAATGTAAATTATGTGGTTGGCATATTTTTTTCGCAGGTTAGCTTCCGCACATTCAATAATGGCGTAGACTTCTGAAAGATAGAGGCAAATTAGCCCAGGCTTTGAGATAGCCTAAGCTTTGGCTGCTCTCCATACACGCCAAAGCCTACGTTAGGGCCCATTTTTGACCCATCAGTAAACCATATACAGAAGAACTCATATTTATTTTTAATGCCATATAAATTGGTACACAAGGCGAACTTAATGTCGTTGATATACTAATAAATTGATTGAATAACTTAATACTAACTATATTAACAGTTAATCAAGTACATTATTCAAGTTACTGCTTAGTCTAGTAAATAATTGATCGCGAGAGGCGCCGGTCCCTTTTCTGTCAAGAAAAAAATCCCTGCCTTCGTCTGGCAGATAATCCACACTATTGGACTATACTTTAAGCGAATCAGTCACACAGAGATTGGCAAATATGTCTCGGAATGCAAATGGGAACCAAAACCTCTGGAAGGCAACAAAGTACCTACCTCAAAGTGTTCTCTGCTTATTAGGTCCGGTAATACATGAGTGCAAACTGACAAGAAAAATGACAGACCTTTGCTACATGACAAGCCGGTCTATTTAAACCCATTGACACGGATAATCCAAAAAATCCACAATTCAATCAAAAAAATAAGATCAAGCATTGGACTTGATCCGAGACTTGCAGCTATGCCTGCCTTTGATTCCTACTGATGATGATGATTCATCCGACTGATTTCCGTCATGGTGACCACTTCGACTTAGCTGTCTTAGCGGCGCTGGTGCGCCCGAAGATGGCTTACATAGCCGATCTTCGCGGCAAACTCCTCGCACATTGAGAGTAATTACCCGCCGCCAACATAATTATAGTGAATGGCGGCAGATGGACGGGATTTACATCATCGCGTTTTGCGTCGAGTTCAGTTGTGCGCTGCTCGTTTAATTCGCGGCCTCGCCTCTACACAACACAATCTCCCGCCATTCTAGGTGCTGTGCTGCCAAACCTTCCCATTGTGATTTGAGAGGGCTCATTTTGCATCTTTTCGTATGCTGCTTCTGGATATTTTTGTACTTGACTATCTGAGGAGTTGACCGCCATGTTTCCGCTTACGCTCCTCAAGTTCAAAGTAGAAGATTGATTCCTACTACGCTAATTGAGGACGAAAGACGCAGGAGGACAAAGTGACTGACATAGCCCACAGATTCGTTAAAATCAAGTGCCAGTGGGCGGGGCACATGTTATCTCGTAGAGCTGATGGCCGCTGGGGCAGTAAAGTTTTTGAGTGGCGACCACGAGCCGGAAGACGTAGCTTGGGCAGGCCTCCCACTAGGTGGACCGACGATTTGGGAAAGGTCGCAGGAAGTGCCTGTACGCGAGCGGCGCCGGACATCTTCAGTCAGAAATGAAAGAACTAACGCTAAGAGAGATGGCTAAGCTAAAAAAATAGCCAAAATGGACCCTCGTAAAGCACTTGCATTTGATCTGATCACCATGAAGTCCATGGTCTTGACAATGACCACACTGAGTGAGAAGAACCTCGCAAGTCTCTTAACTTTGGAAATGATCCATAAGGCTGGCAAGTTGCCTAACGAATTCTCTTATCGCTCAATTAATCGGACATTTGTATTGTTAAAATTATGGAAAAGGATCATTCTTGCTCGTTTATTCCCTTGCCTAAGTATGACCCATGTAATATAGTATACCTGACCATAAATTTTGGCAGAAACCATACCAACCAAGAAAGGATCCTGTACGTCTGCTTTCGCTGCTGCTTCAGCTGGGTTTATCATAAAGGACTACTCTATGAAATTAAAAAGTACCTTCTAGCACACTTCTACTACCTGCTGATGGATTCCTATCTCAGTGACAGACAGTTTTAAATCAAACTGGGTGACAAAATCTTCTCTTTTTAGCTGCAGAGCTGGAGTACCCCAGGACTCTGTACTTAGTCCGATACTCTATAACATCTACTAGTAAAGTAGCCCAGACACCAGAAAGCTGCGGCATTCCTCAAAATAATGTAACTGTGATCTTAAAGTGACTAGACTGTTGCAATGTCAGCTGCTTGGCTGACCAAGTGGCGCATGTAATTAAGCCTCGAAGTCTCACCATATTATCATTTAAGACGTGAAACTTATCCTCCGACCAATCTAGACCTTTTCAAATTCAAATTCAAATTATTTATTTGCTCAAAAAATAGGGTAAATACATAAGTGGTGTTGGAATTTTATTAAAAGTGCATTCCTATTTGGCTAATGTCAGTTAGCATGCAAATTACAATTGATCATAAAATAATGTCGATTGATTACATAATATTATATTTATATTTATATTTATACCTCGACACATTGTTACAATCAACCTGCATTAAAATCCTGGACCGTAGGATCACATGGAAAGACCATAAATATAAATAAAACAGAACTGAATATAATATTCCACCTACAGCCAGCTAATCCAACATTAACTATGTGCCTCCAAAGAGCTCAAAATTACATGTTAAGGGTACTTTTATCGGTACATTGGTACGCTCGCATTTAGAAAATACACGAGAACCTGATCTCAGCCAAACCCGCTATCCAAATATCAAAGTATCTATGATCAAGAGAGCTAATTTACTAGGGTAAACCACTGCTTTAGTGGCTCGAACCCCAACCAACTGCAAATCATCTGATTAGTATTGACGGCAGATATTAAAAATGCAGATTTTAAAAAAAACCTAATGAACAAAGGTCAAACAAGGTCACGCCGCCGACGCCGCCGCCGCCGAGGTCAAAAAGTCGGCGCGCCGCCGCCGGCCAATTTTATATCGGCGCCCACCTCTAGTTCTAAGTATGGGAATCCCCCAATATTTTTATTTTTGCATCAAAATCTTAATGCGGTTAATAGAATATACATCTACTTACCAAGTTTCAAGCTCTTATAGTTTCGGAAAAAAATGGCTGTGACATACGGACGGACAGACAGACATTACGAATCTATAAGGGTTCCGTTTTTTGTCATTTGGCTATGGAACCCTAAAAAACACCGAAATGTTAGACCATAGACTAAAGGTTGCGGGCGTTTAGACGAAAATAGAATTTGTTGGAAATTGTAAGCAAAATGGCGATCGCCATGAAAATCGCCGTTTTAGCATGTTTTCGGTGAGGCACTATGGATCGAAATTGAGATTTATGGACATAGCGATTTTTTTCACAATTTCTATTTGAAAAAAATACCTATCGATAGGTTACGTTATTCTGGTGAATAAATGCTTACCGCTAAACGAACGCCTTTTTTCTTATTAGCGCTAACAATTATATTTTCGGCTAAATGCCCCCATTGATCGACGCGAATTCTATTTTGTGATGAACAACACTGATAAAAACAAAAACATCAATAAATTATGTCACGTGACCAGTGACCATTTTGATGTCATCTAGCAAAGAAACACAATCGAGTTCTTCTGAAGTTATTTGTAGATTTGTTGAATTAAAAGATGAATTCTATGTTCTTCAAGTCTTGTGCGGTGCCTGATTGTGCAAGTACTACAATAAAAACGCCGGAAAAGTTGTTTATTCACGTTCCACGCACCGAGAAACGCAGGATAATGTGGCTTCAGCTTGCCAAAAGGGATCCAAAGCATGTTCCTCCACAATCTAAATTGTACTTTTGTGAAGATCATTTTAATGTAAGTTATTCATTATTTTTTTCATTAACATTAACTGTTTTATTTAAATGCTGATAGATCATAACAGTAATTATTTTGTAGTCGGGTGTGGTGTCAAGAATTTTTTTTATCGTTAAATGGACAAAATATCTTGTTTATAAATATAATTTATTTGTTCTAATACATTTATTATGCTATATTGTAAATGCATTGTGTGCCTGTGGAATGGCAAGTATTTGTTACAAGGAGATTAGAAGTAAGTACACAAAAATTAATGTTTTGTAACTTATTTTAGTTGCCACATGATATGGAGAATTATTCTGAATATCGTTCGATGGGTGCAGTGTCACAGATCCGAATGAGAGCGGGTTGTGTGCCATCGAAATTTGCAACGCGAATAATGAGAAACAAAAGCACCATTACACCCAAAAAGGAAAAAACAAAACAAGAATGGGAACAAAATTTAATAGATATTTTGTCAAAACCCAAAAAAAAGATAGTATTTAATGATGGTAAGTTGGTTGTAAAACGTAACTTGAACAGAAACTAGTGTTAACATTTACATTTGATCAGATTAGCTCTATTTTTATTCTGCTATAATGTTATATTGTATAAAATACTAGCTGACCCGGCGAACTTCGTACCGCCTTAGCGTAGAGATTTTCTTAATATTTTTTTCCGTAAGAACCATCCTTGGACTTCCACAAACATTTAAAAAAAAGAATTATCGAAATCGGTTCAGCCGTTCACACGTGATGCCGTGACAACGCGAAACGGGTTTCATTTTTATATATATAGATTGTATAAAATACTAGCTGACCCGGCGAACTTCGTACCGCCTTAGCGTAGAGATTTTCTTAATATTTTTTTCCGTAAGAACCATCCTTGGACTTCCACAAACATTTAAAAAAAAGAATTATCGAAATCGGTTCAGCCGTTCACACGTGATGCCGTGACAACGCGAAACGGGTTTCATTTTTATATATATAGATGACGTGTTAAGTATGTTAACATGAAAACCTAATAAAAATTATTATTTCTTTCAGAGAACCTTGCATCATTCAAACAATTAATCAATCAAACACAAAACCAAAAATTACGAGAATGTCTTGCACGTATTTTGTTCCAAGACAAAAGTACACAGACTGATTTTCCGGAAATAAAGGAAGAAGAACAGTCATATGAGACTCAAACAAATACTGTATCATCAAGTCAAAACAGTAGCCCAAATGTACAAGGGTTCAATCAAGAATTGGACATCAAAAAAGAAATTAAAGATGAGCCGTTTGATAATGATGCATCATTCCACACACCACCTGAGACTCGCTCGAACTTCCCATCATCATCTACAGAAATGCAATGGTCAGAGAACAACGGTCAACAAAAATTCGTCATTAAAATTAAACAAGCAGTTGGAATGGACACGGATAAAGTCGTAATTAATATTTCACAAGAAATAGAAATGAAATAAATTTAAGTATATACTATGTACTTACTTTATAAAGCCAACATTATATTTATGGCTTTAAAACGTATATGTTAGAAATATTGAGTGTTATATTGAAGTAAGCTAAATTTTTTCAAAAACACCTTTTAATGTAAAGAACTGTGGCATGATTATGGCTGACGATGTAACGATTCTATACAACTTTGAGGTGACTTAGAAGTGTAAAACTATCCACCTATTTTGAAAACTGCAGTCACTACAAGCACCAGCCCGTGCAAGTAAAAATGGAACTCAATCCATCTTGAGAATAGGAAGTTCCAAAATGACAACTAAAAGAGAGGAAGCTTTGAAGTAAAATGTAAACTGATGTGGTAAATGTGAATGTGCTCATAAAACAGTTAATTCGCTTCTATTTTCTGTATGTTATTTTGCAACTGGTGAATTATGTATATGTATTCTTATTTACGCTAAGCTTATTTAGAGTAGAATTTAAAACTATATAATCTCATTAGATATTAATATTTATTGTATTTGTAATACTTAGCGATAGTATGAATGATCTCATTTATTGTAATACATAGTGATAGTATAATGATCTCTTTTATTTTAATACATAGTGATAGTGATTAAATGAGTTTTATTTTGTACAATTATCCCAGTTCTTTTAATTAGGCAGATTATATGTCTGGTGCTTTGCTCAGTCAATGCCTGAAGTATGACGTGACAGAGCATACAAATCAGAGGTGCGATTGTGTAAAGTTGTTCATGGATGGACAATGAATACAATTGATCATCGATCGTATATCTAAATTCGAATTGTGTAATTTTGTCCATTCCATGAAGACCGAAAAGTGACCGGTCGTATATAATCGTTTCATGGATTTGCGTTTTATTAATGAAAAACATTCGCTAAAACTCATTATTTTTTAACAAATAACAAATGAAATCCATGTTCAAATGCAGTTTTTTTAAATAAAATTTTATGATTGCACCTTAATAACATACTTTTATTCATAAAAACATTGAATTCGAATTAAAAATTTACCTCTGCAAATCATATAACCAAACGCATAGAACGAATGAAATACGAGTTCCACTACCCGCCCCCAGGTGGCATACATACTTTAAGGCTAGGCAGGCTAAGTTGAATACTACTCTACAATAGGTGGCGTTAATGGACTACGAAAAACGACGTGAAATGCTTACTTCTTTTTATTTATTTAAACTTTAATGCCAAAATTTTAACCTAAGGCGAACTTAATCTCACATTTAATAAATTATACATAAATAAGTGTTTTGAGAAGTAGTATTTTAATCTATGTTCTGTGAATGACAAGTGTTATCTGTCAAGTGTCAAAAAACTTGAAAAACTTTTACGAAGTTTTTGAATTAATGTTAAATTTGTTTATAAACACAAGTGAGTATAGATTATTACACTAAATTAAGGCATTCTATCAAAAATGAAAACAACCCAAGTTTCAATAACTACTCCTGTAACTTTGCTTTCTTCATATCAAATAATCAATTTCATTTTCAGTGCCAAAGGCAAGAATAATTGCCCACGCCAGATGGAGACCCAGCTAAATAATGTAGTAACAGCGCGTGGTCGTGTGATGAGGGTTCCTTGACTTGAGTTCTGGCGCAACACGTCCTGGGCACTAAACAAGATTGGAGATGGGACGTCTAAAGAGGTGCAAGCCTAGAAAACGGTAAGGCCTATTTTATTGACATTAACCAATAAACTGTTCAACATACTTACACAACATAACATTATCATGACTCTTATAATGCGAACAGCTAGGGACTGGAATTTGTTGCCTGCTGCTGTCTTTCCCGAAGACTATAATCCGGGTGTTTACAAGGCGAGAGTGAATAGGCACTTACAGCGCAGATATGTACCATCCTAGACTGCATCCCACTTAACACTTGGTGCGATTGTGGTCAAATACCTGCCTCGTTATGCATAAAAAAAACAGTGACTAAGATTTATCACAATTTTTCAGCCACATTCTAGCTAGCAGCTAACATGTTTTTTTTGTTTCTCATTGCAGCTCTCGTCTTGCTCTACAGCACTTGCACTTGTCCCACTATCTACCAGTGTTGGAACTCTTCCAATAATTTCCCACACCCAGGTGGAGAATACTCCAGTTACTGCTACTGCTACTCTAAAATATGTAAGTTAAATAATGGAATATGATAATGTATGTTTATATTATTATTATTATGTATGAACAGTATGATTTATGTTGCACAAATAATGAAGGTATTTTTAGTAGCTTTTGCCAGCGGCTTCACCCGCTTAAAATTTAGTTTGTCACAGATTGTCATAAATTATAGACTGTATGTTAATCTAGGTTACAAACAATAATACTGTTAAGTTTACACAAAATCCGTTCAGTAGTTTTGGCGTGAAAGAGTAACAAACATCCAGACATTATGACATCCAAACTTTCGCATTTATAATATTAGTAGGATAATAGATATTATGTGTTGTTGCTATATCCTAGCTAGCAGCTAACATGTTATTTTGTTTGTCATTGCAGCTCTCATCTTGTTCTACAGCGCCTGCACCTGTCCTACCATCTACCAGTGTTGGAACTCTTCGAAGTGTATTAATGATTATTATTTTAGTAACCATAAAAGTTTAAAACAATACATTTTATTGCATAATTATTTGTTAGAAAAAACGACAAGTACAAATGAGTAGGGAGGCTGTTGATTTTTTATGGTTATTTTATATCTTGTTGATTGTTCAAAAAAAAAACTAAGTTTTCAAGAATGCTGTGATTAAAGTACCTATAGTATTATATTTAAAATGAAAACTTAGTTTGTAAAGAGACGAAGGCTGACCACAAAAGAAGTACTTATAGCTGTCTGTGTCTGTGTAAAGAATTTAAATAAAAAGATGTGTATATTTAAACAGTTTTCTTTATTTTATTAGTCATTTATTCCTGTAAATAAGCCCACACAGGGCACTTATGTCCCAACATAACTTTACCCTACCACTTTGGCAGTATTGTGGGTTAAGGCTGATTAAAACGTGTTAAGTAGATAAGTAGGTACCTACCTAACTACTTTATTGACTTAATTTTAAGTAATTAATTGCATAGTAGTATAGTACAAAACTTAGTAGTAAGTTTCAAGTCAAAATTTAGATTGTGATTGTGTTTTAAGTACGTGCAATTTAATCACGTAAAATTAAGTGAAAAACACTTATCTACTTAACACGTGTAACTCAGCTTTAAGTGCTTTAGTTGTTGATGAAAACGAACTCTTGTGTCTCACTAAAACTTATTTCCATTAACACCAAGCACTCACCGCTTACCACACTTTATCTTTCAAAGAAATAAATTAACAATTTGCATACGAGGACGAGGATAGAATTACACCTCTATGAGGATTTATACGATTATCATGAGTTACGAGTCACCGCAATCATTTGACATTAGCAATGGGCTCATGAAACTTAGACAATTCGAATTTTCTGTCAAAATCATATTCATCATTCACTCATCGTATAAAATTACGATCAAATCGTTATCATATCGTTATCGTTTTATGAACTCCTTACACAATTAGAATTAGCCGTTTGACACATCATAACGTACGTTATGAACTGTCAAATGAATACGATTGCCTTAGACAATCGCACCACAGAGGTAGAATTGTGTAAAGCAATCGTAATCATTTGACAGTTCATAACGTACGATTATTCTGTCAAACGCTTTGTTTATCTGACTTTATCGTACGTTATGAACTGTCAAATGATTACGATTGCTTTACACAATTCCACCCCTGAGGTCTCGCTGACGTTTGACCGGCATAAATCATCAGGCATTGAGTGATTAAGCGTTTGACCTATAGTAAATAGTTTTTTGGAGGCTGAATAAAAGACAGGGATATATGCACCCTGGTTTTTAAAGAACTATTTATCTAAACATTTAGATTTAGATCTCCAATAATATGGAATGATCATCCTAGCTTGTTAATCGTGTTAATAGATTAATCAGTGGTGCGATTGTCTAAGGCAATCGTATTGATTTGACAGTTCATAACGTACGTTATGATGTGTCAAACGGCTAATTCTAATTGTGTAAGGAGTTCATAAAACGATAACGATATGATAACGATTTGATCGTAATTTTATACGATGAGTGAATGATGAATATGATTTTGACAGAAAATTCGAATTGTCTAAGTTTCATGAGCCCATTGCTAATGTCAAATGATTGCGGTGACTCGTAACTCATGATAATCGTATAAATTCTCATAGGAGGTGTAATTCTATCCTCGTCCTCGTATGCAAATTGTTAATTTATTTCTTTGAAAGATAAAGTGTGGTAAGCGGTGAGTGCTTGGTGTTAATGGAAATAAGTTTTAGTGAGACACAAGAGTTCTTTTTCATCAACACTAAGTTTTGTACTATACTACTACGCAATTAATTACTTGAAATTAAGTCAATAAAGTAGTTAGGTAGGTACCTACTTAACACGTTTTAATCAGCCTTAACCCACAATACTGCCAAAGTGGTAGGGTAAAGTTATGTTGGGACATGTAAAAGTACCCTGTGTGGGCTTATTTACAGGAATAAATGACTAATAAAATAAAGAAAACTGTTCAAATATAGGTACACATCTTTTTATTTAAATTCTTTACACAGACACAGACAGCTATAAGTACTTCTTTTGTGGTCAGCCTTCGTCTCTTTACAAACTAAGTTTTTATTTTAAATATAATACTATAGGTACTTTAAATCACAGCATTCTTGAAAACTTAGTTTTTTTTTGGAACAATCAACAAGATATAAAATAACCATGAAAAATCAACAGCCTCCCTACTCATTTGTACTTGTCGTTTTTTCTAACAAATAATTATGCAATAAAATGTATTGTTTTAAACTTTTATGGTTACTAAAATAATAATCATTAATACACTTCGAAGAGTTCCAACACTGGTAGATGGTAGGACAGGTGCAGGCGCTGTAGAACAAGATGAGAGCTGTAATGACAAACAAAATAACATGTTAGCTGCTAGCTAGGATATAGCTACAACACATATCTATTATCCTACTAATATTATAAATGCGAAAGTTTGGATGTCATAATGTCTGGATGTTTGTTACTCTTTCACGCCAAAACTTCTGAACGGATTTTGTGTAAACTTAACAGTATTATTGTTTGTAACCTAGATTAACATACAGTCTATAATTTATGACAATCTGTGACAAACTAAATTTTAAGCGGGTGAAGCCGCTGGCAAAAGCTACTAAAAATACCTTCATTATTTGTGCAACATAAATCATACTGTTCATACATAATAATAATATAAACATACATTATCATATTCCATTATTTAACTTACATATTTTAGAGTAGCAGTAGCAGCAACTGGAGTATTCTCCACCTGGGTGTGGGTAATTATCGGAAGAGTTCCAACACTGGTAGATGGTGGGACAAGTGCAAGTGCTGTAGAGCAAGACGAGAGCTGCAATGAGAAACAAAAAAAACATGTTAGCTGCTAGCTAGAATGTGGCTGAAAAATTGTGATAAATCTTAGTCACTGTTTTTTTTAAGCATAACGAGGCAGGTATTTGACCACAATCGCACCAAGTGTTAAGTGGGATGCAGTCTAGGATGGTACATATCTGCGCTGTAAGTGCCTATTCACTCTCGCCTTGTAAACACCCGGATTATAGTCTTCGGGAAAGACAGCAGCAGGCAACAAATTCCAGTCCCTAGCTGTTCGCATTATAAGAGTCATAATAATGTTATGTTGTGTAAGTATGTTGAACAGTTTATTGGTTAATGTCAATAAAATAGGCCTTACCGTTTTCCAGGCTTGCACCTCTTTAGACGTCCAATCCCCAATCTTGTTTAGTGCCCAGGACGTGTTGCGCCAGAACTCAAGTCAAGGAACCCTCATCACATGACCACGCGCTGTTACTACATTATTTAGCTGGGTCTCCATCTGGCGTGGGCAATTTTCTTGCCTTTGGCACTGAAAATGAAATTGATTATTTGATATGAAGAAACCAAAGTTACAGGAGTAGTTATTGAAACTTGGGTTGTTTTCATTTTTGATAGAATGCCTTAATTTAGTGTAATAATCTATACTTACTTGTGTTTATAAACAAATTTAACATAATTCAAAAACTTCGTAAAAGTTTTTCAAGTTTTTTGACACTTGACAGATAACACTTGTCATTCACAGAACATAGATTAAAATACTACTTCTCAAAACACTTATTTATGTATAATTTATTAAATGTGAGATTAAGTTCGCCTTAGGTTAAAATTTTGGCATTAAAGTATAAATAAATAAAAAGAAGTAAGCATTTCACGTCGTTTTTCGTAGTCCATTAACGCCACCTATTGTAGAGTAGTATTCAACTTAGCCTGCCTAGCCTTAAAGTATGTATGCCACCTGGGGGCGGGTAGTGGAACTCGTATTTCATTCGTTCTATGCGTTTGGTTATATGATTTGCAGAGGTAAATTTTTAATTCGAATTCAATGTTTTTATGAATAAAAGTATGTTATTAAGGTGCAATCATAAAATTTTATTAAAAAAAACTGCATTTGAACATGGATTTCATTTGTTATTTGTTAAAAAATAATGAGTTTTAGCGAATGTTTTTCATTAATAAAACGCAAATCCATGAAACGATTATATACGACCGGTCACTTTTCGGTCTTCATGGAATGGACAAAATTACACAATTCGAATTTAGATATACGATCGATGATCAATTGTATTCATTGTCCATCCATGAACAACTTTACACAATCGCACCTCAGTTTCTAATGACTGAAGTAATAATCATGAATTCAGATCAATGTTTGTAATTATTATCAAAATTCATCAAAAATGGTAAAGTTGTGAAACTGCAACACAGATTCTCATTCTACATTAAATATGTAAATACTAGCTGTGCCCGCGACTTCGTACGCGTGAAAACCCGTTTTCGCAACATTTTTCATATTGCTGTGCTCCTATTGATCGTAGCGTGATGTTGTATAGCCTATAGCCTTCCTCGATAAATGGGCAGATGTTATAATGTAGGCATCCGCTAATAAAGGATTTTACGAAACTCCACCCCTAAGGGGGTAAAACGGGATCCACGCGTACGATTTCGCGGGCGGCCGCTTGATCATAATCAACTTACCTTTAGACCTCAGAACCCCGGCAGTATTGATGGAGTTCTTCTGGAAGGCCACTCTAAAGTCCACGGGAATGTCTTTGGCACCTGGCGGGTGGTAGGTCCAGGTGCGGTCCGTAAGCAGGCGGCCCGATGATGGTTCATAAGCCAGCTGCTCGCTCGTCCATAAACCGAGTCCCATTATGAACGCGCCTTCGATCTAAGGAATTTTAGTGTTAAAATCTGTGTTAACTACTTATGACGATACTATTGATGAATTTCAATTTATGAGAGAATCGCGTTTAGTTAGCTCATAAAAGTTTATTAGCGTGGAGAGTGTTGGCCAACTCCTCCATTTGCCTCTGGTAAATTAGAAATGGATATTACAGTAGAGACAAAATGACCTGATGATTATGGCATTGCTATAGAGCTCTATACAGGGTGGAAACGATAATTGATCTCTTATTTCTAAACTATACATGATATCTAAGAAATGGTTACTAATCCTAAAAGTGCTTCACGAGCTCCTTCAAATGATATCAATAATAGGTCGCAGAACAAACGGGATCTATCCGAAACTTCAATGTTTCCAGCTTCCAGTACAACTCAGTTATTAGATTTGTATTTTAAAAGCTTTATTCTATTACCTGTCCCACATCAATGTTTACACCTGGAGATGCAATTTTCAAAAGTATTCGTCCGCTTACCTGTCCCACGTCGATATCGGGACTGATGCTGACGCCCACATCCTCAATCAAGTCGACGCGCGTGACGGCGTGCTGTCCTGTTAGCACGTCGAGTTCCACCTCGCATGCGCACGCACCGTTGATGCTATAGCCGGCTCGTCACGTATATGACGCTTGGAGGTTCAACGGAGATGCCTTTTACAAGAGTTCTCTTCTACATTACCTTTCCAACATCAATGTCACGCGCACGCGCCATGGTTGCCATAGCAGGCTTGTCATGTATGACGCTGGGTGTACACACCTGATGAGACCATTGTCAAGAGTTGTCCTCCACTTTACCTGTGCCACATCGATATCGGAACACGTCGAGTTCCACCTCGCACGCGCACGCGTCATAGTTGCTAGCTATAGCGGGCTCGTCACTTCAAGTTATGACTCTTTTAGAAGTTTACATCTGGAGAAGCAATTTTCAAGAGTTGTCCAAATTACCTGTCCTACATCGATATCAGGGCTGATGCTGACGCCCACATCCTCTATCAAGTCGACGCGCGTGACGGCGTGCTGTCCCGTTAGCACGTCGAGTTCCATCTCGCACGAGTTCTACTTCGCACGCGCACGTGCCGTGGTCGCTATAGCGGGCTCGTCACTTCAAGTTATGACTCTTTTAGAAGTTTACATCTGGAGAAGCAATTTTCAAGAGTTGTCCAAATTACCTGTCCTACATCGATGTCAGGGCTGATGCTGACGACCACATCCTCAACCAAGTCCACGCGCGTGACGTCGTGCTGTCCCGGTAACACGTCGAGTTCCACCTCGCACGTGCACGCGCCGAGGATGCTATAGCCGGCTCGACACGTATATGACGCTTGGAGGTTCAACGGAGATGCCTTTTACAAGAGTTCTCTTCTACATTACCTGTCCAACATCAAAGTCACGCGCACGCGCCATGGATGACATAGCAGGCTTCCCATGTATGACGCTGGGTGTACACACCTGATGAGACCATTGTCAAGAGTTGTCCTCCACATTACCTGTCCCACATCGATGTCAGGGATGATGCTGACGCCCACATCTTCTATCAAGTCCACGCGCGTGACGGCGTGCTGTCCCGTTAGCACGTCGAGTTCCATCTCGCACGAGTTCTACTTCGCACGCGCACGTGCCGTGGTCGCTATAGCGGGCTCGTCACTTCAAGTTAAGACTTGTTTAGAAGTTTACATCTGGAGAAGCAATTTTCAAGAGTTGTCCAAATTACCTGTCCTACATCGATATCAGGGCTGATGCTGACGCCCACATCCTCTATCAAGTCCACGCGCGTGACGAGGTGCTGTCCTGTTAGCACGTCTAGTTAAGTGGATGCTATAGCCGGCTCGTCACGTATATGACGCTTGGAGGTTCAACGGAGATGCCTTTTCCAAGAGTTCTCTTCTACATTACCTGTCCCACATCGATATCGTCTACGTCCTGTTTCAAGTCCACGCGCGTGACATCGTGCTGTCTCGTTAACACGTCGAGTTTTATTTCGCACACGCATGTGCCGCGGATGCTATAGCAGGCTCGTCATGTAATCCGCTTGAGATTTACATCTGGAAATTCCATTTCCAAGAACTGTCCTCCACTTTACCTGTCCAACATCGATGTCAGGGCTGATGCTGACGCCCACATCCTCAACCAAGTCCACGCGCGTGACGGCGTGCTGTCCCGTTAACACGTCGAGTTCCACCTCGCACGCGCACGCGCCGTTGATGCTATAGCAGGCTCGACACGTATATGACGCTTGGAGTTTCAACGGAGATGCCTTTTTCAAGAGTTCTCTTCTACATTACCTGTCCAACATCAATGTCACGCGCACGCGCCATGGATGACATAGCAGGCTTCCCATGTATGACGCTGGGTGTACACACCTGGAGATGCCATATTCAAGAGTTGTCCACCACATTACCTGTCCCACATCGATGTCAGGGCTGATGCTGACGCCCACGTCCTCAATCAAATCCACGCGCGTGACGGCGTGCTGTCCCGATAACACGTCGAGTTCTACCTCGCACGCGCACGCGCCGTTGATGCTATAGCCGGCTCGTCACGTAGGTACATGAGGCTTGGAGGTTCAACAGAGATACCTTTTTCAAGAGTTCTCTTCTACTTGACCTGTCCCACATCGATATCGTCCACGTCCTTTATAAAGTCCACGCGCGTGACGTCGAGTTCTGGTTCGCACGCGCACGCGTTGGATGCCATAGCAGGCTGATCATGTAATCCGCTTGAGGTTTACACCTGGAATTTCCATTTCCAAGAACTGTCCTCCACTTTACCTGTCCCACATCGATATCAGGGCTGATGCTGACGCCCACGTCTTCAATCAAATCCACGCGCGTGACGGCGTGCTGTCCTGTTAGAACGTCGAGTTCCATCTCGCACGAGTTCTACTTCGCACGCGCACGTGCCGTGGTCGCTATAGCGGGCTCGTCACTTCAAGTTAAGACTTGTTTAAAAGTTTACATCTGGAGAAGCAATTTTCAAGAGTTGTCCAAATTACCTGTCCTACATCGATATCAGGGCTGATGCTGACGCCCACATCCTCAATCAAGTCCACGCGCGTGACGGAGTGCTGTCCCGTTAACACGTCTAGTTCCACCTCGCACGCGCACGCGCCGTGTATGTTGTAACCGGCCGGTGAGTCCAGAGGGCCCGTCATGTATGATGTTTGGAGGTTCACTCCTGGGGATACCAGTTTTATTTGAAGGTTGGTTACTAAACATTATTTTTATGTCACTTTAAAAGACTGAATTGAATATTATTTAGAAGTGGGCTGTGGTGAGGTAAATAAATGCGCTAGATTGCCTGCATTTGCTGTCGCTTTGCTCGAAAAAATAAGACATTAAAAAAACCTTTCTTTTTTTTGAAGAATTTTTTAGACTAACAAACTGTAAACCAACATTTTTTCTTTGCCGGGGAAATTACACCATGAAAACTTCTGTAGTACGTAATAAATAGAAGAGCATTTAAGTATTTTGAAGGATTGCTCTAATGTAAGATGTTTTCAAAAGCTTACCTTTTTCAAATGCCTTCTGCACTAGCTGCTCCCACGACGGGTCATTCATTTCATTCTTCACCGCTTCCAATCTCTTCAACAGTTCCGTACACGACTTCACTGTAGCGTATGCGACACAGTCGCTTGTTATGCTGCCGTTACTGGCCATCGCATTGGGCGACGACAGACTGTCACTGCCGAAAACTGACACTTTTTCCAACGGTACCTTCAGAGTATACGCACACACTTGAGCCACTTTCGTATTGATGCCCTGGCCCATCTCGATACCACCGTGGGTTATAGCTACTGTTGCGTCTCCATGGTACACTGAAACTGTCACTGGGAAGTTCCAAGAGTAATCAATTGGGAACGACATTATACACAGCTTGATGCCGCGTTTCTTCCAAGCATTCTCGGCATTAAAGGTCGCAATTTGAGCCTTACGCTCGTTGTAATTTGAGTCGTTTTTGAGCGTATCTATCATGTCTTTGATGGAGATATGTTCGGGAGTGATGTTCTTGATGCGAACGTCGATTGGATCCTTTTTGGTGACGTGAGCGATTCGCTCCATTAGGAGTTCGACGATAGCAGTGGCTTCGTTGGTTCCTAAAAGCAAAATACATATAAAACATTTCATACAACAAAATTCTGTGCATCTGCTACATGAACGTCAACGAATTTTATTCACTGACCGATTGACGGTGTATTTTTTTTTTTAAAGAATATTAGTTATTTGTAAATAAAAAATAAAAATAATCCCATTAACCCCTCGTTGTAAGCTATTTGCTTTTGTTACGAGTGGGTTCACTAGAATAGTCAAGCGGCAGCGGGGATTTGAAATGTACGTTCCTCGGATCATCAGTCAGCTAGTCAGATCCACACTCACTCAGTCGCTAATTACAGACAAAAACTACCGAATTACATACCGGGTGCCCTGCACCAAGTGTTGCCAGCCGTATCCGTGAGCACGCTGTATCCTTTAACTGTCCAGGTGGAGCTCTGGTACATTAGAGCCATGACGTCACTGATAGCGCTGCCGGCTGTATCGTTGAAGTTGAACCCGCAGTCCATATAGTAAGTTAGGTTTAGGTATTGGATGACCCCCTCATCGTCCACACCTAGCTGTATTTGGAAAAAAGGTGTAAGTTTACATTTAATGTTGTTGTCCTTTGTTTCATGTTTTTTATGAATAAGTGACGTCATAAGTTTCTGTTGCTATAAAAATCACATTTATTACTTTTGAATAGTTCATAATAGATAACTGATCTGTTTTGCTCAAGGTCAGCTGGTAGAGAATGACTTATGGCATTAAACTCGTCTTTTTGTACTGAACATTGTTATGTGTGTGCAATAAAGTCTTTAAATAAAAATAAATAAATAAACTATTGCCCGCGGCTTCACCCGCGTGAATTTTTTCTGCCGAAGAAAAACTTTATCGCACGCGTCCCTGTTTAAAAAACCGGGAACTACTTATCTCTATGAAGAAGAAATATACCTCATTGAAGTTAACCGATAAGGAATACAGAAACAAACCTCATAATCAGCTCTGCACCGCTGCCTCTTCCCTATAGCGGCCATGTTGTGCGTCAGAGGCATTACTAAAGTGGCGGTCCTGTTAAGTTTCCGCGCCACCAGTGCGCACGCGCACGCTGCTAGCGCCGAGCGGGACGCTTTACCGCCATACGCGCCGCCCACGCGTGGGACTGACACTATCACCCTGAAACCCACACATTTCTCGTCTAAAATCAATGTAATAGTTGGTATTATTTTCGATATAAAGTCTACTACTCTTTTTAATATCTGCACGCTTCCTAGTTCGAGCTTTCAGTGAAACCTACCAAATCTATGTAAGACCACTTAAGTACCTGGAATTACGCAAATAAAGAAATTTGATTTGATCAAAAACCTGGCTGCCGCACGGTGGATCGAGCCCATACAAGGTGTTGGACATGGTGCTTTAAATGCAACTACTTAAAACAAGATTGATTTGCATATAAATTGAAAGATGAGACTTCATTCTATCAAATATCACTAATATCAAGTCATGATCTACTATCATAGTTATGTGGTGCGACCGTAAAGTGAACAAAGTCAAAATCATGGATTTTCTGACTTCTGTTTGTATTGTCAATTTATCCAATTTCGTTCACTGGTTTTATGTTATTACTTATTAATGTATTAGCTTATACCTTTATCTTAATCTGTGTGTTAAAATGAGTGCCTAAAAAACTTCTAGCTTGGCTATTTTGACGTATTTTTAAAAGGTATTTTTTAAAATGAAAACTGCGTGTTTTAGTTGACATCTTGGGCGATCTTTAACAAACCATGAATGAGAGATGATAGATGACAACGTGGGCGATATTATTACTCAGTTTTTAGACCCTTATTCATCCATATTTTCGAGAAAATCACAAAAAACTAAATAAAAGCGCCTCATTTTTCCGCATAGCAAAATTAACTTAGGTAAAATTCGTTACACTAAAATAATGTCAGGTAAACCAAAGATGTTTATTTTGGTTTATGAGTTGTTTATCGTGTGCAATTCAGTAAAAATACTCATTAAAATGAAAAACCTCAAGTCAAATAGAGATTTGTATGCATTATTAAAAACCACGATGAAAGATCGCGCTAGTTCTTTAGCTAGGATACTAGAGCTGTTTTCGCATACTCTCTTCAGATAAACAGAGGTAAGTACTAACGTAGTTAATACTTTATGAACATAAAGAAATACTATAAAACAGATATAGTAAAAAAATCATATTGTCATCATCTCAAAAGATTGTCGTTGAATTTAGTACATACCATACATACATTTTGTATGTATTTTTTTCTTAATTTATGATTGTGTTAGGTAGGTACTGAGTTACACATTTTATTTATCAGATAACTATAAAAAAAAAACAATAATTTCATTGACACTGTTTGTCGCAAGAAGAAGTAGTGTCATTATAATGAGAACCAGTTTTTAGCTACAAACGTAGATTGGCTTAGGCAATCTGTTGATTGGAGTCAGTTTTGTAGTCCGCTAAGTCCCTATAAAATTGCATTAGTATGTATCTAACAGCTAACAGAATATAAAATCAAGCTCGACAAAATCGAACAAAGTGATTGTGTGCAATGAAAAATCAGGCGTTTGCAAAAATATTTCTTTCATAATTTTAACACTTAATGAGAATAAATTTAGAGTATTGTTAGATTATGTATCTAACAGTTAACAGAATATGAAATCAAGCTCGACAAAATCGAACAAAGTGATTGTGTGCAATGAAAAATCAGGCGTTTACAAAAATATTTCTTTAATAATTTTAACACTTAATGAGAATAAATTTAGAGTATTGTTAGACTATGTTATTCTTTAAATATGGAAACAGACCAAAATGAGTGAGTATTTGCTTTTAATTGAACAATAAATACAAGTTTTTCATCACTATATTTTAAGAATTTTTTTCACTTATATTAATTGCCATCTAATAAGTAAAATCTATCACATTAGAAAGATAAACTTGTCAACCTTACACTGTAAAAATTTGAAGTTACTACGTTGACGCAATCTCATTTTATTTTAAAAACACTGAGTAAGGAAGCGATGTCCAACGCTTTGTATGGGCTCGATCCAGTGTGTGCCGGTAGCCCGGTTGGAGACAATGGCTGGGGGTAAGATCCATTCATTCATGACTGATCAATGACTAGCTTCAGGAAATGAACATGAAGATAAGCCCTTCAATCGAACGGTGAATCGGTGACGCCCTGGTATACGAGATGTGTTACAATATTACATTTGAGCTTGTATTCCTAATGGAATACAAACAGTATCACTATGTAAACCATCCAATCGAACGGTCTATCAATGACAATTTTTTGCTGCATCTTGAAGAAATCACTCAAAATAAAAATATCATGAAAACATGACGAGAATCAAATCAATGACAGCAGAAAAACAAACACGCCAATATCAGCAATTTTTTGTCTTGATATTGAATCGCGAAACTAAATACCGATCTACACAAGCACGCAACAACAATGCAAGTTACCAACATGCAACCTATGAACATGCAGCGTAAGCGTAGATTTTTAGACATTTGAAGTGGAAACATAAGATATGTAGGTATATAGGGGTGTCCAATTTTCAGAGGGGGCACTCCTCCCACCCGAGATAAAAAACATAATTTTGAGAAACTTGCCTAGCTTCATATTAGACACGAGACAACTCTCCATGGTAAAGTGGTACTGCGATGGAATCACGAGGCTTTCTTTGATGTCGTGACTGGTAGTTTTACAAAACTCACCTATTCTGCTCAATATCCAAAGCATTAGCAACAGCCACATGCACTAGATCCATCCACTGCGTGGCCGAACGTACATGGACGCCTAGTTCCGTATTGGATACAGAACAGCATTGAGTTTCCATAGTAAAGTGGTACTGCGACGGAATAATGAAGCTGCCTTTGATGACGTGGCTGGTGTTCTCCCCTTTCCCAGTCGCGGTCTTTGAGACATCCTCGCGTATCTAGTTGAGATTAGAATGAAGATATTATCACAGATATTCTTCTAACAATATCAAGTGGCAGTGGGTGGGTCAGAAATTGTTTAAACTACCTTTGAAGCCTTACAGGCGTGAATCAAGATTCGATAAGGAAGATATTACAAATAGGGTTTCTGCTCGAGCTTTCTCGAACTCGAGAAAACTCGAGAAATTTGGCTTCATTCGAGACGAGAAAAAAATTATCGGAGCTCGAGAATTCTCGAGTTTCGATTTTGAAGCTTTAATATTCTTGAATGCCTATTTTCTTAGACAAAAGTAAGTTTTTAATTATTTAATAGGTAAACGTTGCTTTTAGACTGGCCTAGTCTTTCCTTTTTTAACCGATTTTATTTGCAAGTAATGATCTCAATCGAAACTAAGTAATAATGATCACCAACGAGTATGCTATATTTATTATTATGTATGTTTAACTCTGACTGATTTAAAAACTGAAAATTTTGTTAACTGTCTGTTAGGTTAGGTACTCGTGCCTCCTCGTAAAGTTTATCAAGTCGTTATCTTTAAGAATTTTAAAGATTTATTAAAAAGTTATTTTTTTTTGTTTATAAAAAAACTATTCATCATAATTTTGCTATTTGGACTTGTATTCTTTGGAAAACAAGTGATTTAATTGTAGCTCCAGATTTTTATTGTTATTTATCATTAAATTACACGCGACTTTATGACTTTTGTTATGATTATTAGTTAATATTAATTATGAAAGATTTTATTTTTTGTTTCTTTCCTAACCAAAATAAGTGGTACTAAATTCTAATATTGATTGTTGTGCAATAAAAGTAGGTATATTAGATTAAAAAAACCTAATGTTTTTATTAAATTTCAATCGATTTCAACAGTTTTCATTAAAAGACTCGAGACCCGAGAAAACTCGAGACTTTTGCCTCGAGAATTCTCGAAACTCGAGAAAAAAAATAGGTCGAGAAATCAGCAACCCTAATTACAAAAGACCTAGGCAAGTAACTATTTTTGGTCACGACTCTTCCTGGGTAATTCAAGCTCTCAAAAGCGTCAGCTTTTTTTTATAAAGATTACTTATTCGTTATTTGTTATTACACAAATTAGTAATAGTCCCGTTAGCCCCTCGTACTGAGCTAAATATGCTTGTGTCACGAGTGAGCTCACCACAATAGTCGAGCGGCGGCGGGGACCGAACCCGCGTTTCTTCGATCACGTGTCGGCCAGTCCGACCCCTTCACCGTTGGGCTATCGTGGCTTCAAAACAATGCAAGAATGCCTTCTTTATTCATTGAAATGTAGTCATGAAATACTTACCCTTCTATCCTTGTCCGGTGCGACCAACGCTTCTTCGATGCTCAGCACTGGTTTAGCAGAACTCTTCTTATATTTTACTTTGACCAAGTCAGCAGCTTTCAGCGCTATAGCATGGCTGACGGCAGCCACTAAAGCGACCGGCTGGCCGTAGTAAGACACCTCCTTGCTCGCTAGGATCTCTTCTTCAAAGGATGCCCAAGGCACATTGGTAGGGACGAAGGTATTCTTCCCTGGGATGTCCTTAGCTGTGAAGAAGGCTACAACGCCGGGAATTTTCTGGAATTGTACCCAATTATTGTTTTAAAAGTAATTAGTCGGGTTGAGTTAAAAACATCTTATCTATATATATAAAAGAAAGTCGTGTTAGTTACTCCACTTATAACTCAAGAACGGTTGAACCGATTTAGCTGAAAATTGTCAGGGAGGTAGTTTAGAGCCAGGAGAAGGACATAGGATACTTTTTATCCCGTTAGAAATTTAAAAAAAAGTCTGCTTATTTATTGCCATTAAGGCGGAACAAAGTTCGCCGGGTCAGCTAGTAGGTAATAGAAGAATGTTATAGATCTATGTTTTATATCTAAAATTAAGCCTAGACGCCGACCACCGACTTTTAGTTGGCCGATAGTTGGGTCGGGCTGTTAATCAATATGGAGATGTATGAAAGTGCGCACATTACACCGATTTGGTATCGGCCGATTCTTCATACAAATTAGAATCGGGTCCAACTTCGGCCAACTAAATGTCGGTGGTCTGCGTCTAATAATCTAGTACCTACATAATGCTAAATGGTGTCTTACCAAAGCCTGACTGGCATCGAAGTTCTCAATTTCTCCCAGACATATCTTGGACAATACGAAGGCCACGTGGACATCCCTCGGCGTAGAGCTGACGTCACAAGCATACTTCGCTTCCCCTGAGCACTAGAATCAAAGGTAGACAAATCTTTAATTACCCGTATAAAGCATTAACTAAATTCCTTGATAGATTTAACCACAGATTGCCAAATCTGCCGTCTATAAGCTAAAAGGCCGCTAAATGTCATTTGGTCATTTTTCACTTTTTTAATGTAACGGTAATAAAAAAAAAATCTCTATCGATCTGTCTAGGAACGGTTATTCTATCTTTTACCGTTCTCAAGATATTTGTTTTCAAAAGGCAGCTAAATACAAAAAACAAAAACCTTACATCGCTTAAAGGTCGTTAAACGGCACAACTAGATTAGAAGGCAGCTATACTACTTTAACGTTTGGATCGATTGAACATTTTTACTATCAATGCTTAGCTATAAAACAGTTAATATTCAACAGTTAACTAAAAGGTAGCAAAAGTATTTTTGCGGCTTTTTAGCTTGGTTACGTCGGAGTATAATACCTGGCATATACTTAACTAAAAGGCGGTTATACGCTCTTACCGAACTAAAAAGCAGTTAAAATAATTTTGCGGCCTTTAAACGTTGTAGTGTTACTACCTTTACAATTAATATACTATTATAGAAAGCCTTATTAGACCGTACGTAAAGTAAAATAAATATTTTCCTCTGTGTCTTGCATAACAAAAAAGCCGTTAAATAACAAAACATCGCTAAAAAGCC
The DNA here is from genome assembly GCF_963855985.1 of Ostrinia nubilalis. Classification (NCBI taxonomy): domain Eukaryota; kingdom Metazoa; phylum Arthropoda; class Insecta; order Lepidoptera; family Crambidae; genus Ostrinia; species Ostrinia nubilalis. Next base: position 10,452,781 of record NC_087101.1, on the reverse strand, counting down.
GCAAACTACCCATCTCGCTTGTAAGTATAGTTCACTTTGTGATACCGGACTATTATGTATTCTGTGAAACCGGACCAAATTTTAGTATGTTCTTAAGTATGTCTGTCGGAGCCCATCTGTAAAACGTCTGGTCCCGGAGAAAAGACATCGTCAAAACAGCAGCTGCAACATTTTGATAAATGCAAAGGATTCTGATTCTATGAATCTTACATGCATGTGGGGGGTGTCAAATGATACCATAACTGTTTTATAAAGGTATGATACGCAATATCAACTAAATAGTACAATAATGAAAATATTTCAAATTAAATGAAAATTACAGCTATAAAAACCAAATATTTTTAAATATAGCATCGAAACTATACAAGATAGACAAAAAATACATGTGGCAGACATAACAAGCTACTCATTAGCTATCCAAAGAATAAAACTGTGACTCGATCAAATTGAAAATGTCTTAGTTACATCGTTGATAGTAAGGCGCTCCTTCTACTTCATGCGCGTGTAGTTTGTTAGTTTTAACTACTTTCAGTGGGAAATAAGACGAGTGAATGACAATATTGTATGTTTATAAAACTTATAAGAAAGAAGAAATGCCACAGTATTGAAATGGATATAAATTAAAAAAGAACATTAATAAAATCGATTGAAAATACAAAAATAAATCAGTTTTTCCTCGAAATCTACAATAAAATAAACTTGGTAGTAACCACGGTTTATATTTTGTAATAAATAATTTAAAACTTTGTTTTGGATTAATAAGTACATATTTGTATCTAAGCTAAGTACCTACCTAAGCTTATAGGGGTCTTTATTTAGTTACATAATAGGCCAGTCAATGTCGACATCAAAACATCGTAAACACGCTTTTTTACAGTATTTATGATGTTGTTAGGTCCCTTTAGAGTTTTTACCTTTATTTGCAACAATGCGTCAAAATGTAACTTTGGCGCTTTCTTCACTATTTTGGGGAAACTACCACAAGAGAGCGTTTTGTCGATATCGTTGCTTCATATTTTACTAAATTTAATATAGTTTGCCACCGTTTGAAGTTCATTCCAATGCTCTTAGTCAATTTTTTGGAGATACAGCAAGTCAAAGGAAATAATTTATAATACTGAATAACTCAGGCGCTTATTTCAGTTATTTTAAATATAAAAAATGTTTCCAGGTGTCTTTGTTTAATAGTTTTGTAAAGTCAATTAAATTTTCTACAATTTGAGCTTCATCTAGCATTCTAGAACCTTAAAGATATGCCTTGTCAGAGATAAAATTTTTTTTCGAAAGTAAACATCTCAGCACGGTCATTTGCATAAATCATGAGAGAGAAGTTGAAGAAAATATAATTACTTTTCATTTGATTTCAATAATATGGTATTTCTAGGTTTCATAGAAACATAAGTTTGCTCAAGAATGAAAACAGTAATAATGATAAAAACCCTACTGAATAATGTTGGTAGCTAATATATTTAAATTTAAGAAACATAAAATACTATCATTCGCTCGTCTCCTTTCCCACTGAAATTAGTTGAAACTAATAGAGTACAGCTGTCTGGAGTAGAGAGCGCCTCACTGATAACTATGTAACTAAGACATTTTGAATTTGATTGAGTTAAAAAAAAAACCTGAATAGATAATGAGTTGCTCGTTATGTGTGCTTTACATATTTTCTGTCTATTATTTATATTTTCGAGACTGTTAATTGAAAATATGTACTTGAGATTTTATTTTGATAAATATTTTCGTAATTGTAATTCAGCTGAGATTATTACACATATTACAGCATTATACACCACTTAATTACATTTAATTTGATACCCCACACATGCAAATAAGGTTGTTAGAACTAGAATAAAGGCAATTTTTAAAATGTTACCCTAAGAAAATGGACTATTTTATTTTGTAATCACCATTCCCGATAGTTTTGTGGAAAAAAAGAACTTTTCTTTGCAAAAACTTAGTTTGATTTTATAAGTTAACGTTTAATTTTGCAGGATTCGAAAAATACAGATGTGGATAGTGCTAGCCTAAAAAGCAGTCATATGAAAAGGTTTAGTAATTAACTGCCTTTAAGTTATGCATAACTGTATTAAAAGTTGTTAAAAATTTTTGGAAGAGAAGTTAAGCGATATCTACTTGGCTAGAAGGCGGCTATGTGTAATTAGCCGCTTTTTTGTTATGGATATGTTAATAACTTCCTGTCTTTTCTGGCAGTTATTAATAAATCCATAACTTAAAAGCAGTTATGATTCTTTAGTCGCCATTTAGTTCTGCACACTTGAAGCAAGCCTTAAAATTTTACAAGGTTAGAAAGGAAAATGTGTATTTATTGAATTAATTATTAACATTTTACAAAATCAACTTAGTTCATGTGAAAGTTGAAAAAAATACCTTTTTTTTGGTATATGACAACATGACAAAATGTTTATACGTACTGAGCAGCATCGGTTTGAAAATTTTGCCGCTTTTTTCTGCTCTAGCTCAAAATTAGATTTTGTCATTTAGCGGCCTTTTAGCTTATAGACGGCAGAAATGTAGTCTTTGCTCAAAGGGTTTCAGATTAGCGCGTAAGTACAGTAAGAATTTAGGCAAATACCATCACAACCCAGTCGAGTTAACTGCGCACCTAGCGGCTGTGATGTCATATCGACGTTTTGGTACGGACGGGGCGAACGCGGAGAGATGTGCGGGTGGTGCGAGGGAGAGTCGCATTCCAGCGAGGTGCGCAGTTAACTCGACCGGGTATACAGGGTGGAAACGTTAAGTGATCTCACGCGATTATTTCTAAACTATACAAGATATCGAAAAACTGATTACTGATTCTGAAAGTGCTTCACAAGCTCTTTCAAACGGTACCAATAATAGGTTAAATAATAAACTGGATCTATCCGAAAATTCAATGTTTCCAGCTTCCGTTGTTCAATGTTTCCGTTTTCCGATATCTGGTATAGTTTAGAAATAATCTAATGAGATCACTTAACGTTTCCACCCTGTATGCTTCTATTTGCAGAAAATAAATTATTTTGAATTACTTATACAGGGTGTTAGATAAATGGGTTTATAAGCCGACACTAGCCCATGTTAACATGTGCATATAAATGGTATGGTAAAGTCAGATGATGATGATAATATTATTTTTTTTTAAATTTGCATACAAAATAAAATTTATAAAATCAGATTTGTATGAATATTAAAAACATTTGAATATCAAATTCCTGACTTCACCATACTATTTATATGCACATGTTAACATGGGCTAGTGTCGGTTTATAAACCCATTCACCTAACAGCCTGTATACCTATGTATGTAGGTATATTTTTTATTTAGTTTTTACCTGCGTGAGGGCTTCTAACTTCGGCACTGGCTTGTTGAGAGGCCACAGAGATTTGTCCGTGTCAAAGGTTTGCGTCCCTGTCGAGATTCCCCGCGTTAGCATAGTCGCGCCGGAGGCGTAGCGCGGGTTCAATGCTTGCGCGGGACAAAGTGACAAGACCGCCTGTCAAGAGATGTTATTAATTCTTTAATCTAGGTTTAACCAGCATTTTTTTTTTCACATAAAGTAGCATAACAAATATTAGGATTTAAAATAAGAAAATTTTATCAAAATACAAAAAAAAAACATTTCAATGAGTATTTCCTAGTGTTATTTCTACGATAATGCGTGATACCTGTAAGTGTCGAAATCAGACAAATTTTAATAATGAATGGCTGATTGCATTGCAAACGATTTTTCTTGGCACAGCTTTCATAGCTAACCGTTTTAGAATACTATGACTCATTTGACTTTGATTGTTTTGTTTCTGATATTCTTGTTATTAAAAAAAGAAATTATCTATGAATCACGCCCATTGAGTATTGAAGTAAAAAGTGGGGATTCATAAAAGCTTTATAAAAACCACTATGTTGCTACCTATAGTACAGTAGGATAATGTATCACAAACCTTATAAAATAAACCCAGAGCGATCGTCTTCCTACATAACGGAGTTGGCACCGGCGGATCATCCACAGGCACAATCTCTTCTTCTAATTTCTTCAAAGCACTTTTCAACACTTCTTCGTTAAACAACTCCTTCCCCTTTAGAAGATGTTCCGTCTCTGTCGCATGTATGAAGGAAGACGAGATGGGGCTAAAAACGATTCGCGCTTGTTCTATCTTGTTATTGGAGTCCAATTTGAAGGCAAATCCAGCGTTTACAATAGCCAGTGCGTTTTGTGCCCTAGGCATTATCTGAAAGTAAGCAAATATCAACCTTTTATTGATAGCTTAGAGTTCAGTTTTTTCAAAACCAAGCTAAGTAAATACGTTTGCTGTATTCTTACCTTGTATGATCGAATTTTGTTGCTATGAGAGAGTGGCGGCATTTTGAAGTTGGTTAAGACGTGATTCTTTAGATCAGTGTTTAAAAATTCTTGCATTGTCAGGGTTTTTTCAGATAGCGTATGGTTTACTGAAATACATCCAGAATATAGGCACTATAGATCTAGGTAGGCTTTGAATGGAAACACCTCAACTCACGAAAGTGTTCCTTAATTCTTACTTAACATATTGAATAAATAAATTATACCTATTTTCACCATCAATTCCTAATTTTTAAGTGACCCCTATGGTGACACAATACAGGCATTTTGTATTCATAGGAGTCACTTAAAAATTAGGGATTGATGGTGAAAACGGGCATTAGTTTCCTAAACGACTGCAATTACACTCACCTACAGTGACTGTTGCATTAACGGTTTCCAATAAAATGAACAAATCTGATGGAAAATCATGGTGTGCGTTTTTCATAGCCAAATTACCGCCGATTGTTCCTGTCTAGAAGAAAAAAATGAATAAGATTGTTTTTACAGTCTTAAAATGTTACACATAATTTATAAGATTGATTTTGTATTTCTGGACTTGCTGTTAAAGTCTCCGAAAGGCTATTATGAAGACTTTGATTTTGACTATCAGCATAAGATATTCTCAGTTTGACCCTAAGGTTGACTGGAGGAGAATGCCGACTGACATTAACTCCGCCTTATGTGCATGTAAGTTCTAAATAAAAATAAATAAGTGCCGAATGAAATACTTACATTCCTGACAGGTACATGTGCAACGAGTTCCAAATGCTCCACAAAGTCCTTCATATAACTGAAGTCATTGTGACTGCACCGAGTGCGGAACACCGTTATCAGTTCAGTGAGCGTGGTCCCCGCGCCAATTACTAGGTTGACATCGATTAAGTTGTCTTTCAGAGCCTCAATCGATGAGATATCGATGAAGATCCGAGGCTGAGTCGGATCGGAGAACACTCCTGGAGAAAACAAAAGAATATCTCAAGTATTGGAATGATGAAAGGAGGGCGAGGTTTTAGAAGAAAATCAGTGTGTGAGGCTTGTTACAGTAAGACTGCATTTGTACTAGCAGCTAAATGAAAAGAGTTTGTATGGAGTTATTTATGTATGTTGGATGAAAACAGACTTAAATGTATGAAGGGTGGTTAATAACTTCCAAAGCGGCTACACAGATTTAGACCTATGTTAGTAATGAAGAAAGTTACAATGTTTTTTCAGTAACCTTGACCGGTGTTCCCAGCTAATAATTTGTAACTGTCCAACCCTTCTTTGGCGAGGATCTGAAAGGTTGTATTGGCATAAATGACAACGACCGAAGTCGAAATTCCAGCAGCAAACGAAGGTTTTGAAATAAGAAGAAAGTTTTATGTCATCATCATCATTTCAGCCACAGGACATCCACTGCTGAACATAGATAGGCCTCCCCAATGATTTACAGATAGACCGGTTGGTAGCGGCCAGCATCCAGCGCCTTCCTGCTACCTTTATGAGGACATAGCCCGACGGATTAGCAAGCTGAAGTGGCAATGGGCAGGGCACATTAGTGTGCGCGTAATTTTTCGTGACATTAGCCGAAGTAGAACATACATTTGAATCGAAAGCTTTCAATCGTTTGTGTTGCGTTATTCGCTTGTTGTTCAAGCTTTTTCCAACATACTTCTCACCTGGAAGACGTCTTGAAGAGTGAAGGCCTTATACCATCGGCTGGAGGGTCCCTCCAGTTGCAACATGGATTCCTGTTTGTTATGCAGCACACACCATTCGTCGTCGATCACACTGCATCGCCTGTCACACTTTTGGGCACATTTCACTTTGTGCAGGTCTTCCAAGTCCTGGGTTACAACAAATTCTAATTAATTACAATAGGTGGTCTTCTATTACGTGTTATAAAGAAAGATCTGCACCTGATGTCGTGCCCTGAGTGCCCAAGCAACTGCACTCAGGAGGATTTAATGAGTGCTGCTGACAACGCCACTCTTGTGGCGGAGTTTTGGGCTGACACTGTGTAGGTTTGTTGTCGACACGAAAAGAAGAAGAAGAAGAAATATCTTAAGTTATGGCTAAAGCTACGATTTCGTGCGAAAGCCACGGTGCCAGTAACAATCTGTCATCGAGTGCCGACGACTGAGTTTTTTCCAGGATGATAACCTGTTATGGCTCCCTATTTTCAGGGCAAGCTATATTTGGGACGTGTATAACTGCCCTGGAAAGGGCCTATGTACTGAATAAACTATTTGAATTTTAATTTGAGGGAAATTTCTTATGGAAGCGACGATAGCCGAAAGGTTAAAGGTGTCAGACAGGCTGACTTGAGTTCCGAGGTTCGCTGGTTCGAACCTCGCTGCCGCTCGACTATTTTGGTGAAGAACCCACTCGTAACATAAGCATATTTAACTTAGTACAAAGGTTTAACGGGACTACTAGTAACTGTATCTAAATATATAAAAGGAGAAACTGACTGACTGACATATCAACGCAGCCATGTATAGAACGGAAAGACGCATCAACGCACAGCCTAAACGGCTAAACGTAGGCACTTGAAATTTGGAAGGGACGTAGCTTAGGTACCGTAGAGGTGCACTAAGAAAGGAATTCCCGAAATTCCCACGGGAACGGGCCCCTAAGGGGGTAAAACGGGATCCACGCGTACGAAACGCGGGCGGCCGCTAGTCACAAATAAAAGCGCTGACAAAGATGAAGAACATAGGGCTTAACACTCACCAGCACTTTATTCTGCAACTCCGGGGAAGCGTCAGTAGCAAAGCTCTTGAAGGCATCGAGGATTGGCCTATAACCAGTGCAGCGGCAGATGTTCCCTCCAAAAGAGTCCTCCACGTCGCCCGTTGATAGCCTCTGCTTGGCGCCTTCGTAGAGGCTTGATTGATAGATGTATGAAGGAAATACGAGGGTATATTCTAAGTACTGATATGAATCTAGGTACAAAATATAGTGCTCCTAGGAGATGGAATCTAATTCCCAGATCTGGGACAGTCGAATTGAAAAATCACTTTTACAAATTGTTCTCATTTTGTAAAGATATTGCGGGCTTGAACCAACCAGATTCTTCAAGAAAAAATTTAAGTGAGGTAATTTCAGTTCGAATAATAAATACTTAACTCTCTTATGTTAATGTGAATCATAAAACGTCGGACCCAATAATCAATTAGCGCACATTTGTGCACGTTATTTGAAGTTATTTGTTGTATTATTTGTGTTGTGCCACTTAGGCTGGTTTTAGTGTCACGCGGACTGTCAGTGCTCCGCACAGCCGATCTGTATGAACTGCTAGGGAGCGGAGCAGTTCCTCCGGACCGCATTACTCCTAAACGCTCCCTAGTTCATACAGATTGGCCGTGCGGAGCGGGTCCGCACCGGACGGTCCGCGTGACACTAAAACCAGCCATGTTATTTGTGGTAGAAAACTGTAGGTCTAGCGACAGTGCCTGAGTGTATGGGAGCGGCACGGGAGGGGGCATACTTATGACCTGACAGAGCATACAAATCTGAGATGGAATTGTGTAAAGCAATCGTTATCATTTGACAGTTCATAACGCACGATTATTCTGTCAAACGCTTTGTTTAACTGACTGTATCGTACCTACGTTATGAACTGACAAATTATTACGATTGCTTTACACAATTCCACCTCTGATTACGTTTGACGTCTCAAAAACACCCTCCCGTGCCGCTCCCATACCTCAGACACTAACTCAGTAAAGCGACCTATAGGCATAGCTGAACTCTTTGCCATTAAAGCCTTGGGCAGACCAAACGCAGGGCAGTAGCAGCGCAGTTTGAATGCGGGCCCGCGCAAGTTGTAATACAAGAAACTCTTTGAAGTAGGTATGTCACACCAAAGAACGCGGGCCCGCGCTCCAACCGCGCCGCACTACAACTGCCAAAATACAAACGAGGCGGCGCGGGTGCGGGTCAGAAGCGGCGCGAACGCGGGCCCGCGCTGTTTTATTACTATGGCGGCCATATTAGCATGACACACCGGACGCAGGGCGGTAGCAGCGCGTTGAAAGCGGTTTTCGAATATTTACATTTTTGACAACCGCCCGCGTTGCAACTGCTTTGAAACTACGCTGCTTTCAGTGTGCCTCAGCCGCGCTGCAACTGACCCGCACTGCTTCTGACCCGCGTTTGGTCTGTGGAAGCTTTAAACCAGCCCCTACCTGTACATATTCATGACCCATCCAGGCGTGCAGTACCCGCATTGGGTACCGTTGAATGCAGCCAGGCGGCTCTGTATGGCGTGGTAGCCGTCTTTGCGGTTGCCCACACCTTCTACGGTGGTGATGTCCCATTGGTGGCATGATAGCACGTGGACAAGGCACTGCGGACAATTATTAACGTTTAGTTAGTTTTTGGTCTGGAGTTTTAGAGCTCTTCTGGGGCCAGTTTCTGGTATCAATTTATTGTTTTTAATTGTCTTCAAAGGAGGGGGTTCTCAATTCCAATGTATTTTTTTAAGATACCAAATTTTTTCTTCCTTTTTTAAACACATAAGCCTATTCACTGCAGAAAATAGAGAGGAATGGAAATGTCAGGATTCTTCCGTTAATAATTTGGTATTCATGTAAATACCCAAGATGGATGGCAAATTAGCGATGCAATTAAAGTTATTAAAAATAAGTAAGGTATGCTAGTTTCCTGCAGCAGGCCGCGCAATCTTTTGCGACGCATTTTGAATGACGTGGTTCTGTTCTGAGAGCGAGCGCACATGGGTCTCATTTCTGGTAGAGGGTAGGTATACTACCTCCTACCCTGGGATAAGCTTGGCCTTCACATTTATTGGAGATCAAGTTGTAAATTCTGGCCACGCAGTGTCAATGAAAAATGAGAATGCGAAGTAGTTCTGTTAAGGTGAGTATTGACTAGAGCACTTACTTGTAACAGATCAACGAACCGCTCTATGAAAATCAAATGTTCTAATGTCAGTTTTCACGAACCAAACGTTGTAAATTTTACCTGTCTGTATCGTACTAAGTACTTACCATTCGTAAGAACGTTACATTACATATTAATGCTCTAGTCTGTAATCACCACGTGCATAATAATATCTTACATATCTATGTAGGTATAGTTACAACCATCAATCAAATATAATAAACTCAACACATTAATCTACTAGACGTACAAGGAAACATGACGTGTATCCCGTAGTTATGTAACCTTACCTTGGAACATAATTCACGAACGAATACAATTCACCTAAAATAATCTATTCGAGCAGCAGACGTCCTTGTTTATTTATTTATTTATTTATTTATTTATTTATAATCTGCTTGAAGGCTTACAGAAAGACCATAGACAATAGCCAACAATGGCATAAATAATCGCGATCAACTTGCTCATCCGCAAAAGCTTTAGAAAACTAAGTTACGTACCTACAAGTAGGGTTATCAAGATAGAATATAAAGGCTTTACAAAGATGAGCGGATTCTGATAAATTCAACTGCCGCCGGCGAATCGGTACTAATAAGTGGATCGTTTCATCTTTTTTAACCTATTTTTTTTTGATCCTTAATTAAAACCTACTCAGCTACTTAAGATTATTATTGAGCTCTCGTTATCTGTATTGCTTCGGAGAATTCAAATTGTGTAAGTAGACATTATTATACTTAGTAAGACAACATTCTGATTCATTGTAAATCATCATCTATTAATGAGTAAGTATACCTACTTAAGTAATCATACAACACTCTAAACTAAATAATAATAATGAGTCATTACATGCCTGATAAAATAGGTCAGACCCAAAACCACAGGGTAAGTACGATAAGATTAAGTGGTTTTTAACCAATCAATTGAGTATACTTAGGCCCAGTTTTTTGATTCATAGTTAAAATAACAAATTGTTAAATTTTGCTACTAATGGGTAAATATTAACAAAATGTTAACTAATAGTTAAAAAATGTACTAAAAGTCAAGCTAAACATTTTTTGAAAAACATTTTCTTCTGTTATTTAACCACTTGTCATTTGACATCTGTCAAATTTGACTATTGGTTAAAATAACTACGAATCAAAAAACCGGGCCTTAGGTCCAGTTTTTTGATTCATGGTTAAAATAACTAATTGTTAAATTTTGCTACTAATGGCAAAATGTAAACTAATAGTTAAAAAATGTACTAAAAGTCTAATCTAAGGCTAACCACCAACCAACCAACCATGACTTTTAGTACATTTTTTAACTATTAGTTAACATTTTGTTAATATTTAACCATTAGTAACAAAATTTAACAATTTGTTATTTTAACTATGAATCAAAAAACTGGGCCTTAGTGGTTCAAATTAAGTGCAGCTAAAGAGGATGGAGTATCCTACATCTCATAATTACGAATATCAGCCCGGCAAAGATGCACGCCGTGATAGAACTTTATCATTGATTTTCGACGACAAATGTATGGGCTTGTCGCGTAAAATCGATGAAACGCCGTATTAAAAGTTTAACGTGGCGCACATCCTGGGCCTACAGGCCTCCCAAATCCGTCTGACCGGAGCGTGGCAAGGGTAGGCTAAGTCTTCCTTTTGCCTCTGGTAAATTAAGGATGGACTAATGATAAAGATACTTACCTACAGAGTTGACAGCAACAACGGTATGCTCAGTGGCGGCGTAGCATGGGTAGGCACCCTGAGTTATTCGTCAACTCGCACCTCTAAAGGCGCGAGTTGGCACCTTCTATATTTTATGTCATCAACTCGCACCTTTTTGAAATCTGACGTGTTTGTGTATAGTCATCTACAAAAATGTTTTAATAAATTACTTAAATTGAACCCGGGGCGGTTACTCCTCCCCCATCACGCCATCCAGCTAACATGGGGAGGGCAGGCCAAATCTCGTAAATAAGACAGGGTCGTATTCTAGCAGTGGAAACTTAATGACCCAATGATGATGAAGAGTTTACCCTTAGTACCAGCTTTGCTTATTACCTACCGTTGTGACTAGATGGCGCCCTGTAAACTGTCACGACACTTACGGAGTTGACAGCGATGGTGTGCTTCTCCTTGGTGAAAGGGTGCGTCGGACTCACTCCTGACCCAGTATGACTATCATAAGTACTATAAAGACCACGTTCCTTCCCTCTTCTTCCCGTAGATGTCGTAGCGTAGGAGGCGACTAGAGGAGAAATATGCGAACATGAAGCACGTCTGGCCAGTGAGGGGTACTGGGGAGTGTAGGTTAAATCCTCTATTTGCCTCTGGTAAACTACAGAGTCGTGTTCCTGCTATGGGGACTAGATGACACTTACGGAGTTGACAGCGACGGTGTGCTTCTCCTTGGTGACAGGGTGGGGCCGCGCCACGGCCACGACGCACGCGCCGCACCCGCCCTCGCGGCACATGGCTTTAGTGCCATGCAGCTGGAGGTAGTCACGTAGGTACTTACCATCAGGTTAGATACAGGCCAAGAGCTTCCTCGTTATAAAAAAGAAAAAGATACTCGTTCAAAGAGGTCGTCGGACTCACTCCTGACCCGGCATGACTATCATAAGTACTATAAACACCACGTTCCTTCAGTCTTCTTCCCGTGGATGTCGTAAGAGGCGAATAAGGGACAAATATGCGAACAACACAGCGCCTAGCCAGTGTGGGAAGAGTAGCCCAAATCTCGTTAATAAGACAGGGTCGTATTCTAGCAGTGGAAACTTAATGACCCAATGATGATGGAGAGTATACCCCTAGTACCAGCGTTGCTTATTACCTACCCTTGTGACTAGATGGCGCCCTGTAAACTGTCACGACACTTACAGAGTTGACAGCCACGGTGTGCTTCTCCTTGGTGACAGGGTGCGTCGGACTCACTCCTGACCCAGCATGACTATCATAAGTACTATAAAGACCACGTTCCTTCCGTCTTCTTCCCGTGGATGTCGTAATAGGCAACTAAGGGACAAAATATGCGAACAACAGGCCTCTCCAACCCATCTGCCCAGCGTGGGGAGGGTAGGCCAAATCTCGTAAACAAGACAGGGTCGTATTCTAGCAGTAGAAACTTAATAACCCAATGATGATGAAGAGTTTACCCCTAGTACCAGCTTTGCTTATTACCTAACTTTGTGACTAGATGGCACCCTGTAAACTGTCACGACACTTACGGAGTTGACAGCTATGGTGTGCTTCTCCTTGGTGTCAGGGTGCGTCGGACTCACTCCTGACCCAGCATGACTATCATAAGTACTATAAAGACCACGTTCCTTCCGTCTTCTTCCCGTGGATGTCGTAGTGTAGGAGGCGACTAGAGGAGAAATATGCGAACATGAAGCACGTCTGGCCAGTGAAGGGTACTGGGGAGTGTAGGTTTAATCCTCTATTTGCCTCTGGTAAACTACAGAGTCGTGTTCCTGCTATGGGGACTAGATGACACTTACAGAGTTGACAGCCACGGTGTGCTTCTCCTTGGTGACAGGGTGGGGCCGCGCCACGGCCACGACGCACGCGCCGCAGCCGCCCTCGCGGCACATGGCTTTAGTGCCATGCAGCTGGAGGTAGTCACGTAGGTACTCGTTCAGAGAGGTTGTCGGACTCACTTCTGACCCAGCTATAACAAATGAAATATGAAGAAAAACAAAACACTAGCTTTTAAGGAATGTGCTAAAATATTTTTGTTTGTTTGTTTGTATTGAATAGGCTAAAACTACTGGACCAATTTGAATTTAATTTAATTGTAATGTAGTATCCTCCCTAAATGAACTTAGGCTGATTTTTGATTGCCGGATAGAAGTTCACGGGTCAGCGAGTTTTAAAATAATATAGCTAAAGAATGACCTATAATATGTAAGTAATAAGAACTCTTAAGCAATTAATCAATATTCAAAATGTAGTAATTAATTAGTAAAATAACTTTGAAAGATTATTTTCTCAATTTGATACTAATTTCAAAAGTTAAGAGCAAGGTTGATTCGAGGAAAAAAGTTTGAAATTAAAAATTATAAGGCACTTTGTAATGCTTACATAAAGAATAATGTTCTCCGTTTATTGTGAAATACACCTTATCCATATCCACAGGATGCAAACACTTGAAACCAATGAAGTGAAGTGAAGATTGCTGAACCAGTACGCACTGTAAGACCAATATGGCAGAGAACACAAACAATTACCCATAATAGTCAAAGAATACATCAGTGATTTAGTAATTAGTCCAGTCAAATTAGACATGAACCCTGCAATAATTCGCATACAGCTGAAAATTGGTACGAGTGTTCGGAGCACCATTATGAATTAACTGTGAAAAGTCCCCATCGATCCGACGTGTGCTAAAAAAAAAAATTCAAGGTCAAACTTAAAAAATACGGGTTTTTGAGATTTTCAGCCAAACGGTAAGTTTTATCACAAAAATATGTATGACAAGGTTTAAGACCATACAATTATCTATCAAAATTGTCTATACACTTTCTCCTAAGAGTCAGCGTTTCTGAGATTCGATGATCCGAAGAGTCAAAAAAGTGTTTTCTTCATAACGGTCTTACACATAAATCCAATGTGATATCGCCTCGTGCCACGACTCAGCATTGTATCATGATGTGTTGTCGACGTCGAATATAAAATAATCAACCTCAATGTCGTCTGTCATCTTTAATTATCGAAAAATGGGTGCAACTTTGACGAAGGACTGCACCGTAAGTTTCTAAGATACGAAGTTTTCGTGTCTATTATGTTTAAGAGCTCTTATATGCACACGTCACTACTCTACTTGTAACTCTATGGTCACTCTTTTAGCCCGACCAAGTTAGACAGTCCAGGTTATAATAATTCACATAGAGCTGAAAATGTGTGTGAATGTTAAGAACACCATCCTTAATGAAATGTCAAAAGTCCCCGACGATCCGTCATTTAAAAAAAAGTTTTCGAAGTCCCAAGTTTTTTGCATTTTTTGGCCAAGTAGTAAACTTATCATAAAAATAGATAAGAAAAAATAGTAGATCATAAAATTATCTATTAAAATTGTTTTTACCCCTTTTTCCTAAGAGTCACCGATTATGAGGTAGAACGATTCAAAAAGTTAGTTTTGATGTTCTCGTTGTATGCATATGTTTCCACAACACCTATGAGGGTTATTTGGCGTATTTTTTTTACCAGGTTTCCCCAGTAGGCCTTTTTTAAGATGTATTTGTTATCCTGTTCAATTCAAAACTATTTTAATAGAGTTGAAGTTGTGGACTTTTGGAGTAGTTAACAGAATGCGAATTCTCCAACTTTTTGCATCGTTACCACATAAACGGTGACTCTTAGGAAAAAGGGGCAAAGACAATTTTATTAGATAATTTTATGATCTACTACTATTTCTTATCATTTCATATGATAAGTTTACTGTTTGGCGGAAAAATGCAAAAAACTTGGACTTCGTAAATTTTTTTTTCAAATGACGGATCGCTGGGGACTTTTGACATTTCATTAAGGATGGTGTTCTCAACAATCACACAAATTTTCAGCTCTATGCGAATTATTATAACCTGGATTTTCTGACTTGACCGGGCTAAAAGAGTGACCATAGAGTTACAAGTAGAGTAGTGACGTGTGCATATAAGAGTCTTAAACATAATAGACACGAAAACTTCGTATCTTAGAAACTCACGGTGCAGTCCTTCGTCTAAGTTGCAAACATTTTTCGACAATTAAAGATGACAAATGACATTGAGGTTAATCATTTTATATTCGACGTCGACAACACATCATGATACAATGCTGAGTCGTGGCACGAGGCGATATCACATTGGATTTATGTGTAAGACCGTTATGAAGAAAGCACTTTTTTGACTCTTCGGATCATCGAATCTCAGAAACGCTGACTCTTAGGAGAAAGTGTATAGACAATTTTGATAGATAATTGTATGGTCTTAAACCTTGTCATACATATTTTTGTGATAAAACTTACCGTTTGGCTGAAAATCTCAAAAACCCGTATTTTTTAAGTTTGACCTTGAATTTTTTTTTAGCATACGTCGGATCGATGGGGACTTTTCACAGTTATTTCATAATGGTGCTCCGAACATTCGTACCAATTTTCAGCTGTATGCGAATTATTGCAGGGTTCATGTCTAATTTGACTGGACTAAATACAAGTCATAATAACTCTAACTTGCTTGGTATTCGATTTTTAGCACATTAAGTTTGATACTAATATTCAAATACAGTTCAATGTTATGTATAAATTTAAACACACAATTACATACAGTATTAATTAATTAATTTTTAAAATAAGCTCCTATTTATTATTTTTAAATACATATTTACTAAACTCGATTGTTTAAGTAATGGCTAATAAATCTAGAAAACCTGCTTACCTATCCATAGAATAAAAGCTAGAGTTGAATAAAAAATCAAATTGTTTGAATCTATCTCAACTTTATTATCATTGTCAAGGAGATAAGTATTTATACACTCGGCATCAAATAAATCGCACCTCCCGCTACAAGCACTTTCAAACGTATGCATCCCCACTTCCCACCAATATTGGCACCATTTAAAAGCCTAGTTCTAAACTTCATTTCATTAAAGGAGAGGTTTTTACCCCAAAAATGTGTCTTTAGAAGGATCCAGGATCACTTCTTCAAAAAATAGGTAGTTACGCTTGAGCCAACTTTTATGGTTATAAAACTGTTAAGTTGGGATTAATCGCTATCCATCTGTTAAACAGGACACGTGTGATCATTATTTGGTTTTATAACAATAAAATTTGGTCTAATTGACCCCAGAGGGGAGCCCAAAGTGAGGTCTTTTTTCAAGTCACATTTATGGTATATGTTAATCATTTATTGAGAAATTAAATATGTTTTTCTTTAAGGATATTTATTGGGCTTTCAAATAACACCAATATTGTTGGGGTACCATGATTGTGTCAGAAGAAAATCTTTGAAGTTCGCGTCGCGGAAGGTGCGGTTTATTTGATGTTGAGTGTAGGTATAGTTATTCGCTTAATCAGTCACCTGATTATAAGGTTATTTTGAGACGAACCTCTACATTATTTACTCTGATAAGAAAAAAGAAACAACTTACGTGGAAAGTTTGTGATCAAAAACCCTTTCACTTTCAGTGAATTTATAAAATAGCCACGCAAGAGACAAGCTTCACAAAAAACTAAGGGCGTTAGCCTTGCACTCACTTAAAACTGGCTAATAATACAAGAATCTGGATTAATCAACATTCAAGTTTACCAAGATCATCGAACTTCAGTTTACAGTTCGCGCTGAAAAATAAAAACAAAATTTTGGCAGTTGACAATGACATAGATATTACCTATTGACAGAACTACTTACGTTCTAAAATTTCACTTTACCATTCGAACTGATAAAATTTATTTAACACTTAAAACAACATAATATTTTGTCAGTATAGTTATTTTAACAAGCTCACACGTATTTTTATTATAGGTTAGTGAAAACACGTTGAGCATTATGATCTCTGTGGGTGGAATTATGTATCGGATCTAGTGCCCTCTATTGGTTGGCTTGGAATTTAAACAACCTCTCTGGCAGTGGCGGTAAAATTTAACAAGTTTTCCAGTAGTTTTTACAAGTAAATATTTCATTTTAAATACTGATCTATTTTATTTAACTTTTTTAATGTGATGCGTTATGTTGTATTTACTCACAACGAGGTAACTTGTAAAATTAGAGTTATGTATGATTGTTAATGCAAAATAAATAAATTCTTTACTGATAAAAAGTGACAGCGTTTATTATTATGTTACGAGTATTTAGGAGTCAAATAATGGCATTCATAAAGAAAGAAAGAAACATTTATTACGATGATCTGGAAAAAAGACAGAAATAGCACATAAATATTACAAGGAAATAAAAAGTGAACTGAGCAATGCTACCCTGTCGCAACAGCGATGCCCATCGCAATGGGACTGTGCTCAGCATAAATGCCGTGGCCCACGGTGGGGAAGGCCACGACCGTTGTTTTTCAGTGTGTCCCACGCCCAATGGAAGTCACGGACACTAACCTAAACTGCATATCAACAAGACCGTTTAAATATAATTATGAACAATAATGTACGAATAGTTGTTGAATAATGAATACCTATACATAATTATACATAGTAAATTAATAATGCTACATAATAAAATGATGCTCGTATTAAAATAATAATAATTAGAACAAAGCTGTGTGTATGTGTACGTGCATTTAGTTATTTAGGTTTTACCTGATAGATAAGTAAGTTTAACGGGAAACTAGCAACTATCAACTCAGTCTCCTTCAATGTTTTTTCCTCATAGGATTTTTGAAATTTTGATAGGTTCCGATTACAATAATTTAAAATCTGTTTATTGTAATAATTTGTAAACAAAAAAAAGGTGGTTGTTAGATTTCACAAATCAGACGTTCTGCTACTGACTGCAATTACATAAAACCTATATCAATCAGTCATTAGCTTTTCAAATACATTAAGATGTGAAATGTAATATGTGAGCTAATGAAGCAAATAAATCATATTTTGTATTATTCATTATACTTATCAGTAATAGCTAGTAGAAATGAGTGAGAAACAAAATCTACACAAAAATAGTGGTCATTTTTATTTAAATAACTAATTGCCGTTCATAGCTGGCTCTTTGTTTGGATAATCTATTTGGCTATTTTGAGTTAAGTATGTTTATTTTCATGTTCAAATATCGGAACAATTTGGTCTCCATTTTTTTATGGCGCTGTCCCCGCCGCGCGGCGACTCGGGTCAAGTTTTTGTGACTAAACAAAAACAAGGCCATAAATTTCATCCCGCATTATCAAACCATACTCAAAACTCGACAGTTTCCGCCATAAATTCAAGCCCTTTAATCGTTAAATTCATTTACATACTTAAACCAATCGCAAAAAATAATTTTGGAGTTTGAATCGAGAATCGTTTCGTAATACGGGTCTACAAGTTCAACGGAACTCTCTATTTTGTAAAATTATCGTTAACTGTTCGAGATACGGTTCAAAACAATTTGATGGTTGTTGTACTAAAGTAACTAATTTATGATTATTTATAGTTTTTGTCAAATACAAGGGACTCAAAGATTTGAATGTTTAGCACGTTGTGACCGCGATAAGCACCAATAGCTGACGACTTGTTTATTATAGTTCTACAGGGCCCTATTTCGAAAACACATAACCTAATTACTTATTTAAATGAAAACTTATACATAACTAGCTGACCCGGCGAACTTTGTTCCGCCTTAATGGCAATAAATAAGCAGACTTTTTTTTAATTTCGAACGGGATAAAAAGTATCCTATGTCCTTCTCCTGGCTCTAAACTACCTCCCTGACAATTTTCAGCTAAATCGGTTCAGCCGTTCTTGAGTTATAAGTGGTGTAACTAACACGACTTTCTTTTATATATATATATCATTTTAATTATTTTAATTTTCATACAAATCGGATTTTATAAAATTTATTTTGTATGAAAATTAAAAAACATAAAATGATGATATCAAATTTCTGACTTCACCATACCATTTATATGCCCATGTTAACATGGGCTAGTGTCGGCTCATATACCCATTTACCTAACACCCTGTATATAGATAAGATATAAAAGTAAGATTAAATAAGTTAATTTGTATTTGCTGGGAAATTGGGAATATATATTGGGATTTTACAATAACGTCGGGAGGGTAAATACCTTATTTTTATCGTTATAAAAGTTTTGTTGTAAAATGCCGTGGAGTGATAATAAAAATTATATTGGGAAAACTTATTTTCTGGGAACTTCCCAGTCTTGATAGTATGAATCAACCTGCGCTTGAAAAGTTAAACGATAATATATAACAATTAAAACAATATTTATCTACATCTCTAGTATTCTAGAAATATTGTAAAGTTTTAAAAAACCTTTGTTATACCTAGTTAGTTGGTTAATAAATTAATCCGTATTTTTAAATCCAGCCCTGGATGAATCGCTGACAGGCGTCAATAAGGTCTCTGTTTATCAAATTTCAGCGGCATGCCTTATGCAAGTAGGCTACTAAGAAAAGGAGGGGAAGTACCCATGAAGTGCCACGAATGTTGAGTTGTTGTTGAGGACATTCGAGGAGTTCTTTTGCGCTCCTCACCACGTTAGTCTGCAAATTTTCTTATCATTATCCAACAGTTAATTTAAACAGATATTCCAAATTTCGGATGTTATGTTTCCCAATATATTTGTTTTAACGCTATCTTATTTCACTATTAACAAATGAACTTGTAGGGAATAATTAAATTCTAACCACATTTGAGTCATTAGGTACGGAAAACTGAGTTATAAACTAAACTGGCGAGTTCACTGGGTATTGTATCACAGTGGTTATTGTTAGCAATTAACAAACATGTGCTGGTCTGGAAAGTGTTGTTTTTTTGTGAAATTAGACGTGGGGTGCCTTTTAATAGGTATTTTCACCTTGGTAAGTTAAATCTGCATGTTAACTTGCAATTTCATAGTTCTTTTTTGTTTAATTTAATTGTTATTTTAACATTTGTTTATACCTAGTACCTATTAAAATACCTATCATTGTTTTATTCACATATTTAATTGCGTGGAGTACTTTAAATATAGTTTTTGAATATGTAAGTGACAATTAACCGTAAGTAGAGCGTTTCATTCAGTGGAGTTTTCGCGTAGTGTTTGAGCTTTTCTCTGCCACATAGACGTATCTACGCGCATTAGATTTTACAGTTAACTAATTATGAAACTTAACTTGTTACAAAAACTTAATTACAACCATTGAAAACAAGCTTTTACCATAATCTAGAAGCCAGTATCATGACAAGGCACAATAGGGTTGCTTAAGTTTTTTTAAGGAGTTGGGTGGTCTGCAGTTGGCCCTGGGAGGTCCATCTCAAAATACTTAATATTTCTTTGCCATCACGTTTCAGCATGAGTATCGCAAAATAACACACGATAAAACTGTTTGTATTGTAACATACAATTTTGAATCTAACGAGCTTGTATTTACGAGTAACTTTATACTTTGTTATAAATGTAAACATGCCTGTGCAATGCAGCTGTAGTCTGTAAATCCTTCCATAACCATGACGTCAGCGTCTCCTTAGTAGGTAAATACACCTAAGTATCTATACCTAAAGATTACGAAGCTTATTTGTTTAAGTCATCATAACCACACACAGAACACAAAATGTGTAAAAATGTAAGGATGGCAAATACATATTAAAATATCCTCCATGCATTACCTACCTAATAACAGAATATGATAATCATAATAAATAGAAAACAGAGGCTGATATTAATGAATACAACAAACCAACAGAAAACACTCAGCAACACTTTTCATCATTGTTGTGCGGGGTTCAAACCCGAGACGTTTATCTGCCTGGTACACATAACAGTTGATAACACTCATACCAATAAAAGTAAATTTTCATCGCAATAGTGCGGGAATTCGAACCCACGACCGCCTATTACCATTAGCCTAGCCGCAGACTGCAAACTTTTTGTCGGCCGATAGTTGTGTCAGGCTGTTAATCAGTATGGAAATGTATGAAAGTGATTACACCGATTTAGTATCGGCCGATTCTTCATACAAATTAGAATTGGGCCCAACTATCGGCCGACTAAAAGTCGGTGGTCTGCACCTAGGCTTAAAAGCTTCCGCAGGGTAGGTATGCGATTCAAAGCATTTTTTCCCCGTAAAAAAAAAGGCGTCGGATACAGCTTAAATTATCTATCATCTCTTTTCAGGTGCTCTCACTCGGAATATCGGCCACGTCGCTCACTTTCATATGCGAAACCTCAATAGGTCCGAACAATAAGGATTACTCGTACTTGCACAACCGTACCGAGCACCTCCTAGGCCTGGTTCACCTAGACGTAAACCCGGGCTCCAAGCAGGTGGTCCTGGGAATAATCCTGCTCGTCGCGTTGATTTTGGCCATGACTTCCACATTCCTGATTGTTGGAGTTCAGAAGGTTCGATTATTCCTCCTAATCTAGTATACCTATCTAATCGACGCGTTATCCTACAAAGAAACTCTTGAGGATTTTCGACACTCTATGCGTTCTGCGGTCAACGGTCAGGTCAATTGTGAACGCAACCCGCATCATTTTGTCGATTTCTATACGAGGGAGGACGCAAACCGAGAGTTACGAGAATAGTCGGTCCGAAGTCATCAGCATTAGATACAGTGGTGGCCTTCGTTTCAACATAGTACCGTCATGTACCGTCCACTGCTTGACGAAGATCTCCAACGATTGTCACAACGACCATTCCTGGGTCAAAAGTATTTTTCGTTCGTTTCAGCCGAAAGATATCCACTGCTGGACTAAGGCCTCCCCCAAGGTTCTGCGCCGCCCGCATCCAGGCACCTCCCGCAAAAGTATCTTTGCTGCTTATAATGAGACAAATAAACTTACTGCTGTTTTATAAATCACAACACTTTAAAAACTTAAAAATCGTGGCTTTGCGACCCGCTGTATTAATTGTCTGCTGCTCATTACCACAAAACAATTGATAGCAAACGTATTAATCCATTTTATAAAGCCTTCTGCTGCATACCTACTTCAGGCAGTATGAGGAAATGTCTTTCAGGACCTTATTTTTATTTACATTTATTTATTTAGGTAATACGTCTGTAATTGCCTAAAGATTGAAAGGAAAAATTCTGAATTTGTCCTACCTAAGTTTTTATGAAAGGTAAGGTCTCTACAATTGGTGAAAATTTCACAGTCAGGACTTTCTATTGTTTTCACGTATAAAGAACCTTTGATTAGTACTTAAGTATTATGACTTATCACTGATTCATAGATGTATTTGGTTAGTGTTGTCTTGAAAATAATATTAAACCTACTTAATCTTTCAAATGTAAAGCATTATTTTGAGTCACTATCCTTTTTTTGAATCCAACATAAAATTAAGAGTAGAAAGGTATACCTAGAGTTGAATCCCTCTTGAAACAGACTGTCCCTGAGGTTATCTCTAATTTACGTACTGCTGCACCTTCGGCAGAACCTACCTAATATTGCGTGTTTTGTTTTCCAGCGTTTATCTGGTCTGGTGCTGTCGTACTTCGCCTATGGCATCTTTGTGACATTCTTCACCATCTTGGGCTCGTTGCTTCTGCTGCTGAAAACCTCGTGGTGGCTTGCCCTCATTCTGATAGGTTTATCATGTGAGTATGGTTCAGTTTTTAATACAACCCGATCGAGCTAACTGCGCACCATGCTGGAATGCGACTCTCCCTCCCCTTTCCCGTACACCTTCCCGCGTTCGCCCCGTACCATACCAGAGCGTCGATGTGACGTCACGGCTGCCAGGTGCGCTGTTAACTCGACCAGATTGGAGGATAGTAGCTGTTGTTGTTTTTTAAGAGCAAGTTAAAGTACCTACTTATACTTTGTCTGTATCAGTTTTTTAGGTCTAGACTATTTAGTCCAGTTTTAATGCACATTAAGGCGCGGTCGTTTCCGTGATAGCAGTTTTTATCTAAAAATAAATACTTATCGTTTATACTTCAGTATAAGTTCTCACGAAGACATAATAACCTACCTAGCTACGTAATCGAGTGCAGAATAAACAAAAGTTGTTTGATAACGAATATAACTTTGTGACAGAGAACAGTTAAATTGCGGTTAAGAAGATTTTGGCTTCTTCACTATGAATCATCATAACCAGAAGATATAATTATAGCAAAAGCCTCTAATATAATTATATGAATTACATTCTTCTGTAGGCGGCTTTTTTATACCCTTTCACATACTTATCAAAAGTATAAAAACATGTCCCTTAACTCACTCTTTTTACACATTACACTTTATTTTTACATATGTTATTTGTAATACTTACTTAATATAATAATTCAGGTTTTTTTACCTATTTCAGTAATCTACATCCATTTTTTGGTGGTGGTGAACACGTTCTACGAACTTCTGCTCTCTGGCAAGGAGTTTCTGCAGTCGATCAACCAATCTGGAGGTGATGACCTTGATGTACTAATAGAGACTGGGGCCTAAGTATGGACAACCACAGAAAATGAACACAGGGTACACGTACAGTATAATATACCAGTGTATGGCTCGCGCCAGTAGAAACTTGAAGTTTTATACTTAAATGTAGTGTAAATGTAAAGCACTAGAAATAATGCCTCAGGTTTCTTTAATATTGTTTGTAATAGCTTGTTTATAAAAAAAATATGATACCGCGAAATTAAATGGTAGGTACAGCCCCATCTCTTAATCAACATCGGAACTAAACCTAACATTTCACACAAATAATAAGCACTTCACTTTACACACTTTGTGTTGTTTGTAAGTATATTTTAACAGACTTTTGGTGTTTGATGATGCAACCCAGTCTAAGACTTTAGGGTTTTTATTTAAACACTGAAAAGTTACAATTAAGTGCCATATAGCAATAGAACCTAAGTGAATTCAAATGAGGCTTTGTTATTTTATGTGAATAAACTCGAAGTATTTTTAGTAATTCACCAAGTCGGACTACAAGCCTACAGCCCATTTGGAACGAGCTGCAGAAAATTGAAAATAAACTTCAAACTAGCAAAAGTGAATGAGCCGTAGGCATGTACAGTGGTGAATTTAATTGAAATTTGCATTTACTGCTGACCAAAGAATAAAACCAAAAAACCGAATATTATCATTGAAGAAAATATGGGCTTAATATAATAATGAAATTGAAATAAATAATGATTTACCCCTATTATTATTTTCAAGTGATATGTAGGTGTCATGTTATGTTTTTGAAATAAGTAACTGTAGGTTACCTATTTAGCATTATACGAGAAAAACACTTTGTCATTCGTTTATTTTATTTGAAATAACAGACAGGTATACAATACATTACCTAGTGGCATAAACAGACATACATTTGTAACATGTATTATATAAATATTTATTTACAGGTACATGTAAGTGTAATGAGTTTTCCAGCGATTTGGTCCCTTTATAAGTTGGTCCACATGCCAAGTCACCAGATTGAAATTTTAAAGATTGAGGAATTGGGTTTGACAGCCAGATGAAAAGAAATGACAAATGTTTATTATCAGTAACAAATAATTAATTAATTTTAAATATTTTTTCTTCCGGCATCTGGGCTCACTCTAAGATTGTATCGTAGATTTTTATTGATTTGGTGTTTAAACAATAAAACATTGAGAGTGCCCCCAATTGCCGGAAGAAAAAATATTTAAAAATTCAAACCGGCGACTTGGCTCGTGGTCCAAACTAAAAGTGGTACGTCGCTGGAAGACTCAAATACCTATAACTAAGTTGGTTATTCATTCAACTTTACACGAGCACGTTAAGATTACACAACAAAATTAACAGTAATTTAATTATACGTAGATTATAAGGTACACAAGCAGTCTAGTCACATAAGAATTTGAGTAGAACATAATGTTGGTCTTGATCAAATCGACTGCATAAGGCTGCGTTCCCACCAGAAATGTGCGACGATGCGACTACGGACTTTTAGTCGGCCGATATTTTGGTCGTCTACCAATTTGTAGAAAGAATCAGCTGGTACCAAAGTAATAATAACAAACATTTTAGTATGACACTTGCGTGACTATTAAACTTGGTTAAATCCAATAAAACCAATCGATTTCCATAATTTAAAACACTCATACAAATCCGGTTGCTAACATGTTGACTAAAAATGTAGATTTTCCTTAAAACCTAAATTGAAGTAAAAGGTATGTTGGCACAAATTATTAAATAACTACGTCATTTATTGTTATTATTAAGGATACAATATTTAGTTGTCACTTGTTATTTATTAGGACAATAGTAAATGGTTAAAATAACTATATTTTTGGGTGATATTAATACGGAAAATGCAAGAAAATGCCTCCTATTACATAAATTATGCTCCTTAAACTAAATTATAAATAACTCGAAAATGTCGAACTGCCTAAGCCGGGAATCGAACCCCCGACCCCCGACCTTTCGCTTGTCGGGCGACTGCTCGCTCTTCCATTTGAGCTACTAGACACTGGATTTTAGTGTATAATACGCTGTTACGGTCAGCGATTGTTTCATCAATGTTGGGACTACCCAACGATTAAAGTTACGATTTAAGGGTAGGTTAGGGCTTTGTCCGGAATCCCACAGTTCCTTCCCACTTAAGGCGAATGACGGAGCACCGGAGTCTTTTAGTGAGTATGCCTTGCCCTTCTGACTTGGTGAGCCCCACATAACCTACCCTGTCCCCGTAGGGATCTGTCTCCGTACCCGCAATTCAATGCATTTTTCCCCGAAAAAAAAGGTTAGGTACTAACCTACCCTTAAATCGTGGGTTCGCTTCCCGCCGCAGTTAAATTTTTTCAAGTTATTTATAATTTGGTTTGAGATTTGAGATGCAACTTTTAACGCTTAAAAAATTTAATAACAATTATGTTCCTGCGTCCTGTTATAAACCATTTCAATAAATACCATTAAGATGAAGATTAATAATAAGAAATATAAACGTAATAAAAAAAACTAATGCTCGTTTTCACCATCAATCCCTAATTTTTAAGTGACCCCTATGGTGACAAATAACAGGAATTTTGTTGACATAGGGGTCACATAAAAATTAGGGATTGATGGTGAAAACGGACATTAGTGAAATGTATGTTCATATTCGTATCAGCTAATTAAATTCATAATGATTATAAAGGAACATAATTATATGATACCACAGTAAAATGGAATAAAAAATAGTAGGGAGGTATGTTGTCTATAAAATAAGCATATTTTATTAAGCCCTTTTTCTATTTTGTTAAATTACGTCTTTTACCTACACTTAAATAGTAATAATTGACAATTTAGATTCACACGGAATGTCACTAAAATGTCTATACTTAAATTAATTATAAAAAAAGCTGTTGCAAAATAGAAATAAAATAAAATTCACTTTTTGAGTGTATTTAAATTAAAATGAATCCCAAAGCTTTTGACTAATTTCGTGTGAATCTAATAATCAGTATCGTTAATTATTAAGGTACTTGTGTAAATAGGCTTTTATAAATATATTTTACTAAAAAATTACATGCATTTTTCTTTAACATCACAAATATACTGGCCATGATCAAACGACTTAACAAAGGAAAAAAAATAATTTACGAAGTGTCAAAAGTAAGCTTCATTTATTGTAATATTAGGCCAATAGCAATTAGCTTTTCTTTTTCAAACACTCTCATTAAACGTTTAGTAAAACGGTATTATAAAGGTTTTAAATTTTATTCTACCAGTTTTGACGAATGGGTCAATTTCATGGTAGGTAAAAGTATTTTTAGATTTTTTATTTTACAGTAGGTAAAGTACACTTTTGAGCCTTTTTTCAGTGAAAATAAGAATACTTAACAAAAAAAAACTATTGGTAAACCATTTTTCATAAAAACCCCTAAAAATGGTTCAACTATCCGGTATGAATGAACAGCCTGGGCAGAAAAAACTGTGTTGTCATTTTTTTAATTATCCGTCCAAAATCTAAAGTTCTTCTCGACAGTTGAGCTGTTTGTAGAAACTGTTGGCCAAGAGCAATGCGTACAGATTCAGTCCTGAAAAAGATACAGATACGTCACTGTCAATGCCCATTACTATAAGCTAATCTAAGATTTATCAGCAGTAATGGTAAAAGCCCGAACTATTCTGCGTTAAAAATATTATTTTCGGATTTTTGGTGGACCATTCTGGCTCACTTGAGTTGCCTCACTTTTCTAGCGCTTATTTATCTATTGTATATCTAGGCTTTATTAATCTATAAGACAACTCACCCGTGTAAATTATTTCCGTAACGATAGTAGCTGCGTGGAAATCCGCGATGTGTAGGAAGAACAGGAAGGTTGACAGCAGGAAGAACACAAGCCACACGATCAGGTACGCTTTGATGACGCCTGCATTTTCCTGTAAAGGTTTCAAAATAAAACTTAAATAAGTCTTCCAGTGACTTGGCCCACTTTTAGCTTGGTCCACGGGCCAAGTCAATGGTTTGAATTTTCAAATACATTTTCTTCTAGTGACTGTGCCTACCTTCAATGTTTTATCTACACTAATATTATAAAGAGGAAAACTTTGTTTGTTTGTTTGTTTGTTTAGTTGTAATGGATAGGCTCAAAAACTACTGGACCGATTTTAAAAATTCTTTCACCATTAGAAAGCTACATAACTCACGAGTAACATAGGCTAAATTTTATTTTGGAAAAAAATAGGGTCCCGTAAAATATTTGGGATTTTCATAAGACGTGGAAAAACGCCATCTATCGTCATTGGTTAAAATCTTCTTGCGCCTGACAAAAATTTTTGAGGTACGTAAATATTCATGAAGGCAAAGCTGTCAAACGCCATCTATCGACATCATTAGTAAATTAGTAACTAAATATTACATGTACTATGAATAGCGCTGTTCGTAAATAATATTGAAAAATTAATAAATAAAGATATTTTATGTAACTGAACCATTCACTGTATGTACCTATTTGAATCATTCACTGTGTTTAAACGAGCAAATCAAAGTGTTAATTAGTGACTTTTTACAAACTTCCTTGCAAATTCTTACTATGTGCCGCCATCTACCGAGATGAATATTAGGGTACGGTTCAGCGGCGGACAAATGGGATGGGCGCGTGGGCGATTGTAGTTAAATAGGATAAGAATTACCTACTTCGTTTTTATTTTCTGTATGTAATTTGTTAATTTTTTGGTAGGGTCTTTATTTTAATTACTTAGGTTGGTAGGTACTTACTTATTTGATTTTAATGATAACTACTATAGGTACGTATAATTTTAGTAGAAAGAAAGGTCATTGAATGACTAAGTGACTCACTCACTCATCACGAAGTCTCAGAAACTACAAGTCTCAAAAGAGTTCTCAGGGGTTAATGGTCTATTCCACCTGGCTTTGATCACCAAGATGATCAAAGTGGACTCCAGTTAAATTATATTTTTAGTGTTCTTTGATCACCATAAATAAATCATACCTCTGAATTGTCACATACATGTCCAATTTGTTTATTGCGGTTTTTAGAAAATATCAAAAATGTTACAAAACAAAATATGTAGTACAACAATTGGACATGTGACTATTCAGAGGAGGTGTGATTTGTTTGTAGATGATCAAAGGACACTAAAATAATAATTTAACTAGAGTCCACTTGGCTCACCCAGGTCATCGTATCCGTGGGTGATCAAAGGCACAGAATAAATTCAAAGGACACTAAATTGTCGCTGTAAGTCCACTTTGATCACCTGGCTAATCAAAGCCAGGTGATCAAAGTGGAATACACCTCCTTTTAGAACGTAGGTAGTTACTAAGACGAAATTTTGCAAAATTCAACCCTTATGAGAGTTAAAAAGGGGGTTAGAAGTTTGTATTGCAGTCCTCGGTTTTTAAAGTAAGAGACTTGAAAGTTAAAGTGTATGCTCACTATGATCTCTAGATATTGTGGAGGTGTACATATACTGTTCGGTACACTGTGGTACTGTGTACACATCGGTTTGCCGACGATATTGTGGTCATGGCAGAATCGTTGGAAGATCTTGGCACAATGCTCGAAGACCTTAATCGATTTTCCCAACAGGTAGGCCTGAGGATGAACATGGACAAAACGAAGCTTATGCCGAATGTCCATGTTGCGCCATACCCAGTTTCAGTTGGGAGCTCAATTCTCGAGATTGTCGACAAGTAGGTATGTCTACCTCGGACAAACGATCCAGCTAGGTAGGTCCAATTTCGAGAAGGAGGTCAATCGTCGAATCCAACTCGGCTGGGCAGCGTTCGGGAAACTACGCAACATCTTTTCGTCCAAAATACCTCAATGCCTGAAGACTAGAGTGTATAACCAATGTGTGTTACCAGTGATAACTTATGGCTCGGAAACGTGGCCTCTCATCTCACTATAGGCCTTATACAGAAGCTCAGCTGCACAGCGTGCTATGGAGAGGGCTATGCTTGGTGTTTCTTTGCGAGATCGAATCAGAAATGAGGAGATCCGTAAACGAACCAAAGTCGCTGACATAGCCCGACGGATTAGCAAGCTGAAGTGGCAATGGGCAGGGCACATAGTACGCAGAACTGATGGCCGATGGGGCAGAATGGTTCTGGAATGGAGGCCGCGTACCGGAAAACGTAGCGTGGGACTTCCACCTACAAGGTGGACCGACGACATCGTAAAGGAAGCAGGGAAGCGCTGGACGCAGGCCGCTTCCAATCGATCAACATGGAAAGCATTGGGGGAGGCCTATGTTCAGCAGTGGACGTCCTATGGCTAAATTGGTGGTGGTGGTGGTGGTACATATACTGAAAATGTATCATTAGAAATCAACTACGGGGGCTAAGGAGATAAAAGGAGGGTTGGAAGTTTATATTATGAAAGTCCTATGTGTTTAAAGTAAGAGAGTTGAAATTTTAAATGTATGCGCTATAGATGCTAAGAGCGGATTTTACGAAACCCCACCCCTAATGGAGTAAAACGAGGTCCACGCGTACGAAGTCGCGGGCGGCCGCTAGTTAATAAAATAAATACCAAATCAACAAAAATCTACTATAAACTATAATATTATTTGGGCCCGATTCTAATTTGTATGAAAAATCGGCCGATACCAATGTGCGCACATTTATACCCCAACTATTGGTCGACAAAAAGTCTATACTAGTCTGCGGCTAAATATACAGTTACTACGTACAGTGACGTACACCTTTGTGGATACCTGCTGCATGTCTGCACCATGACTCTTTATAATGTACTTATAACAATACTAATTAATGAGCTAACCTAACCTAACTTACACCCACGTCAAAATCCGCCAAGCGAACTTTTGCACAAAAGACATAGGCATTATAGTATTATTATACCTTTATGTTACTACTAGCGGCCGCCCGCGACTTCGTACGCGTGGACCTCGTTTTACTCCATTAGGGGTGGGGTTTCGTAAAATCCGCTCTTAGCATCTATAGCGCATACATTTAAAATTTCAACTCTCTTACTTTAAACACATAGGACTTTCATAATATAAACTTCCAACCCTCCTTTTATCTCCTTAGCCCCCGTAGTTGATTTCTAATGATACATTTTCAGTATATGTACCACCACCACCACCACCAATTTAGCCATAGGACGTCCACTGCTGAACATAGGCCTCCCCCAATGCTTTCCATGTTGATCGATTGGAAGCGGCCTGCGTCCAGCGCTTCCCTGCTTCCTTTACGATGTCGTCGGTCCACCTTGTAGGTGGAAGTCCCACGCTACGTTTTCCGGTACGCGGCCTCCATTCCAGAACCATTCTGCCCCATCGGCCATCAGTTCTGCGTACTATGTGCCCTGCCCATTGCCACTTCAGCTTGCTAATCCGTCGGGCTATGTCAGCGACTTTGGTTCGTTTACGGATCTCCTCATTTCTGATTCGATCTCGCAAAGAAACACCAAGCATAGCCCTCTCCATAGCACGCTGTGCAGCTGAGCTTCTGTATAAGGCCTATAGTGAGATGAGAGGCCACGTTTCCGAGCCATAAGTTATCACTGGTAACACACATTGGTTATACACTCTAGTCTTCAGGCATTGAGGTATTTTGGACGAAAAGATGTTGCGTAGTTTCCCGAACGCTGCCCAGCCGAGTTGGATTCGACGATTGACCTCCTTCTCGAAATTGGACCTACCTAGCTGGATCGTTTGTCCGAGGTAGACATACCTACTTGTCGACAATCTCGAGAATTGAGCTCCCAACTGAAACTGGGTATGGCGCAACATGGACATTCGGCATAAGCTTCGTTTTGTCCATGTTCATCCTCAGGCCTACCTGTTGGGAAAATCGATTAAGGTCTTCGAGCATTGTGCCAAGATCTTCCAACGATTCTGCCATGACCACAATATCGTCGGCAAACCGATGTGTACACAGTACCACAGTGTACCGAACAGTATATGTACACCTCCACAATATCTAGAGATCATAGTGAGCATACACTTTAACTTTCAAGTCTCTTACTTTAAAAACCGAGGACTGCAATACAAACTTCTAACCCCCTTTTTAACTCTCATAAGGGTTGAATTTTGCAAAATTTCGTCTTAGTAACTACCTACGTTCTAAAAGGAGGTGTATTCCACTTTGATCACCTGGCTTTGATTAGCCAGGTGATCAAAGTGGACTTACAGCGACAATTTAGTGTCCTTTGAATTTATTCTGTGCCTTTGATCACCCACGGATACGATGACCTGGGTGAGCCAAGTGGACTCTAGTTAAATTATTATTTTAGTGTCCTTTGATCATCTACAAACAAATCACACCTCCTCTGAATAGTCACATGTCCAATTGTTGTACTACATATTTTGTTTTGTAACATTTTTGATATTTTCTAAAAACCGCAATAAACAAATTGGACATGTATGTGACAATTCAGAGGTATGATTTATTTATGGTGATCAAAGAACACTAAAAATATAATTTAACTGGAGTCCACTTTGATCATCTTGGTGATCAAAGCCAGGTGGAATAGACCATTAACCCCTGAGAACTCTTTTGAGACTTGTAGTTTCTGAGACTTCGTGATGAGTGAGTGAGTCACTTAGTCATTCAATGACCTTTCTTTCTACTAAAATTATACGTACCTATAGTAGTTATCATTAAAATCAAATAAGTAAGTACCTACCAACCTAAGTAATTAAAATAAAGACCCTACCAAAAAATTAACAAATTACATACAGAAAATAAAAACGAAGTAGGTAATTCTTATCCTATTTAACTACAATCGCCCACGCGCCCATCCCATTTGTCCGCCGCTGAACCGTACCCTAATATTCATCTCGGTAGATGGCGGCACATAGTAAGAATTTGCAAGGAAGTTTGTAAAAAGTCACTAATTAACACTTTGATTTGCTCGTTTAAACACAGTGAATGATTCAAATAGGTACATACAGTGAATGGTTCAGTTACATAAAATATCTTTATTTATTAATTTTTCAATATTATTTACGAACAGCGCTATTCATAGTACATGTAATATTTAGTTACTAATTTACTAATGATGTCGATAGATGGCGTTTGACAGCTTTGCCTTCATGAATATTTACGTACCTCAAAAATTTTTGTCAGGCGCAAGAAGATTTTAACCAATGACGATAGATGGCGTTTTTCCACGTCTTATGAAAATCCCAAATATTTTACGGGACCCTATTTTTTTCCAAAATAAAATTTAGCCTATGTTACTCGTGAGTTATGTAGCTTTCTAATGGTGAAAGAATTTTTAAAATCGGTCCAGTAGTTTTTGAGCCTATCCATTACAACTAAACAAACAAACAAACAAACAAAGTTTTCCTCTTTATAATATTAGTGTAGATTGTAGTTATGTCTGGCCACTGCGTTTATGGCTATCAAAGTAAACAACTGCGAAAATCAATCATTCGGGCTAACTTTTTTTCAAAGAAGCCCACGCGGCGCCGTCTCGACTACGAAAATCTTAATTGGTTCGAAATAATTGGTAGTAGGGAATTTAGTGCAATGATTTGTATGGAGACCCCTCCACTTTGGTATAGAAAGCTCATTTTTGCACCAGTTGTTCTTTGGGTGCTCCTGAGTAGATTTCCGTCGGTAGACATCGGGAGCCCCCCCTGTGGTAGCAGGGGGAGGGGGGGCAAGTTTCCTTCTGCCGCGCTTCACTTTAAGGCCCATATCTTCAAAACTATGGGTATTAGGGCAAGTGTGGTGTCATTTTCGGATAATTAAAGGATGGCGAATTCATTTCTAGAACAAAATTTTTGCCTTTTCATACAAAAAAATAGAAATATGGAGTAAAATTCACAAAAACCAAAAAGTATTTTTTTAAATAAACGTCGTTTACTTTTAAACCACTGAAGATAATCTAATAAAAAAAATATGTTTTGATAGCTACATTTATCCGAATTATAAATATGTACCATTGTAAGGTACTTTTTTGAAAAATTAGGTGAAAAAAAATTTTTCTTCAGGACACAGCGGGCGAATTTTAATGCGCGTCGGAAAAAAATAATTATTTTATCCATGAACTCATACTATTTGGTTCATAAGCAAGTAAAGATTATTATTTTAGACTTTATTTAGAGTTCCTGGCACATCATGCTACCATGATTTGTATTTTTTCTTCAATAAATTTTGAACTCTATGTGTAGGACATAAGGTTGAAAATAGTTTAAATACATTTTTTATTGAAAATATCATAAGAAGAAAGCACTAAATAAAGAGCTTGAATTTGTCTAAACGTCTAATGATTATTATTATTATTATTATTTTAATTAACATTTTTATTTCTACATACTATTGTACCAGTGATAACGGAAAGGTAAGTGTGAGGAAAGAGAGGATTGATATTATCATAGTACGGGAGATTAGTTTTAGCACAAAGGCTACGGCTGTGACCATTATAGTTGTTTTTTCAGACAGCACCAGCTTCTGCGCTACTTCTTTCCAGGCAAGCTTCGGCAGCTACAGGCAATTGGTCCATGTAGGCTCCATGTTGCTATCAATTCTGGTCCACCCCCAACCAGTCGGGTAAAGGGAAGACTGAGTCGGTTGCTTGCAACTGACCCTATACGCTACTAAATTTTAAATAATTTGAAAAAATCATAAGGACATAATTACTGCCCTTGATATACTGATATAAAACTGCCTAGGTCGGTGTGCACTTACAGCACTCGTTCATAGTCAAGCACGTAGTAATAAACACAGTGAACGTTTAAGGAGGTTTGCTACAGTATTTCAAGCTGAATTCTACGCTATAATTATGTGTGCATTAAAAACAGGGGCGTAAGAAACGCAATATTTACATCTTTAGCCACAGCCAGGCAGCACTCAAACAAAACCATCGCCTCAGTGAAGGTTGAGTCTAGAATTAGGTATTCTAGATGCAATCTTAAAGATGAACAAACTCTGAAGGCATGACAAAGTGTCCCTAATGTGGGATACCTGGACATACACGGATCGAATGCAATGAGAGAGCCGACAGTCTAGCGATAGATAGACAAGGGTCAGAGACGATACCTATTGGGTCAGAACTGATAGTACCTTTATCTAAAAGCTTAGGTACCTCATGGCCATAATATGGCCATATCCAAGAATAACAGGGCTGAATGGGAAAGCTCCCAACGATATAAGCCTCTCCAAATCATTCCTAAAGGGAAATACAGGGTCATGAAAACTTTTCAAAGGTATGCCCAAGCAATTACAGGTACGCAAACAGGGCATTATGGAACGAATCACATGTCCCAAAAAATGGGCCTAACAACAGAAGCTCTCGAGCATGTGGAATACAATGTGGAGTCCATGAAACACTTAATACTGTAAGGATGGGTCTGCTTGGGTCAGCATATCCGGCATCAGAAGACTATTAGGTGGCTTTCACTCAAACGCTTAATTCACTTTACTAATGGATAGGATTTTTTTGGATGATAGGGTATAAAAAAGGGAGAATAAAGATCCTAATGGATCGCTGTGGACTACGCTTAGGTGTGACCCTACATAAAATAACCCAGACAGCTTTGTATCAGCATTGACTACTGGCAGTAATTCAAGGGGTTCGCGTATAGGATCAGTTGCAAGCAACCGACTCAGTCTTCCTTTTATCCGACTGGTTGGGTGTGGACCAGAGTCGATAGCAACATGGAGCCTACATGGACCGATTTGCCCGTAACTGCCGAAGCTTGCCTGGAAATGGTGAGATGTAAAGTGCAAGAAGTAGTGCAGAAGCTGGTCCTGTCTGAAAAAACAACTATAATGGTCACAGCTGTAGCCTTTGTGTTAAAAATAATCTCCCGTACTATGATAATAATCAATTCTCACTTTCCTCACGTCACTTACCTTTCCGTTATCACTGGTACAATAGTATGTAGAAATAAAAATGTTAATTAAAATAATAATAATAATCATTAGACATTTAGACAAATTAAAGTTCTTTATTTAGTGCTTTCTTCTTATGATATTTTCATTAATACAATGTAATTAAACTATTTTCAACCTTATGTCTTACACATACAGTTCAAAATTTATTGAAGAAAAAATACAAATCATGGTAGCATGATGTGCCAGGAACTCTAAATAAATTCTAAAATAATAATCTTTACTTGCTTATGAACCAAATAGTATGAATTCATGGATAAAATAAATATTTTTTTCCGACGCGCATTAAAATTCGCCCGCTGTGTCCTGAAGAAAATTTTTTTTTCACCTACTTTTTTCAAAAAAGTACCATACAATGGTACATATTTATAATCCTGATAAATGTAGCTTTCAGGACATATTTTTTTTATTAGATTATCTCCAGTGGTTTAAAAGTAAACGACGTTTATTTAAAAAAGTACTTTTTGGTTTTTGTGAATTTTACTCCATATTTCTATTTTTTTGTATGAAAAGGCAAAAAGTTTGTTCTAGAAATGAATTCGCCATCTTTTAATTATCCGAAAATGACACCACACTTGCCCTAATACCCATAGTTTTGAAGATATGGGCCTTAAAGTGAAGCGCGGCAGAAGGAAACTTGCCCCCCCTCCCCCTGCTACCACAGGGGGGGCTCCCGATGTCTACCGACGGAAATCTACTCAGGAGCACCCAAAGAACAACTGGTGCAAAAATGACCCTTCTATACCAAAGTGGAGGGGTTCTTGCACTAAATTCCCTACTATGGCTGGAAGTTTGCTTGGTGAGGTCATTTTATATGGCTTTCCAGACATTAGGAGGTAAATGTCTGGCTATAAACCAAATCTAGAATATGGTGGTCATTGATCAATATGGGGGTTATAGGTACATATAACTATAGCAATGCAGGGTTGGTCATGTAATCATGTTATAACTTCAATATTTTACAAACCTTCTCCATGGAAAATTATGCTATAAAATTGTCACAAATTAATAAATAATACACATGAACTACTGATACTACGAAAATACATAATCCTACAATGCCAAGTAACCTACCTAAATGGTTTTGTAGCGCCTGACATAATATACCAAACGTGTTTCCGTTTTATTTGTCACAGACACGGGCAAGTGAATGAAACATATTTGAAGGCGTTACCTCCAGTTAACTACCTACCAACCATCTACCATAAGTATATAACTATGAATAAGTAACTGAGCTTTCCCTTCGGCCGTTAAGGAAACCGAAGTTAGGAAACTAGTTTCCTAAAAGCCTTTTTTTATACTTCTACGTAACTGGTTTCCTAAAAGGCTTTTTTTATACTTTTACGTAACTGGTTTCCTAAAAGGCTTTTTTGAATAATTAAATGATTTGGAAAAGGGACTAATAACTGTGGGGCACTGTATAGAAGTTATTGCTCCATATGCATTTTTATTTTAAGTTGATTAATATTTTATTTTAGTTTTATTTCATGTCAAAAAGAGTATTTATGTTTTATTAATGTTTTAAGTAAATGGATTATTTTTTGTTTTAAGTGTTTTGATTATATCCAAATATTTCAAAATTGGTCGAGTAGTTAAATCCGCCCTCTGTCCAGTAGGATCTACTATCTCGATCCATCAGTGGATTTAATAGCACGCTGAAGTTCACTGATCCACCATTTGGCTCGGCGGATCCTGTGATACTTGCATCTATCTTTGTAATACCTAATTATTGACAATTATTGACAATTGACATATCTCTATCTGTACCTATTATTCGTCTAATACTGGGAATGCACTGGCTGCATACGTGCCTAGTGCCTACTAGACTAATGAATTTGTTATTATTCTTGAATAGATTGGTAATACTTATTATTAATTAATGTCACATACATAGTTATTACTTTAACGGCCAAAGGGTACTGGATGGAGGGTAAATCCGGTTATAGTTTCATAGGCGGCTGAAATAACAGAAACATAGTACTTTTAGGAAACCAGTTACGTAGAAGTATAAAAAAAGCCTTTTAGGAAACCAGTTACGTAGAAGTATAAAAAAAGGCTTTTAGGAAACTAGTTTCCTAACTTCGGTTTCCTTAACGGCCGAAGGGGTAGCTTTCAATCGAAGTCACTTCTTCTATCAATCTTTTGATTATTATATATTCAAGACAACCTCCGGGTCTACTTAACCATTACTGATGACTATTGCTATCAATGCAATTACGTCTAATCGCCATCGCCATAGCCATCGCGCACGCGGGCTGCACGCGTTGGTTTCGTCGAACCTTTAAAGGTTCGGCCAAACCAACGCGATCACACGCGACGATCTGGTCAGGTGGGGATTCTTGGATGACTTAAACATGGAGTGCAGGTGCGGTTTTGTTCCCCAGTTGATGCAGCACCTGATGTCGTGCCCTGAGTGCCCAAGCAACTGCACTCAGGAGGATTTGATGAGTGCTACTGACAACGCCACTTCTGTGGCGGAGTTTTGGGCTAACACTGTGTAGGTTTGTTGTCGACACGAAAAGAAGAAGAAGACATTAGACACGCGACGCGAGTAGCCGACGTGCAGCGATGGCGATCAACGCATTTAAGTCTGGTCGCCATCGCTGCACGCCGGCTGATCGCGTGTGATCGAGTAGGTTTGGCTGAAACT
Source organism: Ostrinia nubilalis (assembly GCF_963855985.1). NCBI lineage: Eukaryota > Metazoa > Arthropoda > Insecta > Lepidoptera > Crambidae > Ostrinia > Ostrinia nubilalis. Next base: position 10,415,011 of record NC_087101.1, on the reverse strand, counting down.
TAAGAAAACAGATCAACTGTCTTTACATCATCGGTAACAATAGATAGACAACATACCCTCAAAACGCCATAGACGAACACCAAATCAGAGAGGAACTTGACCAAGTACATGAGGACCAGTATGATCGATATGACGTATAGACCGGTCATGTACGCTTCAGCATCCGGGTCGTTTTTAATTTCTTCGTTGCTCTGCAGGCTCCCGAAAATCGCAGCAGTCACTATCAAGGCGACCAACATAATGAAGGATAGAATCTGTAAAAAATACTTATTAGTTGTTTTGAAGTGTGTTCTTTCTTAGCTCACAATGATATTTATGTGTCAATGAGCTTTTAAGCGCGATTATCTTACTACAAGCTGTGCCCGCGACTTCGTACGCGTTAAAATAGTAATATTTTCCGTTTTTGCAACATTTATTTTTACTGCTCCGTCCCTATTGGCTTTAGGGTGATGTTTATACTTATAGCCTAAAGCCTTCGGTAAATGGGCTATCCAATATTTTTTTTTTGTAATCGGTACAGTTTTTTTTATTTATCTTTATTAAAGAAACATACAGCCTTGTTTGATACATTCAGCTTAGTTCCTTAGAATAGCGCGTTCAAGCGAATACTTAGCGATTTTTTTCCCATCCAGCATCGCCATCGCGCACGCGGGCTGATCGCGTTGGTTTGGCTGAACCTTAACATGTTACTCGTTTGAGTGTGACTGTGTGACTCGTTAGGAACAAGCTACATTTATTAATTTTATTGTTATTTCTTTATAGATAGCAATGGCTTACTTTAAGACGTGCCATTGATAATAATATAATGCTAATAAATGACGTCTGTTATGTACTCAATTAAAATTTCAAAGTCCAAACTCTTACCGAATTTATGACTCCACATATGATCGTCCCAGTTTTTAGGTCAAAAAAGAAGCAGCACGAATTCAGTTGTGGAAGTCCCATTTTATCTGAAACATAAATAAGGTTAATGATTAAAAAATTAAAGCCTCTATTGAAATTACAAGAAGTCACATTTTTTTACTTTGACGCTTGGACGAATAAACCCGTTACCCGACACGTTACGTTAATGAGGCTGCTTGTAAACATCCGTTTTTTTGACCGGACAACGCGACGGCCCGATTTTTTCGCCGGATTTAGCGGTGGTGTATGGTTTATAATGAACGTGTGCACATGCATCTGACATAATAGGGTTGCGAGAAATTGAGAGCAAACAAAGGATATCCGTTTTTTGACGGTCCGTCGTCCGGTGAAAGTGGAGAGGAGAGGAGAAGAGATGTGAGCTGTGCCGCACAGCCTGTGCGTAGCTGTCAGCTGTCAGTCTATTGTCACTTATTGCTATCCTCGAATCGTAAAGCTTTAGGGTGTGCGGGGTACTGGGAGAATTAAGGCAATGGGGGATGAGGCGCGCCAAGGATTGTCAGATGTCTGGCTTTAGTCGGACATTTGGCTTTTTACGGACGTGTCCGGCCAAATTATATCTCGTTTGGCCTGTCCGGCTTTTTTTAGGCTTTTATGTGGCTGCAGGGCCTTATGTGCTAACTTTGGAATAAGACACTGGCTAACATAAATCTACCTAATGTTTCATGTAGGCAGTGCCAGATTAACCCATAAGTGAATGTCCGGCTTTTAGGGTAAAATGTCCGACCCAGTCCGGTTTTTGAACGTGGTAACCCTACCGCGCGAGGCCCGCCCGCCCTGCTCGATTCCGCCCGCGCCGCTCGAGTCCGCCCGACAAATCAAAATAAGTTCGCCCGGTCCGAAGTCTTTTATAGAAAATTGAGTTCGCCAGGCACTTCCGGAAGGGATGTGCAAATTGTGCAATAGCGATAGGGCTACCTGCTGAAAATCTAATTATTTTAGTGTACTTTAAGCCTAAATAAATGTGTGTTAATAAAGTTATTTATTATTATTATTATTAACATATTATCGTCTTCTCTTCACTCGATAAATTAATCAATATCCACCGAAGCTGAACGGAAATGTAGAAATAACGAAATCTGATTGGTAAATGTATTCAAAAACACCTCCTCTCGTCTCCTCTCCGCTTTCGTGAAAAACTGATTGGTATTCGAAATACGTCATCTCTCGGCTCCGCTTCTCTCCGCGTAGTCGTGGAAACCGGGCCTAAGATTCTGGTAGATATGTTTAGTTATATTTTATCATATTAAATAACGTGTAAATTATAAAATTCGATCAAGCAATCAAGCTAATTACAACACAATTTTTGTTTTACCACAAACCTTCCTACATTTGATAGTGATCGATTGGATTATCTAACCTTTTTTTTTTTTTTTTTTTTTTTTTTTCGGGGAAAAAATGCATTGAATTGCATACCTATCCTGCGGGGACAGGGTAGGTTATGTGGGGCTCACCAAGTCAGAAGGACAAAGGCATACCCACTAAAAAGACCCCGGTGCTCCGTCATTCGCCTTAAGTGGGAAGGAACTGTGGGATTCCGGACAAAGCCTTCACTACCACAGTCCCTCCCGGCGATTGCCCGCCTACACGGTGGGCCCTACAGGCCCCCCAGGACGGGGGGCGACGGGAGCAGCTAGGAGCACACAGCTGTTCCCGTCCGACGGTGGTGGTGGCCTGTGCAATGCAGGCGAGGGCGCCCCCACGCCCCCGGCCCGCTGGCCATCACCGAGGAGAGGAAACTGGAGGCGATCATACTGTCGCCTCCTCTGACCCCTCCGCCGTCGCCGGAGTGAGGGCGCGTTTGGATCATCTTCGCGCTCTCGCTCCGCGGGGATTATCTAACCTAACCTAACCTAACTATTTCACATAATTTATTCGCCATTGGAGTAGTTAATAAATGTGTAATAAAACCTGCTTCAACGATATCTCAGTCGGCTTGAACGCTACATTTGCAATCTAATTTTATCCCCTCGTGGGACCGGGGTTGATGGAAAGGGTGTAAGATGAGTCACCGTCTACAAGTTACTACGATTGACCTTCATGAATAAATTAATAAGTGTTTACATAGATTATGAATAGTTAAGCATAGTTTAGGCGTTAGGCAACAAACGCAGATTGGCGCTCTAAACTAATTGCCATTAATATAAATTTAAAATCATTTTGTAGATAAACATTCGAAAACTAGTAAGTAACACGAATGCTAATAAAGTTACACTACACTTAAAACAGTATTGTATTCAGTTATTTTACATTTCAGTCAAGCATTTAGGTAAACTAAAAATGATGGACCAATCAAACTGATGATGGATGAAGTAAGGAAATTTTAAAATAACGAACGCGATTAGATGGCGCTTTAGTTGCAATAAACTTTTTGTCCGTTGAGTTGTTCATTCGACAGACAAGACCTCGAAAAGGTAAAAAATACTGACTTTCTAACATATTAACAAAACATTAACCCCCTTACTAATAAAAAGTTACACAGTTGTTGAACACTGTTTTATAATGACATTTCCATACTAAACGTCGCTTTAAAACACTGTTCAACGAGCGTGTAAGTTTTATTAGTAAGGGGGTAAATGTAAATGTAAATGTAAATGTAAGTAAATGTAAATGAAAACCCATTACAATAGACCTTTGTTGGCTAGTGTGAAATGTATGTTAATCAATGGAAAATCACAACATATGTGTGTTTCATGTCACATATTACGCACTTGCAATGAGACAGGATTGAGAAAGAACAAAGAACATTAGTTATTACCTACAACACAATTTAGTCGTACAATCTTAATTCAGACTTACCTGCTAACGATGTCCGATGTAATGGAACTTTTTAGTAATGCTTGTTACCCCGAATGCCAGCTGTCGGCGACACAGTCGTGTACGTTCTAGTGGTCCAGTGGGTGGCAGGCATCGCTCCCGACGGCTGGCAAAGAGTATAAACTTGAACCCGAGCAGAGGAGACCGTGAAGGACCTAAATAAATGTAATATATCTTACATAGCGATATCGGCTGCCAAATTAAGCATAGCTTGTACTGGTGGAGGGCACAATGGACATAGGCTATACTTTAGGTTTAAAGACTTATTCTCAAGAACAACATGTAGGCATAGTTCAATTAAAATAAGATAAATATTAAATTACTAGCTTTCCGCCCGCGTGGAATTTTCAAAAACCGGGACAAAAACTATCCTATGTCCTTTCCCGGGACTGAATCTATCTCTATGCCAGATTTCATCAAAATCGGTTCAGTGGTTTAGGCGTGAAAACAAGACAGACAGAGTTACTTCTACTCTGGTAGATAATGCCACCCGAGATCAAGTCCGCCACTAAAACATTTTTACGTAGGTATAAAACCTTTCCATAACGCATCTCTTGTCTGCACGTCTGTATAATATTATTCTATGGCCGCCCAAGGCGTCTAAATGTCTAGCTATGGGATCAATAAGTCTGACTCAACCTTTGGAGAAAGTCTCGGCATGAAAAAAAAAGTTCATTTACTTTTAGAGACGTAAAATGAAAATAGCTGTAAGTAGGTATTTGTAATATTCTATAGGTAGGCGTACAAGCAGCACCGCCCGAGCTTCATCTTTCTTTAAACGCTAATCTATACCGGAGTAGGTTGTGTGTGACTACATTTAAAAATCATTTTAACTAAGTAATTTTGAGATTTGGGAGATTTTATATAAATAATAAATATCTTTGGACGATTTCACACAGCGCCATCTAACCCCAAAGTAAGCAATTAAATGCTTGTGATAAAGGTGCTAGCTATCATTTCAATTTCTGCCCGGCCGGAAATCGAACCCGGGACCTCTCGGCATAGTAGTCTGTTCTGAACCACTATACCAAGTAAATGCATCATTTATTTTTTGATTGATTTTGGGATTTAGGAGATTTTTATGAAATTATGTAAACATTCATTATGTATATCACTACACAACGCAAGACAACAAGATGCAACGTATCACCACGCTGCCATTCATGCAACCGACGACGCAACGTACGTAGTACCACAGTAGCACTGTGCATCGTAACGTAGTGCCGTAGTACCACAGTAGCACTGAGCATCGTAAACGTAGTGCCGTAGTACCACATTAGCACTGTGCAAGGTAAACGTAGTGCCGTAGTACCACAGTAGCACTGTGCATCGTAAACGTAGTGCCGTAGTACCACAGTAACACTGTGCGTTGTAACGTAGTGCCGTAGTACCACAGTAGCACTGTGCATCGTAACGTAGCGCGTTACTATTGAAAGGAAATTACGCGACGCTATCAGCAATGCGTCGCATGATCGCATCGCAAAGTAACGAAGCGAAATTATCAGAATTGATGACCTTTGTTATTTGGTATTTCTAATTTACATCATACATAAAATACCTACATGAAATGGAACATTTAATGCATCATACATTTTATCAGTCACGTACAAAAAGTTTTTTACTTTAACATGCTTTATGGTAATAATGCCACTTTCATAACTAATTTCAACACGAAGCTATTATTATCAAAGTTAATTATTCATAGTTAGATAAAACCGGATGCTGGATCCATAATGCCATTCATAATAAACAACAAAATTATATGTATGAGGAAAACACCGCAAACAAATACTTTAAAAGTTCGTCTTATGGCTCCTACATTCCGTTTTGCGAAAAACAACTGGTTATTTCTTGACGTCACTAAAGGTCAAAAGCGTATTTTAAATCCCGTTTTGTAAAGCTATGAATAAAGCTTTTTTATACGGCTTCGCTCACGTGGATTTTTTGTCAGAAGAAAGAAGACAGACGAACGTAAAAATTCTAAATTATTCTGAAACATTACCAACTTCTTTTACCTTAAAGCCTGCTCTCACCAGTAAAGCTTTTCGTAGATGGCACCAGAGTCCACTAGAACTTATTTTAGATTATGGTTTCATTGGATTTTCACATTAAAATAGTGCTAATTAAAATTTGTGTCAACTTTTGAAACTTTGTATTTGAAAACACTTATTTTATTATGTTATGTTAACTCGTGGAATCCTAAGGCTGAGTTGCACCAACTTATTTTAACCGTAACTAAGATAATGACCGGTGTTTTTTGTATGGAGTTTGACAGATTTTCGACATTTGCAAAAGTTAAAATAAAATGGTGTAACCCAGCCTAAGTTATCCATAAATAAGACCACGGTAACAATTGATTTCTTTTGTGTCTCGCTTGGCTGCTAGGTACATACCTACCTACCTACTTGAAGGGAGCGAAAGATAAATGTAATTACTATTTCTATTGATTTTATTCTTAACTCCGCAATTATGAGATTTGTTCTGTTCATTTTAGTTTTGTTCGTCATAATACCTACGTCATACATAATTGCAGGCCAATAAAAAACATACGAAGATGCACTGCCTAAATTAAATAAATAAACTAAATTCGCAGCGTGGTGAGCGTGGTGGATCCCTATTTCGTCGTTGACGAATGAAAAGTGAAAACCCCGGGAGTAGCGAAAACAATTTTGTTCAGGAGAGACGAAAAACACCAGACACCGAGTACTCGCGAGGTTTTCATTGAACGCGATAGATGGCACTACAATCATCCCATTCAAATATAATATAGGTGACCTCGAAATGTGCGTTGAAATGTTTTTGGTAAAAAATAGACTTACGAGGTTTTCACTCGTCAACGACGATTTGGAAGTGATGAAGAAAGAAGACCAAAGTTGGAAGCAAGCTTTATTCGAACTTCAATCACAGAGAAACTGGCATTCTTTCCTCCAACTGCCGAAATACAATAATGCTGTTTATTTTCTTTTATGGGGTCATACTTAAGTTAAGACACGGTTGCAGCTAGCCAGGTTGACTTAGAACAAGGCTTACCACTAAACAACAAACCAAACAGAAAATTTTGCCTCAACCTAGTAAGGTGTTTTTTTAGAGGTATAGAACTTTAAAATGAAATAAAATACATAAAACTATATTTTATTCACATGGTATTGGTTTTGTTTAAAAGGTATTCTTATGCCATTTATGCTTCAAAATGATTTCGGGCCTAAGGGTGCCACGGTTGGCTCAAATGTAGCGTAATCGAGATGTCTAATTTTCAATTTCATTTTCGAGCAACTGGGGCCATACATCGGCAATAACGCGACAAATGTTGGCATTGATTTCCGTAGTTTATCTGCGTAGTAGTGGACTTCACATATCCCCAGAGAAAATAATCCAAAGGTGTGAGATCACCCGATTGTGGAGGAAAATTCAAAGATCCATTGCGTGAAATTATGCGCTCATCGAATGTTTCCCGCAATAAATTGCTGGTTGGATGGTAACTGTAACACCATCATCTTGAAACCATAGCTCTTCCACGTCAATATCATTCATCTGAGGAATAAAAAGTTACCAAAATTACGTGGACCGTAATAGGGACGTTTGTATGGAAAACTGTTACCTAAATATGTAAATAAAATATAAAAATTAATAGGACAAAAAAGTTTAGATTTAGTATTAACAACTCAAACTTTTATGCGAAATTATAAAGATGACTAAAAGACAACATACTGCTGGTGATGTGGCAACTTTATAATTTATTTATTTATTTATTTGCAAGAAAAACCCTATTTCCCTGTTTTAAGCCCTTTCTTAAAAAAAGCTACAACTACTACTTAGGTACTTTAGACAAAATTAATAAAACACTGTAAGCGCTACTTTAAAATAAGTAGACAAAGTAGGTAAAACAACTTTTTACAATGAATATAATCTTATTAATATGTTGCAGACATATTTATTTAGTTACGAAAACGCTACAAATAATCTAGGTGTTTTTATTTTCATTCTGATCAAACCTGCATGCATGAGCTAACTATGCATTCATAGTCTGAAGGTTACTCGATGTTTTGCATTCGTCAAAACAATACTAGCCCGCCAACCGGTTTCTTGATGCTAGCTTTGGTTGGGAATTCACAAAAAAATACGTCAGGCACGCAGGAAGATTAAACGCGCGTCTGCGAACCGGAGAGCGCTCGTCGTCTACAAAGTTCTCGCAGTCGGTCAGTTGTGTCGGGCTGTTGTCGCATAGCAAACGTCTCGTGGTGTCATCTTTATTTTAAAACTACTGAAATGTAAGTATAGTTTTTTATAATTTTCTAGGGTATCGCTTTATTTAAACGATTATTTATAGACGCAGCCTGTTTTATGTAAATTTATATCCGCGCGCGTAACGCAATAATGTTTATTTGTAAACTTTCGTTTTCACATCGCGCCGCGCCGGCCGGTATTTTACGCACTTGTTGAGAAGTAGGTTTTTACGGATTTTAGATAATACAATAAAAAATATTTAACATCTTTTAGAATTATTTGGATAGCTTGCTTATTTTTTACTGAGATTGCACAGAACTTTAGTTAGTTTAGCACGCACTTGGGTCCGCCATTTTGTTAACGTTTCGTTGGTATTTTCGAAAGAAATGAGAATGAACTCCTAAATTGTAAGAATTGCCAAAACTTTAATCACAATTCGATTTATTAAATATCAGTTTTTCCCAGCTTGCAGTTTTAAATACTAGTCAGACTTTGTTTCGAATAAAAAAAATATTAGACAGGTTTTATTTAACCACTGAATCACTGATAGTTAAATAAGTACCTTAGCTATTAAACTAGACGACAATTTTTTCCTGCTAAATCTATTGGTTAAGTAGTTTCTAATGGCTATAGCTATTATCATATCAACTCGAATGTACGCAACGCGTAAATAAATTCCAACCTACCTGCATAATTTGCATAAGTACTACCTACTTATTCTGAATTAAGTAATGTAATGATAGCCTTGTTTCAATACATGCTCCACGTTCGGTAAATAAATAATTAGTACCTACTATTTACAACAATTAAAAAGTTACGTCCAACTTATCTTTTGTTGTATAATAATGCTATTAGGTACTGAGATATGCTTCATTAAAATAACTTTTATTTAAACTTTATCTCCATTACTCATTAATTATATTTATGGGCTATTTTAACGCAGTAAGTATTTAATCTTACCTTAAATTTTCTAACTCCTAAGCCCACTCTATTTTCTGTTTGCTCTGGAAGGGTTGACTGGAAGAGAATTCTACATGGCAAAAGACCATTTAAAGGTTAGTTCAAGGTTCCTTTATTCTACAAACCCTTGGAATGTCTTAAAAAAATGTACGCAACCAACGTTGTCTAACTTTTTTCTCCAAATCTTTTGTAATGTTATCGAAACTTCTGGGGTATTCTCATCCCCACGTATTGTGATAATCTTTTTTTACGCATTACTATTTTGTGTTAACCTTTTCTTTGTGAATGAGTCACATAATTACAATACGTAGTATTTTGAATGATTTTGGATAGTTATAATCGTTTATAATACCACGCATTTAGCAAACTGCAAAGCAGACATATTTTATGTTCATGTGCAATTTAAGTATAGGTATTAGGTATCAATAATATCATTGACATTGACATAAATAAATCGCAATTTGGTGGTCATTAACAAAAAACAAATGACACAAGACTGGTTTTTATGAGTTTAGCTTAGATGATGATGTTATCTACATCGTTGCAAGTTTTGGTTTCGTTTATTTTATTTACTAACGCAAATAAAACATTTTTTTCCTAATGAACCGTGACTATACTGAAATAATAAGTGATTAAGGACTGTAGACCTACTTTTACGTCCATAATACAACTGATAGTAATGACTTTATAGGGCGAACAGGCGTCTGTCGGTATGGGGCCGACACCATGGCGCCTTTTAGGGTAGCCACGAGCATGGGACACAAGGCTACAACCACAAAAAGCCGCCAGCTGCATATTTACATACCTACTTGTATATATTTTCGTGTGGCAGGGCGTTTACCCCGGTGTGCCCGTGTAATGTAAAAATGTCGGTGTCGGCGTTTTGTGACTGTGGCGCGAAGCCCGTGTGCGGCAACCCTTAGGCACGGATTATAATAGAGTAGATCATCCACTTTATATGTAGGTATAGGAAAATCAGGCCGACAATTTCCGAGACTGCGGATTTTGACAACAAAATGAGAATGTTCAATTTGAATCTGGATTCGAATGTAGGACTTTTAGGCCGCGACTCCTTATGAACACAAGACTGTGAAACACGTTCCTTAACTACGATTAGACACTGTAGGGAGAATTTAACTAAGTCATGGACCTAAGTAACTATTTTAATTGACTCATAGAAATATCGGAAATCGAACGTCACTAAATGTAGAGTCCATTATGTACAAACATTAATAACGAGCGCATATTGATTGTGATCCGAATAACAACTCAACCGAAGTCCCCTACAAATTGTGTAGGTTAGATCCTATAGATAGATCTTACTTATACTTTTATTGATTGACAGAGCTTATATGACTACACCGTAGACAATGGCATTGACATCGATGAAGCTTGTTTTCGCAGAAAAGTCTATTGCTTAGAATTCCCTTTTACAAATAACGTTTACCAGTATTTAAGTAATGACCTGTTTTATGGAACTGCTAATATTAAGGACAATACATACCGTGACTTTTGCAGATTTAGCATTGCAACGCTGCAAAAAGTCGCATGTGTTTAAAGGCCCCAATGGCAACAACTCTTGCTATCTTATATTCTTAAGGGCTTTATATACTGGCAAATAAATGTTTATTTTAGGTAAATAATGCTATTTGATGACTAATAGTGAAATCAGTCGTATTGGTCATCCCGGGGTTCCCGAAGCTCTAACTAATCGAAGGGTACTTGTAAATAAAAGATAACTGCTCAAGTATTTCAATGGATCATTGAATCAATAAATGCATAGTACAGCGACAGCACATCAGACTATAACATTTTCGTTGCAAAGTCGCCCTTATCGCAACTACGTAAGATACCACAGTGTTTACGTTGACGTGCTGTCGTCTATACATAAGATTAGAAGCGGTAGGTACTTAAAAAAAAATAACAAGTGACATCACGAGAAAGACAAAAGGCACTCGTAACTTATTATGGTTATCGTTTTGAAATAAGGTTTTATGGCGCATATTAATAATTTAGACGTAGGTACTGACGACAACATTATCAAGCTAAACTAACACTGTGTTATTTATTGTAAGAGCGAAGATGCAAAAAGATTGTACCTACCTATGCTGTTTGATTCGAACTGAAATCGTATCTTTTCCTTATGTATTTTTTGTGAATTTTGCAATTTTTATTTGTAAGTATTTTTAATTAGGCTTTCAAAGAGTGCCGTTAATTGCAATTTTTGTATTTTTTTCCCTAAGTTACTAAAATCATTCACCGCGAGGGGAAATCCTAGTAAATAAAATATGAAACTTTAATGGTGGTGACTAATAAATATTGTGCAATGTACAAATAAAAATAAATCATTTAGAATAAGTAGTAATTCACGTATAAAAATAGGTGAAACTTGACCTACTTTTATCGTAGGAAAAAATGACCAAAAATATCTGAGATTTTTTTTTTCTTTCAATTACTTATTGTAAAGAAAACATCATAACTTTTAAACTAAGAGGTACCTATATCCTGATAAAATAAAGAACATTAATAATGCTAAATAATAGACGATACTAATAAAATACATAAAATACCCAGAGAACGGCAACAAGTAATAATAAACTGTTATTTTTGAGAAAGGCCCGTATTTTAATTTGTGTTTTTTTGGTTATTTGATAAATTTCTCCAAATAATGTACAGGTGTTTTTTTTTTATTACTTTGTGTTATTCTCTATCGTATTACCTTTGTAAAACCAAAAATCTCATGTCTCTATCCATCCCTATCACAACGTTTGCTTTGATCGTTTAATATCGAACTACCTAATTAGGACTCGTATTTATAAAAACAAAACAAAAGTACCGAAGAAAAATAAATAGTTGTTTTGAGAGTAGGTATATCACAAACCTGTTAGTGTTTTACGACGCAAACTCGATGACCTAAGGTCACTTTGTGATATTACTTAAATCCAATATAAAAAGTTAACTTACGATAAGACACCTAAGTACTTTTATTATCTTGGCCAGAATTATACTGTATTACCCGTTCGCGCTTAGTTTGCCGGTCCGTGGAATGCGCGTCCCCTCTCCCAACCGCGATTAAACGCAATTAATGTGACTTATTTTACGCAAATACACAATTTTTATCAATAATAATAAATAAAAAATATTTTAATAAAAATATTTTAGTTAGTTAGTTATAGTGACGTCATATCGCCAGCGGCAAACTTAAAGCGAACGGATAGTAATAAAACGCAATTAAATACATCTTTAACAGCTCATTTTAAAACACGCTTTTATTAGGTCGTCGTGTATGTAACTAACTAAGTAAGTATAATGGAATCTAAGAATCTGAATTAGGTAGGTACACGCATTTCTAATTCTTGTATCATCATGAAACTTGGCAATCATAATTATGTAGATTAGATGACAAAATGATAATACAATATTATGGTAGTTACCATCGAGCTGGTCTGATGATGGGACTGGAAGGTGGCCATAGGAACCAGTGCCGTATTATCCATAAGGCACTTTAGGCCAGTGCCTAGGGGCCCACTATGGCCAGGGGCCCACTATGACCAGGGGCCCAGCACTCCCGATTAAAAAATAAATTTTAAAGATTATTTTTATGCAACAAAACTCAAACCACCTCAAAACTTCGCCTTATTTTGGTTTACACATTCAATCGTCATATTTCGATATTGTGGAACCTGATTCATTCCACTATACTCTAGGCACTTCAACATCACAGAGTGCCTCAGTACCTTTGAGCGCTGCTGGCCGATTACTCACGGGACCGCGAAGTCCTGTATGTTAACAGAGACGGCCAGCTCAAACGGCGCGGCGTAGCCCGCGGGATTCCGCAGGGTTCCGTGCTCGGTCCACTCTTGTGGAACCTAGGCTTCAACTGGCTCCTGCGGGGCGTCCTACTCGCGGGCATGAGTGTCATATGCTATGCGGATGACACTCTGGTCACTACCCGGGGAAGACATTTGGGCCCGCGGCACGGCTGGCGTCGGCGGGCGGCACATTAGTCGCTCGCAGAATACGATGCCTCGGCCTGAAAGTCGCGCTGGAGAAAATTGAGGCCCTCTTCTTTCCGGGGCCTCGCCAGCGCGCCCCTCCCGACGCGTTGAGGACGTTAGGATTGACGTCAAAGGCCATATGAAATATCTGGGCCTCACGCTTGACGGGAGGTGGCATTTTAGCCCGCACTTCAATGGGCTAGCGCCACGCTTTCTCAAGGCAGCCGGCGCACTGAGTTGGCTTCTCCCGAATTTGGGAGGGCCACAAACGAGGTGTCGTCGACTTTATGCCGGCGTTCTGAGGGGCATGGCGCTGTATGGCACTCCAATCTGCGAGAGAGCACTCAATAAGAGAAAGAATGCTGCTCTTTCGGCAGACCCCAGCGGGCCATAGCGCAGAGGGTCGCAAGGACCTACCGCACGGTAGGGCACGCTGCGGCGTGCGTTCTCGCTGGTACTCCTCCTTGGGAGCTAGAAACTGGGGTCTTGTCTGTCATCTATCACTGGATGGCAGACCAGAAGGCGCGTGGAAGGCGCCCGGCCCCGGAGCGGTGCGGCGCCGTTATGAAGACATGACTCGCGCGCATTTTGGCCGCCGCACTCTGGACGCCATTGGTCCTGTTCTGGACAAATGGTTGGAACGACCGCACGGGTTCCTCACGTTCCGTCTGGCGCAGGTGCTGACCGGGCATGGCTGCTTCGGTTCGTACCTGCATAGAACCGGGTGAGAGGAATCCCCGTGTGCCACAAATGCGCGGCGCGGCGGATGACACGGTGCAGTACACCCTCGCGGGCTGCACAGGCTGCCCGGCTGGGAGGAGCAGCGCCGTGTCCTCACTGCGGTCGTGGGCCGGGATCTTTCGCTTCCGAGCCTGGTCAACGCCATGCTGGGAAACGAAGGATGCTGGAAGGCGGTAGCCTCCTTTTGCGAAGAGGTCATCCTTCAGAAGGATCCTCTCGCCTCATCGCTCCGCAGGCGGAGAAGGGGGCGGGAGAAGGCGGTTGTACGACCGTTCTACTCTGCCCCCAGGTGGCGGCCAGCAGGCTGGGGGTACCCTTGTCACCTTCGTCTGACGGGAACGGCTTGGCGTTTCGGACATTCCCGTCGGACCCCCACAAGGGGGGTGTGTAGGGTCCGCCGTGTAGGCGAGCTGTCGCTGCAGCGTGGTGTCGCGGAAGTCTAAGGCTACGGCCGGATACTCACGACACTCGGGCTACGACGGAACGCCGCGGAGGTTTTAGTGGGTATACCCCGTCCTTTTCACTTTTTAGGGCGCCGGGAGTACCACACACCACCCTGTCCCCCGGCAGTGGCGAAAGTGCGCAAAGCATTTCCTCCGCGACAAAAAAGGGGGGGCCCGAAACGAGCTGTGCCTAGGGGCCCCGAGATGGTTAATCCGGCCCTGATAGGAACCCCTAAACGAAACGGCGGAATCGCATCGAGTTTGGATTCATTGGATTTGTATTTTCGAGCACTTTAGTGTTAGATGATGACCAGGGTGCTGATGATGGAGTCGGGAGGATATTTGGCCTCTTGGTGCAGTAATTAAAAGTGTGTTTTTAGTTTTTTATCTAAATATTAATTTTTATAGGTACTCATTCATTTGAAAGTAAACAACTACATGTATAGTTTCTCACTGCAATTTCGTCATCATGAATTTTGTTTTTTCAGAAAAAACAAATCGGGTTTCGACTAAAACCCTTTTTTCAAACAGTTTTTTTTATAGCACTGGCCGTTCGAAGACCCTTTTTCTTTACGATCCAGTGTACCAAAAGCATACAAACACAAAATAATGTCGTTTTATCCCTGAAAAAAGAAATAACTATTTTTAGGGATATTCCTCGTATAATAACTCTGGATTTGAAATCAATGATACCAGCTGTCTGCCAATTTACGGCGCTAAATGTCATGTAGGTTGAGGTGACTCACACACACAACTGCCTATTAATAAATACTCTTTCAGAAGTCTAGAAAATATATTTCACGCGTCTGTTCAAACATTTGCTCAATTTTCACGGTGTCTTCCTTCACTTTGATTGTACTCGTATAGTTTCTGTCCGCAAGTTCGATTGCAGATTTTTTTATTATCCAAGGCAATGATCTTATTTGAATATGATAGCGCACACTAAGTTTTTGTAACAAAAAGAAGCTTAAAGACTCCAAGGTTATCAAAATTAGTTCAGCGTTTTTTAAACATTGAATTTAAATTGGGAACTAAAACACATACAGACTGATTAGACGCAGACTGACCTTCGCATTTTAAGTATTATTTATTATAGACATTTTAATATGGGCAAATGCCCAACTAAGCTTGAGTCTGAGTCTATAGTCACTCTGGGTGGGAAGGTAGATCTTTATTATTTATTTCCTTGTTTTTATTGTGGCTTCGTGTTTGGTCAAATTGTGGTAATGTCCCGTCTATCTAGTAAAGTTGTTAGGTAGGTATAGCTCGATGACATCACCCGGTTGACTTACGCCTAGATCCTTGGCCTGGATTGCCATTCGATCGGTAGCTTAAATAAGATTTCTGGAATGGGAGCAGAGCAGAGACATTTTAGCGACTGATACTCGTATTATAGCGACTAATTATTATCAATGGTGTTGCGAATACAGTAAGAAAGATCAGATTAATTGTAAAAAAAAAAGAATTATTAAAAACGCCAACTAACAAAAAAATAACAATAAGTAACAACATTGACGATTTGACAACATAAAACAAAATAAGTTATGTGCAATAAAATGATTCCTAAAACAGGTAAATGTCACAGAAAACCTCTAATTTTAACTACATCGTAAACATTCGATTTATTACAATTGAGCAGTAAATAACTGAATTATAATCGCACTAGGCAAATATCGGAAATGATTGGTAATTAATTTTATTTGATTTCTCAAATATCGTTTGGTTAAATCGTAGGTAGTGTACCTACGTAGGAGATTATTAATTAATTAATTAACTTTATTTTATTTTTATAATTGTGTTACATATTAAGCTTTTAGGAAGGAACGACTGAAGGAAGATCAATATAATATTGATCATTAAGACTGTATGAATCATATTTCCTTACAAGGAAAATGATTTTCGACATCTTATTTATGAAGAATCTTAGTTCGCTGTTAGTGGAATTCCTGTGATACAGGTATTAATTTCCAAGCGACAATATCACGTTTTCCTGTTATTTTACCTGCCTTAGTACTTACTAAATGCCTTTAATATAAGCAGTATTAAACCTACGCCTTTTATGGTTCGGCCAAACCAAGGCGTGTACGATGGCGATCAGACTGAAGGTTCGGCCAAACCAATGCGATCAGCCTTTGCTCAGCCTTGGTTTAGCCGAACCTTAGTCCTTTTAAAAAGTCCTTTAAATTTAAACTCTTTTACTCTCGTTCCACTTGGGAACGCCCTCAGATCCCCTTCTATTATCTGAGGGAACGCCATTTGGGATCAACATCGTAATTGGAACAACGGTGTGTACTTACTCAACTATGCTATATTTAGGTCGTTTACAATTTTATACGAGATCGCAGACAGCTCCGTGATCGTTTAACTAAATTGAGAAGTGGGTAGCGTGAATTCACTTCGCGGGAACATTGAGCAGAAACGACGGCATACTTAGGTACCTATCTTCAGGATATTTGGAAGAGATCGCTTACAAGCGATAAAGCAGTTTGAGTAGTTCCATTCCAATTATTATCAATTTTCGTGTAGTGTCATTACATAAATACCACAACTAAACATTAAAAGGTGGCATGTAAGTACACCTACTTACTTTACTTTTGATTATAACTCATGACACATCACATGTCCCCCGCATGATCAAGTTGTGACTTACTTAGAAAAGGCTCTTAAGCCTTTTATTGATTACTTTTTATTTTCCTCATACATTGAAAATTTACACATGTTAAGATTTACTAAAGTCTATATTAGACCGTCAGCCTAATAAGGTAGGTACTTTTTTCAAGTATTTTACGAGAATAGCGATAATGTTTCATTGCACCTGCATCATCACAGCTGCAGTTTATAAAATTATTGCATTACATTATTAAAAATCACATTACCTTTACGGTGATGTAAGGTATGTGGACACCACATGGGGAATGTGGCTTATCTTATCTTGGACCTTGAAACTCCATATGACTACGTTCTGAGAATCTGGAACCGTTCCGTGTCCCCCTAATAACCTTGAGGACAATTCCCATGTTTTTAATGGAAAATCCCTGAAACAGTCTATTCAGTTGGGCTTTGTAATATATTAAATTAAATTAATTAAGGGGTTTTCCATCCAAAACATAGGAATTGTCCTCAAGGTTATGGGACCCGTAATGGTTCAGATTCTCAGAGCGTAGTCATATGTAGTAGTTACTTAACCAGCGGTCCGCCCCAGCTTCGCACTTTCCCGGCTTTTCTATTCTATGATATGCATGTTTTATACATATAACCCTTCCTCTTGAATCACTCTATTTAAAAAAACCGCATCAAAATCCGTTGTGTGGTTTTAAAGATTTAAGCATGCATAGGGACAGACAGCGGCAAGCGACTTTGTTTTATACTTTGTAGTGATAGTGATATTATGAAAAATCTATGTCACATTACACATTCCAGCGCGTTCAGCGCGTCAGTCCAGATGGCATCTGTATTAACAAATAAGCATTAAAATCAAAAGGATACAAAAGGCCATATTATCAGCCTTCAGTTATTACGCTAGTCACACTTTTTGTTTTTTATAATACAATAGTCCAATTGCTAACACCTGGAACTTACTTTTTTCGGTCTAATGTGACCATAAGTATTCTCATCTACATTTTGTGATACTAACATACTTCGGAGTGAACCCACTGTATGGCTATTTCTTGGGGTAAAGTGTACACAGTTAATGAAACAAAACTAGGGTGCCCCTCCTGCTTGCCCAATCTAAATGTTATATCGAGCAGTTACGTCATCAAGGGATTTGTCGTACCACAGGGTGCGGTGAATCAGCAAAAATATTCGATTTCTCATAATTAAGTTTTGTGTACGATTACCTAGTAGATAAGTGGTTATTGTCTGGCTAAACGTAGCGTTCAAAGGTGATGTACCTATCTACTGTTGAAAAAGAAGTTGCAATTATCACTAACACATTCATAAATTATTTATTTTCTGTAAATTGGGTTTTAGCAAGCACTTTAACTCGTCTAAAAAGGTTGGATTAACCCTTTTACTATCACTTTTCCAAAATTTTACAAGTTTTTGCGTGCACACACAACTAGTACCTACTTAGTGACCTCCATCAGGTTACTTCTACCATTGTTATGCGTTTTGCGATGAAACGTGTTGTTTTAATTCACCTGTTATCCGTATGGTATCCGCATGTGCGAAATAAGTATAAGTAGTTACCTTATTTGTTTTAAACTAACTGAGGAAAATAACTTTTGAGGAAAACTCTGCAGGAAACATACTAAATGATTTTAATGGGGGACTTATCAATAATAAATAATTATTTTCATATGAGTACCTACCTATTATTATACGAGTATTGATTTTGATTAATCATATTTACGACGCCCAATGATATTATAGATTTTATATAATATCATTGACGACGCCCAATTATTAAATGATTTATAGAAAAATCAGGAAGTGATTTATAAAAAAATCAGGTTTTTGTAGGTTGCACAGAAACCACTTGTGTGTTTTTGCAGAAGATGCATTAAATTCGGAATTTCTTCACGAAGAAGGCATATAATTTAAGGCTCTACCGTTGACAAGCAAGGTTATCGGGACAAAGGACGGCGCATGCTATTTTTACTGGCAGCATGACGTCAACCACTCCATGCGTATTCGTATCCCAGTGGGTGCCCTACTGAAGGTTTCCGTTCGTAGCTTTTAATTTGAGGGACATTTTCTACAGAATGGAATATCTGCTGTTTAGATAGTCAAGGATTCTTTTATAGGTACGCGTATTAAACCTACATGCAGCCTCTTAAATATTAGCATAATACGATAACTCTTCGTGTTAACTCTATCTATAACTACAGTCTCAGTAATGTTTCATTGTGGAACAATAATTTTGGTTTGGCGTACAAAGCACATTAATTTTAACCTTGTATTATCAAACAAAAAAATCTTGAAAAACGGTTCACAATTGTCGGAGTAATCGGTGAACATAGGTACTCTACATAGAAAGAAAAAACTACATACAGTGGAACTTCCTCCTTTTTGATGTCGGTTAGCAGATTCTGTTTTGTGTTAGTGATTGGCGCGAAAAAATGTACTCTCCGTTTCTGTTTATTATTATTTCATTTCACGTTGATTAAGTTCTCAGAATGAAGCAGATGTTTATACCACGATAGCATATATCAGCCGTTTTGTAATTTAAGCCGTGTTGGCAAAACATTGGAATGCACAGGCGGCTGGTTAAAGTGGTCAAGCTAAGCCCAGTAGCATGTTATTTAGTTTTAATAGGGGTCATTTTTCAATAAAAATGTATAGCTTTATGTGCTGCTTGTCTGTAAGTACCTAGTTAATGAATTTAAATACAGAGCAATTTTTTAAATATACTCACTAATTACAACAATAGGTCAATATTAATAAATAATCAAAATCTTATCGGATAATTCTCAATTAATCAATTAAATGTAATTTTTACCCGCCCGCGCCAGAAGGAGGGTTATGTTTTTCCTAAAATACTTGAGATTATACCCACTTGAGATTTCCTGATAACTCCAGTAAAAACTGGATTTTTTATCAAACAGGCTTGTATATTGGAACTTTATATGATTCACATGGGTAGATGCATGATAATTGTATGTGTCATTTTTGATAACTTATTAATCACTTTGATTGCGAAATGTAGGGCATTTCCAATAATAAACATAATAAACAAATAGTTATTTATTCAATGTAGGATGTCTACAAAAAAAGAAACGGTATGTTCACACGATAACTATCCAAAATGGTGTCCTATTCCGCAAAGACCAAAGCTGAGAGGAGAGAGGTGGTAGAAATACTTAATGAAATCGGATTGGTTATTCAAAACTCAAAACACATCTTCTCTGATTTGGTGGAAACCGGGCTTAACCCTTTGAAAATTTCCTTTACCATACGGCCAAATCTTAGTGAATTTTTTCATAGTCAGTTGGCACCTTTAATGCTTCTACAGAATAAAATTAACACCTAAAACTTTGTAAAGTTTAGTTTTAAACGTGTGCACTGTTTTATCGCAACAAACCATTATAATGTGGTGTAGTTACTCGTGTTACCATTATGCAGACTTCAGCATTTACTTATCTGACCTGTGTATCGGTTTTATACTTATTTATCGGTAGGTACAGAGTTTAAAATGTAACTGAACATACATTTTGTTGCAAAATGGAAGATTAAATAAATAAATTAGAACTACCTAAGATGCCACTGTGGCAAAGTGTACCTATTCAGCCCCTATTTCACTCGATAATAAAACTTATGTTTATAATATTTCAGTCGAAAATAACTTAACGGTGTCATTTTTGGACTGTCAATTCGATGATCGGTAGTTTGAATCCCGTCGTCTATCATCATCATCATCATCTCAGCCATAGGACGTCCACTGCTGAACATAGGTCTCCCAAAATGCTTTCCATGTTGCCCGGTTGGTAGCGGCCTGCGTCCAGCGCCTTCGGACGGACTATTATTGTGGTATGATAGGTATTAGAGTCAGAAATAGAAAAATACAAAGTCGGAGAAGTTAATAAATAACATGCGATTTCAGTATTTACCTACTCTCATGGTTATTTCTGAGAAATGTACTGCTGTTATGATAATATATGATGTGTAAACAGACGACAACTGTTACACCTTTTTCAGTTCAAATGTGCGATTTTTCCAACTAAGTAAATGTACCTACTAACTGCAAATGTGTAGCACATGAGATATCTACCTACTACATAATCTCATGTGTACCTACGTAATAGAGGTTGGTAAGGCTAAGGTGCCATCTACTGTGCCATAAAACACCTTTTTACATTACACTTCGTGACTCTATATTGTATTGATGACAATGCAAATAATTGCACAACAACATCAATTATTTCAGCCCACCGAGCATACATCCTCATTGTAGTAGGGCCATAGTAACATTTTAATTTTGTGTCGTAGCTATTAAATTTAAATTACACCAAAACATAATTTTATATGTGACAAAATTTATTTATTATTTCCCACACATAAAAATAAGCGCTACAAAAAGGCGAGCTGCCATGTGGCATTCTCTAACAGCTGACTTTGGGAAAAACAGAGAAAAGTAGGTTAAAAATAAAGAGACTAATAATGTTTTGTAGGCTTTAATATTTTCAATCAAAAAGAGGAAAATGTACATTATTGTTTAAGAGAAAAATAGGTAACAGGAAAATGTCGAAAATAATCCTACTCGTATATCTATCTATACCTAATTCAAGAAGGAAATGATCACATGGTTTTTTCCAGTTTTACCTTACATCCATAAATCGCTGTATTTTGCAAATGATTAGTTATATCTCTTTGTAAATTAGTAACGTTCTCGTTTAAGGCCGGGTAGCAGAGAAAATGGCGAAAATGAGGTTTTCATTTTTCATTTTTGAGGTACTAAACAGTAAAATTAAAGGCTAAGATTTTTATTGGGCATAGTTGAGGATATTTTCTAGGGCTATTAACGGATGGAAACACGATTTGATGAAGTTGACTCGATAGAATATATTCCCAAAGTTACCTCTATTCGTTTTCTATTTATGGTTTTATTTTTAAAATAAGCGATTTGAGATTCTAAATCTTTTACTAAACTAAAGTTCAGAAATAACTTGAGGGCTTTTAACGGATGAAATTTTTATATCGCGTCTTATTTAGTTACTATGTTAAAAAATGTGGAAAAAATCGTCCATGACGGCTTGGACAATCTCAATCAGTCGCGCGGTGGCGCTTACGGAGGACGGACGCGTGTCAGTTTTATGGCCGTGACAGTTCGCGATTTGTCAATATTTTTGACAATGATGACTTTGATGAGTCACAGTATAATAATATCAGTGTTACTGGAGAAAGAAAATTAATAATTCAAAATTTTTGATAATTAAGAATTATCAATTTTGTCTACGTATTGAAATTTAAATCGTTCGCATCCTTTTAAACGAAGACTCTACTCATGATACATAGTACATTCCTCAAATATGAGACAAAACCAATGAGTTAAAATTACATTTTAATAGTACCTACATACAATCGTCTTACACTCTTTAGAAGAGCACACTGACACAAATAAATAATAAAAAATACTGTCTAAGGTCTGTAGCTAAAGGTCTAAGCTGTAAGATAGAAGAATCTTCTAGCCAAAAAGATGGCAGATGCAGCAGATGTTAACGGATTTAAAACTGGAGTTCATATGACTCCTTGTAGACTTGAGTGTCTAGAGCGTCCCTTCCTCCACCATGCGTAAGAATTTTCAAAAAAATACTGTCTAAGGTCTACGATGCAAGATGGAAGAATCTTCTACCCAAAAAGATGGCAGATGCAGCAGATGTCAACGGATTTAAAACTGGAGTTGATGTGACTTCTTGTAGACTTGAGTGTCTAGAGCGTCCCTTCCTCCACCATGCGTAAGAATTTTCACAAAAATACTGTCTAAGGTCTGTAGCTAAAGGTCTACGCTGCAAGATGGAAGAATCTTCTACCCAAAAAGATGGCAGATGCAGCAGATGTCAACAGATTTAAAACTGGAGTTGATGTGACTCCTTGTAGACTTGAGTGTCTAGAGCGTCCCTTTCTCCACCATGCGTAAGAATTTTCACAAAAATACTGTCTAAGGTCTGTAGCTAAAGGTCTAAGCCGTAAGATAGAAGAATCTTATAGCCAAAAAAACAGTGCAGATGCAGCAGATATCAACGGATTTAAAACTGGAGTTCATGTGTATCCTTGTAGTTTTGAGTCTCTAGAGCAATGGTGAGGGACCTCGGTCTTGTTAGGGACCACCTCATAATCGGTCAAAACCAGTTTGACTGCAAAAATCTGTTAAAAGTGGTTTTGACCAAGGTGTGCAAGTGCACATCGTGGACCACTTGGAATGCCTCCAGGGACCACCAGTGGTCCGCGGACCACCGGTTAAGAACCACTGCTCTAGAGCGTCCCTTCCTCCACCATGCGTAAGAATGTTTCAAAAATACTGTCTAAGGTCTGTAGCTAAAGGTCTAAGCTGCAAGATAAAATATTCTTCTAGCCAATAACTTTAAAACTATAATTTGAACGAATTTTGCTATTAGTGGACAAATTTCTGCTCACGATGGACTAATTATCTGCTATACTCTCGACTCTCTAAAGCACAACATTTATAAAAATTTTGCTGCGGTAATGCACTCCAGGTAACAGTGTGTGATGCTCATTGCTCATAGTGATTTTCAATACAGAGCCTCGTACATACGTTATACATAAATTATGGAAAGAAAACACCCAGACCAATACAAACAAATATGTATGCAATTTTAGTATGTTATTTTTATTTATTAATAAACAAAAAGACTGAACAAAATTGATGCGTGTACTGATTAATGTAATTAACCACATGCAAAGCTTTGTGAATTGCAACAACTATAATTTATTATCCAAGCTCTAAATAATCGCTACTACGAGTAACTGATCATAAAATGTTTTTCCAATCGCTCAAGCTCCCGAGGATCTACCGATAGGTCGGGTGACGTAATCTTGAAATTCTTTTAGCCGGCGCGGAACTTCCGGAAGGTCGGGTGACGCCACGCCTCTTTGAACCGTGTTTACTTTGGCAGTTATATTCTATATTTATTCGATTCTAAAATATATTCCCAAAAATTTTGAAAGTTATTAAATTTTTTTAGCGTTAAGAGTCGCATCTCAAACTAATTTGAAAATTATAAATAACTTGAAAAAGTTCAATTCCCGCCTTAGGCAGTTCGATTTTTTCAAGTTATTTATAATTTTCAAATTTTGAAAGTTGTTTTAATTTGTATCACTTGGATATGATTTGTATTAGAAAGTGCTGTGAGTGTGACGCTTGAAAGGAAGGAAGTCAACCTAACCAACTGCGTATTTCTAAACTGCGTATTTCTATACTGTGTAGCCGCACAAAATATAACAGAAGACAAACTCCATACTAAACGCGCTCGAGCCACGCACACATAGACAGACACCGCTCGAGCAAGACTGTCTTGGACGAATGCGAGCGCGACGTGGCGCGACAGACAGACGTTCGCCACACGTTCGCTGTGGTTCGCTTGAGTCACGCGCCGGTCAACCGCCTGTGATATTATTTTGTTTTGCGAAATTGACGAAAATGAGTGAACAGAAAAAGTCGTATTTTAATTGTTCGGTATTTGGTTGCTTAAACTCATCATTAAATACCGAATTTTCATTTTTTAAATTACCAGTTGATTCGGGGAGGTAAGTAAGTTATTTATTTGAATTTCAATTGAAATTGAAAGCCAACTCAATTATTAGGAATATCGAATTGTTTTAGAGAGGTTTTAGGAATTATTAGATAACTAGCTTTTGCCCGCGGCTTCACCCGCGTGAAATTTAGTTTGTCACAGATCGTCATAAATTATAGCCTATATGTTATTCAGGGTTATAAACAATAATACTGTAAAGTTACATCAAAATCCGTTCAGTAGTTTTTGCGTGAAAGAGCAACAAACATCCAGACATCCAAACTTTCGCATTTATAATATTAGTTGGATAGTTGGATAATAGTGTCAACCACTCAACTAAATACTACTTCCTTCTCGTGTATTTGTTTGCAAACTATTACTATAATAACGTACTAAATATAAATAAGTATACGTGGATATCTGTTATTGTCTTTCTTGCATAGTATTAAGAGTTACATTTTTCTATCATAACGAAATAAACGCAACACATGACAAGACAACCCTAGCGCGACGGCCGAGCGTGCGAGCGAGAGAGGTATGCAAAGCGAGGTACATACATGAGTTTACCTTCTGTTATATTTTGTGGTAGCCGCGAGAGCTCTTTGGCGCGCTGTCTTCGGCGAAGTATTGCGCGCGCAGATTTTGACAGCGCGAAATACCTACTTTAGCAGAAATACCAAGCCTTGCCAATCCAAGCGAACTGACACGTGGCGTCGCGAATTTATAACTTGCGTGCAGTCAGCGACAAATAGCTCGTGACACCCAAAACAGCCGAAAAGTTCGTAACAAGTCTTTATTACAATTGGAATAAGGTTGTGTTGTCAACTTTTTGGCCACTCTGTATGTCAAAAACTATTTGACGCTGCTGCACGTTGGCTAAAGGTGTAGGTATTTTCATTACATATGGGTGTGCAACGAGCAACATGAGACCCGCGATTTGGTGCTTAGCCGGGACTATCACGGTTCATAAAAATATTACATGCCTCTCCCACGCTATGTAGCATGTGAATACTTACTATGTAGGTACACCATAAAACACACCTTCAAGTGTAACAAAAATAAAAATTGTTGCGATTAGCTGACGCTGTAACAAAGCTTATTTTATACATAATTAGCTTTTGCCCGCGGCTTCACCCGCGTGAAATTTAGTTTGTCACATATTGTCAGAAATTATAGCCTATATGTTATTCTGGGTTATAAACGATAATACATATATACTGTAAAGTTTCATTAAAATCCGTTCAGTAGTTTTTGCGTGAAAGAGTAACTTACATCCATCCAGCCAGACATCCAAACTATTTTCGCTTATTTATTTTGTGTTAACTGGTGTTTTATTATTAGCAAATGGCGCGTAGGCAATTCAATTGCCGATAGCTACTAATATTTTCAGTCCACGCACACTACGTACCTACTACCACAGAATATATTAGTAGTCACACTACGTAGTCGGCAAACTAATTGCTTTGTGTCCATCTTTATAACAATTTTAATTCAGCTAGCTATTTACTTATTAAGTTATTATTATCAGTAAAATCAATAATTAATTGAGTCCACAAGCAAACAAAAGTGCGCCATCTTATTGACGTAAGTCACAACAACCTGGAAACCTCCTTTCCATAACTTTTACATATTTATAGGAGCGCTTGCTTTATTTCTTAATCTCAACACAATAACACATGAAAACAACACTTAGTTTTATCTTTTTTATCATGTTCAACTTGAAAAATACGCAAACAAGGATTCTGATTCTGAAAATATAACATTTTGAAAATGTACAACAGTAGGATATCAGATTAAACATTTTTGTGGGAAAATGCCTCTTATTACAATTAGTTAAGAGCCATAGTGTTTATCTTGGTGTGCTGTCGTTCGTATAAAAACTTCGTTCGTTTCAGCCGCAAGACGTCCACTGCTGGACAAAGGCCTCCCTCAAGGATTTCCACAAAGACCGGTCCTGCGCCGCTCGCATTCAGCTTATTTAGCTTGAATGGAGTTATAGTGTAGTTTTACATATTTTTTATCCTAGTTTAAAAGCTATAAGAGGTGCGGTCCATTTTAAAATTGAAACTGAAAGTAACTGCCACACACCTTTAAAACCAACCTACAGGCTGAAAATCGCTCATCTAAGAAATGATTGAATTGCTCTTTTTGACTTCAATTCGCAATTCGTTCAGCATGTTTTTTTATTGTTGTGAGACCACTGTGTATCAAAGATTATTACTTTAACTGCTTTAAATGTAATTAAATACACATATTCTGATTTCGTGTGAATTATTTTTTTTACTTGATCGAGTCTATTGTTACTAACATGATTTGACAGATTACTCGTAATCTCGATTCAAAATTCGGTCCAGTCCAACTCCCAAACAATGTAGCTATAGCATGAAGCACTGGATCACCTTGAAATTCGGAGGCGCCATTATGGCCGGCCCGAAATAGAACCCGCGGCTGTGGGCGCGGTCTGCCGTGGACTACACAGGCACTCCATAGCTAATGTATGGTTTACTTTATGGGCATGGGGATTACATCAGCCTTTATTGTAGGTAGTGGTTTCGTTGTATAAATCTTTTATGCGTTTCATTAAAATGTTAGCATCAAGGTAGTAAAAATATGTAGGAAGTTTAAAAAAAAAAATAACACAATGTGTTGTGGTAGTTATGTGACTCTAAGAATCGGAATACTCAACAAAGACAAAAAATGTCGTCCAGGAAGAGAAAATCAGACTTTTGAAAAACAAACTGAACAAATCTGAAAGCCACTGAAAATTAAATAATAATAATAAAATTAAAATGATTTATTTAATTACGTGACTGAAAATCATTAAAAATATCGTCAGTGGAAAGGAAAAAAGACTAAAGCGCCAAAACCGTACTTGTGGGAAATGAGGATCAAAGTTTTTTTTTTACGAAAAAAATTCGTATCTCTTTTGATATTAATGTTAAACAGTTCTTTTAAAATGCAATCGTGTTCTTGATTTTTTGCCTATATTTTAATGAAAACACCAGGTTTGTAGCTCTTTTAGATCGTAAAATAGGTGTCGCTTTAGCAAAAGAATTATGAAAATTCATTAAATGTTAGTCAGGGTAAAACTGCTAACCTCCATTTATAATCAAATATCCAGCAACCAATAAGTGCTAAATAGTTTGAACAACCTTTTTAATAAAAGAGAAAAAATACTTAGTGAGATACAGCTTAATAAGTAAGTCGAAGATAAATTACTAAACTACATAATAAGATAGTCGCATGCGCCAGCGAAAAAATGCGTAAAAGCGATATTATCCATGGAGCTTACATGAATATTTGCTTACTTACGCAGACCCTATAGAACGAATATAAGCAAATGTTACTAAACTCTTACTACATTAAACGTTTTAAGCAAAAGTAATGCTTATAGATTGAATAGGTATTATGTTTTATGACAAAAAATGCTTAATTTATCCTAACATCATGCATAATTTGATTGTCATTACTTCTAACCGGGTACGGGAGTGGTAGGTAATTACTATATTTTGAATTATAGTGAACAAACGTAGGGACACTTAACAATTTTAATGACCACCACTAACCACTGGTGGGAACCTTTGGTGGGATGGACATGGTGGGTGGTGACTTACGCGGCCACCACCATGTCCATCCCACCAAAAAATCCAAACCACACACTGATAGTCTTATCGACGGACTCGAGCATAATCGGCGACAATGTCATAAGACCGTCAGAACCACTTTTGACTTCAAAATCAAAGGTCTAAAGGTGGAAAAGGATGACAATCTAAAGGCCCAAAATAAGAAACTCTACAATGCTATGGATGGAAGTGTCGCCCATTCTCTACAAACGCTTGTTCGAGGCGGGGGCAGTCCACATAGGTCTGGAGATAAGACCGGTAGAAGACCCCACTAGTGAAATGCGCCAAATGCCTCTGTTTTGGACATACAAAAGCCCTATGCAAAGAGGAAGAGGAACTGCAGAGGAACTTACTCATGGCTAAACTGTCCAGCCTGAAAATAAGGCACACCACAATCGTGGAAAAAATGCGAGGGCGAGAACTGACACATCCAACATTCACCACTACATGGCATTCAGTGATAAAGTGATGAATGCCCAGAAAAACAAAAGTAGGACTACTTACTTAGCGCTTTCCAGAACAGCATACTGCCAAGAACACCCTAAACATGCAGAGTTCAAATCTCCTAAAAGACCGTGTCCGTGGTCTTTTGGGAGATTTGATTTGATTTGTGAAAGCTCAACATCATCTGAGCTAACCTGAGACGCTCCAAGCAAGCCACTGCCGAACTGCTGCAAGCAGCCGAGGAGAAGGACATAACCTTAGCACTCAATCGGCAGAAACCAGTCACTCAGTCTTCGGTGACCGATTGAGTCATTCACGACCCCTAACTGGTCACGGAGACGGAGGCCGCGGTAACACTGGGGGCAGGCAGGCTAAAACTAGGAATTGTGTCCGTGTATTATGAGGGAGACAATCCAATTGAGCTTTAGATATAACGCACAAAGCGGTATGAAAAAGCTAAACACCCAAAACATCATTATAGGGGGAGACGTGAACGCCTAGAACCAATGGTGGGGCAGCGTTTCCGAAAGCTTAGGTGAAGCTTACAGTTTCTTCTTTCAAAAAATATCGACAGGGCAGATTGCGCACAAGCAAAGTGGATGTGTCAGCGTGCAGTAAGCCACTACTGGGTAGGATTAAAGAGAAAGTGGACAGAACGCTAGTCACTTCAGACCACAACGCCATAACCTATTCTCTCTGTCTGGGTGAAAGTGCGGCAACAAGAATACGCACAGAAGACCAGCGAGGCGCAAACAAAGAGTTGGAATGAGTTCTGCTCGACACACGAGAGAGAAAACATGTGGGATGGAATCTATGGAGTCATCGGGAAAGCTCCAGAGACAAGAGGACATGCTCCTGAATGGTTTTAACGGCAAGACTGGGCAGAGTGCCCAGAATAATCGGCTGATCCAGATGATTCCGTGACAATAGATAAACCACACCACACGCGTCTCCGACAACTGATAGAGAGCGAAACTTTAGAAGAGCAAACAGCAAACGATCCCCTTTTTACCGAGGCAGGAGTGGAGGCCGTGCTTAACGTGCAAAATCTAAAGAAAGCCCCGGGACCGGATGATTTCCCGCCGATATTTATGTACCAGAGCTATTCGTAGCGAAAGGGAGATATTCATGGAAATTGCAAACAAATGCCTATCTATAGCGTATTTCCCCAAACAATGGAAGACGGCTCACTTCATCCTCAAGAAGCCAGGGAAAGACTTATCTTGCCATTAGTTTGGGAACTTTTCTTGATAGAGCAGCATATACTGCAGCTATGCAGGCAGGCCAATTAGACGGCGCGGCGCCCATACAATAGTGTTTGTTACCCTTTTTTCTTGGCTTGTGGATCTGAGACGTGGTCGCTTATATAGGCCTCATAAGAAGGCTCAAAGTCGCCCAAAGAGCGATGGAGCGTGCTATGCTCGGATTTTCCCTGCGTGATCGAATCAGAAATGAGGAGATCCGCAGGGGAACCAAAGTGACTGACATAGCCCGCAGAATCGCTAAAATCTAGTGGCAGTGGGCGGGGCACATAGCTTGCAGAGCTGATGGCTGCAGGGGTAGAAAATTTCTGGAAAAAGAGTAGCAACCACGAGCCGGAAGACGTGGTGTGGGCAGGCCTCCCACTAGGTGGACCGACGATCTGGAGGTGGTGGTTGCAGGAGGTGCCTGGATGCGAGCGCGAGCCCGGTCTTTGTGAAAATCCTTGGGGGAGGCCTGGCCTTGGGGGATCCAGCAGTGGATATCGTTCGGGCTGAAACGAACGAACACTTTTTTTCAATGACTGAGTGCATTGAATCCACCGGCATAAATGTGTGCCCAGGGAGCAAATTATTTATTTGGATAGTTGCAACATTCTTGCATCTTTGCAGGCACTTGTGAGTGACCCGAGTGCGTAGTGTGTGCTTATAGTCACAAGTGTGTTTGAGATGTCTTTGTTAATAATACTTAACTACTATAGTTTTTGCTTTGATTAATGCTCTCATTTTCGCTAAAATACTTTAAAGCTTATTAAAAAAAGGCTACTTTTTGCTAAAGCGCCAAAATTAATCGAATCTTGTTCACTTACTTTTGCTTACACGCCAAATCATTTTGAACTACAACCATGAATAACTACTAATATACCAATGAACTATAAAACTCAAAAAGCTCGAATTGCTAAAGTAACAAGTCATTCGAGTTCTTAAATAACAAAAAAATACTTAATGTTGTGAAAGCAAAAATATTTTGCCAGCAAAAAAACCCTTACGCGACACTTGTTGCAAAAACACTGAAAACACGTCGTTTTAGCAGCGACGAGGGCGGTGATTTTAGAAATACTTAAAATTTTCAGAGTGCTAAAGCGCCAAAAAAGTCATCGGATTGAGTTGAAACCTAGATAGATCGACGCAGAAAAAAAAATCCTATCCAACAATGTATATAACTCATTTTGGCCAAAATGGCGCTTTAGTCCTTTTTCCTTTCCACTGACGATATGTAAACAATAAAAATATAACTAAAAAAGTTGATCCACGACATGGAAAAAACAATAAATGGATCTCAGCTGTAAAACTGTGTGGGATATGATGCTCAACCACAATAAGGAAGCTAGATGTTAGTGCTTCCTTCCGAGCGGGTGTTATGCTCGGGGACCAAGGTCCAATTTACACCATCTTGGTTTGTCTATATGTACTTGGCAGGGTAGAAAACTCCGTCACCGCGATGCAGGTTTGTATGAGCGGCGGAGTGTGCCATAGTGCAGTCGTAACAGCGCCATCTGTTGGTACACGTTTTGTAGTGGCGTATCGTAGATGTCGCCACAACTGCATAATGCCCTAAATTATATTTTTTCCTTTATTACCGGTCTTCCTTTATTTTTTTTATTGCTGTCTTTCAATCTCACAAAAACTGCTCAATGTTTTAAATTCTTTTATATGACCACAAAGTGTTAACCTTTTAAATGTCTTGAAACTATTAAACTAAGTAATTAAGTAACTGACATGACAAATTGTTGGTTGGTGTAATTTGTTTGGCAAAATGAGGTTGGGAATAAATTTAAAAAATAGAGCGGGAAGCTTCGTTACAAATAAAGAAACACGTGTTGCATTCTTTTTTGTAGTCGTTTTTTGTTAAAAAACGTGATAGTATCAGAGTTGTAGTGCCAAGGTCATCGCGATATTTGGCGGTGGCATCACCGACCGACGCACTGGCCGGTCACTTTGAATTGTAGATATTTGAATACCTCAATGCATAAAACATTGCGCATATTGTCTACATTATCTAGTTGTTTGCTTGTATTGAATACGCTCCGAAACTATTGGGCCGATTTGAAAAATTCTTATTTCTGCATAGGATACCTACAAAGTTCGCCGGGTCAGCTAGGGATGTAAGTATAAGCTAGGGATCCTAGCTAAAATAACTTCTGAAAATTTTATCAAAACAAATACTATAATAAGTATGGTAATTTACAATGTGTAATATTTTTCTGTGAAATATTTGCTACACTTACCTACCTATCTAGATTCGTATAAGTTTGCTCTATTATTGTTTTACACCTGTTATAATACCATGAACATGTAAGCAAATAAATTTCTGAATCTGAAACATCTTTTGAATAAATAATTCACACGAGTCGGTTATGTTTGACCGTCGAACTTTTCTTGTGACTCACGGAAATTTTTATTGGAAAGAAATTAAATTGAAGAATTGTTTTTAAGTTAATAAAACAAGTAGGTGACATACCTACCTACGTCAAGGATAAATTTGAATTTAAATAGAATGCTATGACAAAGAAAAAAAAGTTTTCTGTAACTTTTCACTGTGTAATAAAGAAAAAAATCCAAAAAAGCTAGGAAAATTGGGTTTTCTAATGTCCGAAAAATTCTGATCTCAACACACCATGCTATTTTTATTGTTCCTAAAACCTTGAAAGACCATCAAATTGTTAAGTGGCTTAATTGGACATGTCATTAATTGCTCCTGTGCCTACTGGGGCAATGTCGTTAGGACAATAAAATAATCTATGTCTAAGTCGGCATAATTTGTAGCATTTTTTAACGGAAGAGGGAATATAGTCACCACCATATTTTGAACTTTATTCCTTTGTCTTAAGGTCCAAATACCATGAAAAATGGTTGTTATGTCCGTTGAAGGCCTGCTCCCAATTAAGCAGAGCTTGTATTATAGCGATTAGATGTACGGTACCTCTAGTAGGAAAAACTTTCGAGTTCGTTTCGTTGCGTATTCAAAGTGTCATCGAAAAATTTTGTATGAAAAATTAAACAGCGCCCCCTAGGGCGGCTATAATATAGGGGGCGCTGTTTAATTTTTCATACAAAATTTTTCGATGACACTTTGAATACGCAACGAAACGAACTCGAAAGTTTTTCCTACTAGAGGTACGGATAGACGTTAGATAGGTACATGTACTACCTACTTAACTAAATAGATGTCATATTAAATTATCGTGTTCATAACACTTTATTGTCCCCTTGCGGTTGTGAAATCGCACGCAACTCTATAATTTTCATTTTTCTACTTGTACTATGCTTCCAATAACAAAAAGTTTGAAAACAACATTTTGCTAAAAGTATAAAAGTACAACGTGAAAGCTTAAAAATAATTAAATTGTGAAAGTATTTCTAAACAGAACTACCTACTCGTTATTAAATACATAAATTAAATGATTTAAATAGGAAATTAACTCATTTTTTTATTTTTTACAGACACAAAGATGGCGGCTCTACTTTTCGATACGTGCTGTGGGTGCATCGAGCTGAGGACGGGGTGTCTGATCATCGGATATCTTAATCTGGTAAGTTCCATGAGTATATTTTCAATTCCTTTTCATAGTATTTAGGCCCTTTTTATAGCAAATATTAGCTGTCTGCCTCTATATCCATCTTGGAACAACAAATCGGCTGGCAACTGGGAAGAAACTTGTTGTGGAAATAAGGATTTCTTAAAAATATTTAAAAATATAATGAATTTAAATATTAGGTAGTTGGTAAAAATATATCTGCTTTAATAAAACTGAGGGTATAGTTTCAAAATCCATGACTCAATTGAACAATCGAAAAATTTTTCTGTGCATATAGAAAAACTGTGATGATAATTAAGCCTCTTTTGCTTTGTTCTCTATCTCTAAGGACCCTAGCGGACAGTTAGATACACATCCGCGCTGTGGAAATGTCTTGCGCAGAGACTGATCACCGGGGCTTCACCCCCATGGTCCGTCTCTGCACAGGGTACGATTCACTATGTTTATTACGAATCCGCATATGGACTTTTTTAAATTGTGTGAAATTATAGTCTATTATTTATTTAACTATGAATGATTGCGGTTTTCCAGGTGTTCAGTGCCATCGCCGTGATCATGACGCTGATTCTCGGTGTGATGGTGGGCGTGGCGGTGAACGACAAGGACGTCCAGCAGGCACTGCGTGAGCAGGGTCACTTACCGACAGAGGCCGCCGCCGCCGTCTCCGTGATCGCCATCATCTTCGTCGTGCTAATACTGCTGTTCCTGATCTTCAACATTGTGTTCGTGGTCGGAGTTCACCAGGTAATAATAATGCTGTTTTCTTTCTTTGAATTTTTCCGTTGGTTAACTTATCAAAAAATACTCGACACGTATTTTTCGCTTTTTAAAACGAATGATAATGATACGTGTCTAATATATTTTAATTCTGTATTTGACGGACTAAAAGTATTTTTTTAGGAAAGTAGCCTATTGTTTTTAAATACTTAATATTTTATTTTTAGTGAACAAACGATAATAAATGTAGGTACGAGTATATCGTTAAAACAAACCGTTTACGTTATCGGCAGAGGTCGTGAGTCTGATCCCTGAGAAAAATTAACTACCTACTAACTTAAAAATAGAGACTAAATTTGTGCATTATAA
Organism: Ostrinia nubilalis; assembly: GCF_963855985.1. Classification (NCBI taxonomy): domain Eukaryota; kingdom Metazoa; phylum Arthropoda; class Insecta; order Lepidoptera; family Crambidae; genus Ostrinia; species Ostrinia nubilalis. The sequence continues at coordinate 10,380,763 of NC_087101.1, read as the reverse complement.
TATAAATTATCTATGGGCGTATGTCTAAGGTTAAAAAAAAACCCTGTCCGTTTTATTACATCTACACTACAGATGAAGAATGCGCTAGAATTGTTAACAACCTTTTTGTATTACTTATTAGTAATCTGTCCTATAATTACGGAGTAAACTGTGTGGAACTGAAGGTACAGAGCCGCTAAAAACCATCAGCGTTGATCAGAAGAACTGAATTACAATAGAAAAGTTCATAAAAAAATACTTCTAAACTATCTAAGGAGGCCGCTGTGTTGGCCAGTTTCCAACAACTGTTTGTATCCACAACGAGGAAACTTTTGGCTTGCATCTTCTCATCTGATTTAAAGTGATTGATTCACATGAAGATGGACGTGAGTTTGACCTGGAATCCTCAACCATCTATGATATATATCAGGAACTGGCTATCTTGAGCACAACAATGCTGTTAACATCACTACATAGAAAACAACGTCGCTTTCCGCTATCTGCCCCTATATGCGTAATTTTAAGATCTAACTTAAAACTACGCAACGGATTTTGATGCGGTTTTTTTTAATAGACAGAGTGATTCAAGAAGAAGGTTATAGGTTATATTTACTTAGCGTACCGTGCAAAGCCTGAGCGGGTCGCTAGTTACTGTTATACCTTAGGTAAGATGGTTAGTAGCTTTATTAAACAGTTTGATTTAATTTTCAGAACAAGCGCGGCCACGTGAAGGCGTACCTGATCTTCCACGTGATCTTCTTGATCCTCTACACGATCTCGTTCCTGGCTTCCTTCGCCAGCCCCCCCATCAACGGAGGCGACGTCGCTTCCAAGCTGCTTACCATCCGTGAGTTTTCTTTGACATTATTAGTACAGCAGTTACGGGTTCGAGCCCGCAAGAGACAAAATGTTATACTCATTATAAAACTGAAAACCAAAAAGAATAAACTCATTAAACCTCATTTTATTTTTGCAAGTAGGCTTTTAAAAAGCACTTTTACACGCCCCAGTATTAATTCTACCACTGCTTCGGGACAATAAATGGGCCAGTACTGAGAAGAAGCAGAGCAAGAAACTTGTTAGTCGTAAAGTTCATATGTCATGTTTAAGTGGTATGAATCGTCATGAATCATCACAAGCTATATTTTTTATTGACGATTTATAATGGTGTATCATCATCATCAGATCGTTTAGTCTCCACTCAAGAGAACGACACTCGGTATCCTTCCGTTTGGCCAAATTACTTTTCGCCAAATTTCACTTCGCAAACAACTTATCGCCAAAGTTTCATTTCCCAAATGAACTTTTAGCAACTGTACTTTTTGCAACTAATTCATTTGGCCAAATTATCATTTGGTAAAATTTTACTTGGCAAATGTTTATATAGCAAATGTTTTATTTTGCCAAATATTATATCCCAAATAATTTGTTTGGTCAAATTGACACTTCACATACTTACCCACCGTAACCCACAAATCAAAGCGCATAAGGCTATAGCTGATGATCATGTATCATGGTTTTCACAAGAATTTTATATAAAACAAAGAGATTGCAGAAAATAGTATGGTTGCAAAAAGTAGGTATTGCAGAAAATAGTAGGTTAGGTTAGGTTAGAACAGTGACCCTTAATGCGCGAAGGCGAGCGAAGCGTGCCGCGGCAGCGGCCGCCGAGCGCTAGAATCACCTCTATTGTTAATGAATCATTTGGAAATTTCGATAAAAAGAATGAAATAAGAAAATTAATTTAGAACAAATTTTATATTAACTATCCACTAAACAAAATAATAGCCACAAGCTAATTTGTATTTCATTCTATGCACCAATCAAATTATTTTGTAAATAGTTTATCGTGAAATATTTTTGCAAAATGAAATATTTGGCAAAACATACTTTGCCAAACAATAATTTGCTAAACAATAATATGCCAAAAACGACATTTGCGAACTAAAAGTTTGCAATAAGTTGTTTTACCAAATGAGAATTTGCCAAATGAAAATTTGCGAAACGTTGTTTGCGATGTGATAATTTGGGAAACGTTTTTTGGCCAAACATTAGTAATCCACGACACTCTTTATCAGTGGCAAATGGAGGATTGGGGCTAGTGTAGTTTTGACTACGGGCCTAGAGTGTACTTTTACATGTAGGCAGTGACCTACAGTGCAGATGGTTTGGAGATAGGACTGGTTTTTTTTTGTCCCATGGTCTCCTTTAAACTTGACCTTCACTGGTTGGGTTTTTATTGGCGGTCAAGTGTAGATTGCAGGAGTTGCAGTGGTTGGGACGAGAGGTGGGAATAGTCCCGTGCCTTCACTCTCAAAGTGACCACTTTGAAAAATAATAATATATTTTTCTTTTCCAGTTCTGTCAATTTACTTCCTTCTGGTGATAAGGAGCTACTATTACAAGATGGGTGACACCAGCCGCCAGCCCGCCATCTACAACACTGCCTAAGCAGATCTACTGAACAAACGTCATTTTGTATCTGAAAACCTCAATGACGTCCCTAATGTATTCGATTTTACATTACCTGAAAAAGATTAAAGTACAATACCAAAAAAATATTTTCGTAAAAAAATCAACTCACTTTAGATGCCGAACTACCTCGTTTGCTGTCGTAGAATTGGAAACTAAATGTTAAAAGCCTGTAGCACGGTTTTTTGGACCTGAAGTACAAAATATATTACTATTAATGAAAATGAACATTGAAAATAGCCTTGTTTTTCATATAAAGTGTTTAATGTAATATAAATAACGATTTATCTATTGTTGCATAGATATTTACCATCATTGTGTTATAATTTGTTAAAATTATAACGACTTGTTAAATCAGTCATATAGAGATCCTTTACTTTCTCAAACATTACATTTTTGTTGTTATTTCTATTAAAAGTAGTTTTAGTTGTAGTTATGGTATTATTATTACCTTTGGATCGTGCTCTCTATTCTATGTTTAAAGGTTGTTAGAAGACATTTATTTTGTTTAAAGCACAAGATATAAAAATAAACGTAATTTAATTCGTTTGATTACAAAATTGAATCCGACTACAATTGAGTTTGTATTTCAATTAGTCTTTAAATATTTGATTATACTCGTGTGTCTAAAGGCCTTTCAATGTCTAAAAATATATTTAATGTAATTTTCGTACATATATAAATTTTGAGAGTTTACAATGAGTTTACATTTGCTTAAATAATTATAAGTTTTTTACATGACGAAGATAAACGTCACTATTTTTATAGTCTTTATAAAGTGTTAAATGTGCCATTTATGCCGGCTCTAACGTTTAAGTACCAACGACTAAAAGTAATTTGAAACTTTTTGATTTTATTTGAAATATTTCATACCCAAATAATGTTAATGAGCACAGTTTTGCTACGCAAAATTTTTGGATATCTTTAATTTTAATTAATATTTACTGTATCTTTAAACAATGCATTTTGTAATTAGGTTAAATAGCTTATGTCTGTTAATAAACATAATAATAAAATCTGTTTTTTAATGCTAACTCATTTTAGAAAAGTTCTTGATAAACAACGTATCGCTGGGTGCGAAGTACTAGGTGGGGGTAACATAATCTATCGCAGCGCTCATGGTGGTCAAAAGTAGAAATAATGTAAGCTCTGTCATCAGATGTATCTGTCAATGGCAAAGCGATTCTACATAATACATTTTAATATCATTAATTAATCGCATGAAAAGGGTCCTACTGGGAACTTAAATAAAAGAGTGGACTGTATTTCGATAGGACTGGTTTAATAGCCGTTTATAATTTGGAAATAACTAGACTATACAACGTGGTAGTACAAAAATGAGTCACAGTAGTTGTTGTGCACAGATGTTTGCATTATGATGAGAGCGTGAATTATTGAACTCTGCCCTTGTTTTGTTCTCAATTCTTCTACATCTCGGACTTGTCCAGCCAATACCAACAACTTTCCTTTAAATACGGTGTGTGGTTGGAATTTGATATTGTAACACTCACAAACACGGTCTTCAAAACAATACTCATTTCGATCTGAAAACGAATTTAGTTTATTACTACAGGAACATTTAAATATATTTACTGTTATATATATAGTGAAACCGTTAAAGTAACTTTTTCTTTTTGTTTTACTGTAAAACTACAACTATAAATGAAGTAAACAAACCCTGACACAATCAAAATTAAACACACTTTTTGGACTTACCTCATTTGATTTGAATGACCAAAATGATTTCAAAACCTTTTTTCCACCCAAATCGTGGTATCACAACAATTTATTAGTCGAAAATATTTGTTATTTTTTCATTTCGATATTTTTTCACAATTAAACGACCTAAATGTCAATGTGACAGAGCCCACAAAGTTGTGGACGCTAGTTGGCGCTGTAATCGTGCACAGAGCCAAAAAATACAGACACTTTTAGTATTATGAAAAAAAAACAAATTCAAATACACATAGGGGGCGTCCATTAATTACGCGAGACTTTAATGGGGGGGGGGGGGGAGTGGGTCTAGAAAAAGGACTTAAGTAGGTACTTCTTACATTGTATACGAAAAGTAGATCAATCGAAAAGCTTGAATCGGTTCATGAGTAGCTAATTCATACTAACGAAGCTTTTGATTGGTTGTATGCTCTATCTTACTTGAAATAGAACCGAATTTACAGATTCGTTTTGTATTAGAATTTGACGCCGGTTCCACGAATAACTAATTATTGAGGAAATAAAAATTGTTGTACTCTACAGAATAATCAATTCGCACCCTTTCTTACCCGTAGCACAGAATAATCCCGTAGTCCTTATCAGTTTCCGTCGGAAACGAGTACGAGACGGAATTAATTAACTTCATAAGTTAATTTATCACTATTAAAAAATTAATAAGCAGGGAACAAGAACTCAACTTTAAAATAATTATTTATTAATTAGGAAAGGAAGTTTCAAAATCCAAAACACGCAATTTTTGCATTAGTTAGTGCCGTAGGATGGGATATGTGTACTGGAATTTTCCAATATTTTTGAGCACGCAGTATTAGTAATTACATAGAACAATTAATTATTGTAAGTCAATAATTAATTGTTCTATGTAATTACTAATACTGTAATACTTTTATCGTTAAAAAATATCTCGCTGGTTTAGCAAGCATGTCAATTTAATGCAAAATGTATCGTATTTGTTTTTTTTTATGTGACAGGAGGCAACCGAGCAGACGGTTACAGGCACTTATACCTTGGCACCACTGGCGATTGACAGGACCTTACTGAATTACCGTTCATCAGTTGGCACCACTGCCAGCACTAGCGAGGCGCCATCAGTCTGCTGAGAGCATAATATTATACCTACAACTAGCGGCCGCCCGCGACTTCGTACGCGCGGATCCCGTTTTACCCCCTTCTTATGCGGTAGCGGTTGCATGCGGTTATCTTACGCGGTTTAGATTTTTTCATACAAATGTTTTTTCCCGCTAACTCCCGTTCCCTTGGGAATTTTGCAATATCCTGTTGTAACTAAGCTTTAAGTTTACTAAGGTACCTGCATGCCAAATTTCAAGCGTCTAAATTAAGCGGTTTAGATTTTTCACAAAAAGATTTTCCCGCTAATTCTCGTTCCCGTGGGAATTTCGGTAATTCCTTTCTTAGTGCACCTCTAAATTTCAAGTGCCTACGTTTAGCTGTTTAGGCTGTGCGTTGATATGTCAGTCAGTCAGTTTCTCCTTTTATATGATTACTAGCTTTCCGCCCGCGGCTTCGCCCGCGTGGAATTTTGTCTGTCACAGAAAAACTTTATCGCGCGCGTCCCTGTTTCAAAAACCGGGATAAAAACTATCCTATGTTCTTTCCCGGGACTCAAACTATCTCTATGCCAAATTTCATCAAAATCGGTTGCGAGGTTTAAGCGGGAAAGCGTAACAGACAGACAGACAGACAGAGTTACTTTCGCATTTATAATATTAGTTGGGATTAGTTGGGATGTACACGCGCACTGTGAGACCTCATAGTAATGCCTTAGTCTGGGTTTTTGCTCAGTGTGAATGAGTAGGAGTCTAACAAGTAAGTACAATACCTACTACAATATACTGAATTACTGACGATGGTTAACTAGCTATTGGCGGCCAGAGGGCTTAGGCTGAGTTCACCACCTAAATTTAACGGTAATTATGACGATAACCGATGCTTTTTGTATGGAGTTTGACAGATTTTTGACGTTTGTCAAAGTTAAAGTAAGATGGTGCAACCCAGTCTTAGTGTGAGCTTACATCAAACGCGCTCATAAAAAAAGTATGAAAATTTTAGTTCCTGAAAGTTTCCGCTAGGGGCGCTGAACAATCCGTCATACATGTAATTTTTTACGCATTTGATGTAAACTCACACTTAGTCCTCTCTGTAGTGTCAATAATGTGTTTACAGCGATGCCGCGATGCCGTGAAAAAACATGTTAGGAAATTCACCCGATTGATGCTAAGCCATTATCGGCACAAATCTAGCAATTATTGTATTTGTAGTTTACTAAAATGGTTGGTCAGTTACAAGCGATAGCGGATTGGGGCGGGTAAGCGTAACAAGCAAACGGAAGGTAAAGTTTATTTTTCTACATTTATTTTTATGCTACAGTTGTTAGCACGTATATCCATTCTTGTTGCAAAATAACTTGTGTAACAATAAGGCCCTTTTCACATGTCCCGGTAGCCGGCTAACCGGCGCCGTGTACCCGGTGGTGAAGTGTATGGGCATGGTACGTAGCTTTCACATGTACCGGCGTAATTAATCCGGCATGCCCATACACTTCACCACCGGGTACCCGGCGCCGGTTAGCCGGCAACCGGGACATGTGAAAAGGGCCTAAGGCAGATGTATCTTATTATTGTGATACCGTGAAGCACTAGGTCTGTCTCCATTTTTTCGGCCTTTCTTAGTTGATTTTTCTTTACCTTCCTAATTGAGTTCATGCAGCTTAAAGCTCAAAGCTCTTGCCACACTTGCTAATTCCGTGGGTGGAGCTATGCCTTGCTGAAAAAGAAAATTTCGTTAGAAAATTGGACTCTCTCGATTCCAGCATCGATTCGATCAAGCATTGAGTGTTTGCCGATCTAAATATTAATTGGATCAATCTGTAAGCTCACTTGCAAAATTTAACGTAAAATATCGCTACCGCTTATAAACAGCTGACCCTAATCAGTAGTTTACTTAAATCGTGTTGGCGCCGATTTCTGCGCAGTGACCCTCCAGCATGGATCGCGTCACGTTCGCGGTGAACGGCGTCAAGTGTTCCGGTAAGTCGGTGTTGAACACCAACAGCAATTGACAATCGGTCGGCTTGCCCACTTTTTGCCACTTCTGCAGTGGTGCAGACTCTGCGCTGCAGAGGTATCGAATATTCTAAAAATAAAATATCAGACAACGATAACGATAGCATACCTAAAATACATGATTTTCGTAAATACACTAATAAATTCCTACACTTTGAATGAAATAAAATCTACGGATCGAACCCGTGACCTCTGGCATAGCAGACCGGTACGCAAACCACTAGACTAAACGTTGGTCAATACTATTTAATATTATACAATAATACTTAATATTATACAAAGTAATGCGTTTATATTAGCTTGTACCTAACACTCCCTCTTAGTGCATGCTACATGAACTAAGTTTGAAATTACTGAACAAAAAACTCCCCTTAAACTCTGATAGCCATGATCATAGTGACTAGGTACTACACAGTACACACTCTTAATTTGACCAATATATCTTCAATCTGTTTCAATCGGGAACCTACCCGAAAAACTTTGGGCGCTTTCTCTACATTTAGTTGGGGTAAAATCTCAACCCTCTCGGAGTGGTAGCCATTTTAATATTTTTATTGTCAAGTCATGGTAAATGGTCCCGAATAGGAGGCAAAGAGAGGCAACCTGATTACTAGTATCACTTAAGTTATAAACTTGTCTTACAAAAAACTTTAACCCGAGACCATCACTGGTTTACCTTTTAAAGTGTAGGCACTTCAAATCATTATAAAATAATATGCCATGTTGTATAATTTGGGTTGCACTTTGAAAATCACCATTCAGAGAAATCGGTAATAAGTACTTAGGCATTGTTGGAGAAAATTACACTAATTTTCAATAATTGAATAGTAGTGGAATACAAATCAATGCCAAGCAATAATTAATAGATGCTCGTAAAAGGATACTAACGCATTGAAGCGTAAGTCTTTAAAATAAGGTTTTGTTGTTGTAAATAGGTGTGTAGAGCTATATTTAGCTGTATCACATCTACCCTTCGTTTCTGGAACCTCAATTAGAATTGCGTATTTCTAATTTACAGTGGGTTCAGAGTTAGACTCGGATGTCTCCCTGAACGACTATGTGCGCGAATACCTCAACCTGCGCGGGACCAAGTACATGTGCAAGGAGGGCGGCTGCGGCGCATGCGTCGTCGCCGTGACTGCGCCGGACCACGATGGCCATAACAGGACATTCTCTGTTAATTCCGTAAGTATACGACACGACCGTAAAAAGCCGGACACCTGGCGTGGCAACCCTAGGTGAGGAAGACGGTGGGCGGAAATTTGCATCGTGCGGTCCACACAGCTCATGACCGCAGTCTGTGGAGAAACACTATCTGTGGTCGCAATCCTCATCAGTGAGGGACGGAGGAAGAAGAAGAATTTCAGCCACAGGATGCTGAGCATAGTCTCTTCCAATGACTTCCAGATTGGCCGGCTGGTCAATTACTCTTCTCTCATCATCATCAGCAGATCATTAGACTCCATTACAGAAACACGACCTTCACTTCCCACGCTGGTCAAACGGTAAACAAATCGTTTGACCTGAAATTCCTATTTTATTAATCTCACTTAGCTGCCTCTTAACGACATCCACGGAAAATCATAATATGGTTCCGTATCCTATCTACTTTAAGTACCACTATATGAGTAGGTAGACCTTCCGCTAACTACGGTATGCGAATACATACTTAATCACAGTTAGACCTTATACAATATGGGTGTAACATTAAAAAGTTTTTAATGGCACCCCAATCTATTAAATTCTGTAACGAGATTAATTGAACGGATCCATGTATTTTTTGAAAGAAAGAAAGAAAGAAAGAAAGAAAAAATGTTTATTCAGTATCATCGACAATACACTTGCAATACTTAACATTTTTCAGTGCTTAGTCTCGATAACATCATGCCAAGACTGGGAAGTGACCACGGTCGAGGGTATTGGCAACAGGGGGCGCGGCTACCACCCGGTACAGAAGACGCTGGCGGAATACAACGGGACCCAGTGCGGGTACTGTAGCCCAGGGTGGGTCATGAGCATGTACAGGTAAGCAAATAATTATTATATTTATTACGTTTCTAAATTTTACAGTTATGGGATTTTTGTTTGCTTCTTTTTATTAAATTTAGCAAGGAACAAAAATCCTATTTCTTTACATTAGTGCAGATAATACCGAAAAAACATAAAAATTTTCCTTTCCACATCAGCTCGGTACTTACCTCATTTTTTAGTTTTACCACAGTATAATAATAAGTACTACCTACGTTTTACTGATTAGATTCTCAAAATTGGCACATCTTTAATTTGGAACATTTTTATACTCGTACACCCACCCACACCAAAAGACTCTAAATCTAAATTTACCACTCCTTCTTTATTAATCTCAGTTTGGAGTAGTTATTAGACCCCAAAAATATTAAGAACTAAGTTGTACGAATAGAAATTACTAAAAGTTAACTTTGGCCCACTTTTAACTGGACTGCGAGACGCAAAGGAGTGGTAATGTGTTTATTCAAGATCTCTTAACATTTCAGCTTACTAGAATCGAACCCCGAAGGGTTAACACAGGATCAAATAGAAAATTCCTTTGGAAGTAACACGTGCAGATGCACAGGCTATAGGCCTATCCTAGATGCGTTCAAAAGCTTTGCCAAAGATGCGCCAAAGCCTAATCTAAATGACATTGAAGACTTAACTCCCTGTAAAAATAAATGTTGTAAAGATGAATGTGACAAAAACTGGTGTTTCGTCAATAAACCCGATCCAGCTGGATATAAGAAGATCTTTCTGAAGGATGGCCGAGTGTGGTACAGAGTTACAGAAGTTAAAGATATTTTTACAATACTGAACGACGAAGGACATGAGTCGTACATGCTTGTAGCTGGAAATACATCAAGAGGTGTGTTTTTTATATAATATTTTAATGTAAAGTTTTAGTATACTTTCAATTAAGCTTAATGACTAAGAATTAATTATTTTATTAGTATTTTCCGTTTCGGTTGACACCCGTTAACACTCAATATAAATTACAGGAGCAGTGCCAATATTTGCCTTTCCTAGGGTGTTGATAGACATCAGTCCCATACAGGAAATTAAGGGATACTACATTGACCAAAACCTCGTCGTTGGAGCAGGCACAACCTTGTCAGATCTGATGGAAATTTTCGACCACATATCTAAAACAAATATGGATTTTGCGTATTTGCAAAAACTCTACGAACATTTAGATTTAGTGGCTCATATTCCAGTCAGAAATGTAAGTTAATTAGACTAGACCAAAAACAACTGTGTAGTTAACTTCTCGAATTTTCTTTGGTAGGAAAATAAATCAGTAATCAAAAATATATTACAACCCTGTTGTCAGAATTTTGAATTCCTTTCCACTTTTGTTTTCTATCTGGAAATCTAAACCAGACTGAGGTCTAAAGACTCCAATCTTAACTGACTAGTTCTCTAATCAATGTAGTTTACGATAATGATACCAATATTATTACAGATCGGAACCATTGCAGGCAATTTGATGACCAAACATAGAGACCCAAGGTTTTCGTCAGACATCTTCCTTCTGTTTGAAACAATTGGAGCTTTGTTAACCATAGGTAAAGTATTTCAGTTCTAAAATAAAATTTAAGAAGGCTGTATCTAGGCTTAGATAACCAAACATACTAAACACGCAGAGCGAAAGTAATTTTCTATGATCCCGATGGACAGTGTAATAATGGTGATCATGTGTAGAGATAAAGATAAATGCTGAATTATTGATTGCGATTTTTTATAGTTCACCAAAATGGTGCGATTGAGGTGACTCCAGAATACTTCCTAGGCCTCGATATGACTGGACGCGTTATAACACACGTCAAAATACCACCATTCTCAGAAAATTATCATTTTACATCTTTCAAGGTAATCTATAAAACATGAGTATCAATCAAGCACAAATAATAAGCAGAGCCTATGGACATCATAATACCTATTCGATTTATTTCATCCAAATCTATTATTGGTATCTACTTTATGAAAATACCGAAGCAATCACTAAATTTAATGTAACAATGGGTTTTGATTTTAGACAAAATGTTTTCTGTAGATTATGCCACGTGCTCAAAATGCTCATGCTCAAGTTAACGCCGCATTTTTGTACAAATTTGATCACCATGACAAAGAAACTGTACTCTCGGCAAGTATTGTCATGGGAGGCATCTCAGCACACTTCACCCATGCCAGGAAAACAGAACAATATCTCGTGAAAAAGAAAATATTTACCAATGAAGTGTTACAAGAAGCACTCAAGATATTAGAAAAAGAAATCAAAGCTGAAGAAATACCAGGTGACTTGGAACCTGAGTACAGGAAAAAGTGTGCTCTTGGATTATTTTATAAAGTAAGTACGAGTAATTAGGATACAAAACTTTAGTGATTTGATGTTGTAATTTATTAACCCACTTGTTACTGGCGTTCTTTTAAAAGAACGCTAGTAACAAGTGGGTGGTTGCAACTGATACAATGCTAAAATTCTGAAATGTTTAGGGTTTACTGAACATCATTCCACAAGACAGACTTAAGCCAAACTATCGTTCCGGAGCTAGGGATCTGAGAAAGACTAGACCTGTATCAAAAGGAACGGAAGTATATGACACGAATCCTTTTATATGGCCAATCAATGAGCCGATGCCCAAGATAGACGCACTCATACAATGCGCCGGTGAAGCGCACTATGTCAACGATCTTTCAACGCAACCCAGGGAATTGTACTGTGCCTTTGTTACATCAGATATTTGTATTGGAGAAATCGAAAGCATCGATCCTACACCAGCGTTGGTGAGCTAAATAACATGCTACAGATAAAAGGGACCAATGAAACATAATAACTCTTTTAATTTATTCCTGGTTTATTTGCAGAATCTACCCGGAGTAATAGCCTTCTTTTCAGCGAAAGACATTCCGGGCAACAACTCATTCTTATCCCAAAATGTACCCAGTCTATTTTTTCCTGAAGAAATATTTGCTGATAAAACCGTCAAATACTACGACCAAGCTGTAGGGTTGATTGTTGCTGAATCAGAAAAACTAGCAAACAGAGCTGCATTGCTTGTAAGAATCAAATATAAGGTTGATAAGAGAAAAATATTACTAACAATAAAAGATGTAAGAGAAAATGATCCCAGTCGGATTACCCTGCTTCTGGTATTGCCTGCTAGAGATAGAGGAACAAACGTGCAAAGAGTCATAAAAGGAGGTGACGACATTTTTGCTCAATATCATTTTACGATGGAAACTTTATCCACTGTGACCAGACCCAGCGAAGACGGTATTGATGTTTTTATTTCTTCGCAATGGGCAGACCAAGCGCTGGTGGGTATATCTGAGGCGCTCAAATTAGAACAATGCAGGTTAGTTGTCGATTATTCCAATAATATCTTTCAAATTATTAAATCAACGAAATTCCGAATAAAAATAATAAACACCTTTTATGAAACGATTTCAAATAAGTATAAAAAAAATGTATTAATATAGTAGTTAATTCCATACGTACGATACGCTCTTTTTTCCCATTTTTATTAATATGCTGTTTGAGTTTTGAGGTGTATTTTAAATGGAGCCATGTCTGCAGAATAAACTTGGAAATACCTCGTTGTGGTGGTGCTTATGGTGCCAAAATCACCCGGGCGGCGCATCCGGGGACTGCGTGTGCACTGGCTACTTACCTTTTACACAGACCTTGTCGCTTTGTGATGAGCATCCAAGCCAACATGAGAATAGTTGGCAAAAGATTTCCCTGTACGTCAGATTACGAGGTGCGAAGTTTTAGTCCATCCAACTCTAATGTACAGTCAACACCAAACAGCACATCAGAGAGACTACCATTTTATTAGCTCCTATTTGGTAATTGATAGGTACTCCAAGAAACACTGTGGCATATACATATTTTAACTAGACCACTACTACTGTAGTGTTCTAGTTATTAGTACTAGTGTAGTGTAAATGCCACGTGTTACTTGAGTGATGTTGTTTGTACATATTAATGATCTTCTTATGTTTCAACTTTTCAGGTAGGAATTGATGATTCAGGACGGATACAGTACTTGGAATATCATTTTTTCGAGGACAATGGATATATTTTCAGTGACTTGGTTATTCCTCTAGCCATATCAGCTCTGAAGAACTGTTACGATAACAGAAGATGGCAATACAAGATTTTCAGTGTTACAACGGACACTGCTTCTAATACATTTGCAAGAGCTCCTGGTAAGTTTCGTCAACATACATAATTAGTAGAATTTTTATTCAGCTTTTTTAATATTATGCTTTCTAGGTGAACTGGAAGCTATAGCGATGACAGAACACATCATGGAGAGAATATCTTATGAACTCGAAAGAGACCCAGTAGAAGTTAGACTAAATAACATGAGCGCTGAAAATGCTGACGTCAAAGAAGTAGTTCAGACACTCCTTGCAGACAGCGAGTACTACAAGCGCAAAGAAGAAGTCAATGAGTTTAACAAGCTTAACCGGTGGAAGAAACGAGGATTGAGAGTAGCATTCTTGAGCTGGCCTGCACCTCTTTTGTTAGATTATCACATTCTCTTAACGGTCTACCACGGAGATGGCACTGTAGTTGTTTCACACGGTGGAGTTGAAATAGGTCAAGGAATCAACACTAAAGTAATCCAGGTGGTGGCATACACGCTAAATATTTCAATAGATAAAGTAAAGACCAAGCCAACTACAGTCGAAAAAAATCCTAATGGTTTTACTGTGGGTTCGAGTCGAACTACCCAAGCGTCATGTTATGGTGCTATTAAATGTTGCCAGCTACTTTTGGACCGTTTGTCGGTTGTTAGAGAGAGTTTGAATAATCCAACGTGGGAGGTGTTGATAAAAGCTGCCTACGATCAGGGAATAAACTTGCAAACAAGTTATCGTGTAACATCCAACGATCAGAATACTTACAGATCAGCAGGGGCAGCTTGCACTGAGGTTGAATTGGATATTCTAACTGGGGAGCATGACATTAGACGAGTAGACATAGTTGAGGACGTTGGTACGAGTGTTAACCCAGAATTAGATGTAGGACAGGTAATCAAAGATTCGGCTTGCTATTTAATAAGTTTTAATAAATATAGCTACTTAATAATTTGTAAAACTTTTAATGTTCATATTTCCAGGTGGAAGGTGCTTTTACGATGGGCCTGGGATACTGGACACACGAACACCTGATATACGATAAGAAAACAGGAGAACTGCTCACCGACCGTACTTGGTACTACCACGTGCCCCTTGCCAAAGATATACCCATCGACTTTAGGGTAAAACTGCGGAGAAATTCATTCAATCCCGTAGGGACTCTAGGAGCTAAAGGTAAAATGAATATAAGTCATGTTAAAAGTCAAAAGTTTATGGTCTGCCTATGGACAGGGTGTGTAATGTATGATATAACTACATATCATATAATACTTAGAGGATATAACATCAAATTATATAAAATCATTTAATATAATCATTATTTACTATAATAAACAAATAATATAATTTTAAAACGAATAATTTTAAGACAAATAACTATTAACTGATATAAAATGGTTTGATATAATGAATATTTTCTATAAAACTTACAATGTATACTATTTAAAACAAATAACATTCAAATCATATAAAAATAAAATGTCGAACAATCAAATGAGATAAAATTCTTTTCCTATAAAACTTAAATCATATAACAATAATAATTGTATATAAAGTTCATTTGTTATAATAAGCATTGCATGCAGCAAGCAAACAAGCAAGCTAGCAAACGAGCAAGCAAGCAAGCGAGCAAGCAAGCAAGCTAGCAAGCAAGCTAGCATGCAGGCAAGCAAGCAGGCAATAATAATAATCATTTATTCGCCTTAAATAGGTGGTTACAGAGTAGTTCTTATTTGATTAAATATAAGCAAGCTAGCAAGCTAGCAAGCTAGCAAGCTAGCAAGCTAGCAAGCAAGCAGGCAAGCAAGCAAGCAGGCATGCAGGCATGCAGCATGCAAATTTGACTAAAAACTTGAGACTTCTGTCACGGCTCCGGCACTGCGGGGCTCTGGCGGACCCTCGCGTGCTAATCGTCGCAGATGGCTTTCGCTCGACACCGCGTCTTCGGCTTGCTGGCCGGCTTCGCCGGCCAGCCTCAGCCGCGGCGCCTCGCTTCCAGCCACCTGCTCCTCAGCCCGCGGGCCGCCTCGCCCCTCCGTGCCTACGCGCTTCTAAATTACACTCTAGGGGTAGGGCAGACAAGACTACGTGGAGTCGGTTTTACGGCGATTCGTTTTTGTCACTAAAGTCATTTATAAGTCAAGCTAAAGAAGAACATACTAAAAGTTATATCTATCAGAAATTATATCAATTAAAGAGTATACCAAATAGTCGTTATGACAAATAATATTTATTACAAGTAATGGTTATGTGAAATATTATTTATGTTAAACAAAATTACATCAAATGAGTCTTAGATTAAGTAAGGTTTATATCAAATGTCTTTATGCGTTGTGATTGGTATCTGAAATGACATTATTAGAAATGATTTATTATATGAAGTAAACATTATATGTTAAAAAATTATATCAAGTGTTATTATAACATACGTTTATTATACAATATGAACGTTATTGAAATGAATTTATATCATATAAAGTTATATAAACTGTCACGCACCCCTATGGACATACCTTAGACGCAGCCTTAGATTTACGAAGAAAGATTTAAAGATTTTTGTTCCTACAGCGGTGGCTGAGCCGCCGACATGCCTTGCGGTCAGCGTGGCCTTCGCTCTTAGAGACGCCATCGCCGCTTCGCGAGAAGAGACTGGCTATCCAAGGAAGGAATGGTTTGACGTAGGTCAGTAGGAACTCATAAACATTAAGGACTACGCAACAAGATACCGCTTGATGTCTTGGGTCTGCATTAGAAGTTCGGTTCACATATTTTATGTTTTTTGTCGTCATCAAATGTGATAGCTTCTTGGTTTCAATTTATAATGACGTCCACTGCTGGACAAAGGCCGCCTCCCTCAAGGATTTCCACAGGTTTGGTCCACCTAGTGGAGACTATTACCCTATTATTAAAAAACTAAATAAACTCGTACAAAAATATGTATAACAGGACGCGAACACTACAGTTTTTTTTTGTTATCTCTCAATCAAATGTATAATATTTACAAAATCCAATTTATACTTATTGGACGAACTATGTTTTATCTCATATGATTTCGTTTATTGTGACGATTCGGGATAACAAAACAGATGTTGTTTTAATGATTTCAGATGGCCCCTACACACTCGCAGTGAACGTGCTAAAATCAGATGTGCGTCTCGACGAATTTCTGTATTATTAACATTTTTAAGTTATTATTATGCTTTGTTATTAAAACACTATTTTCGGGATATTTAGGTATTTATTTCGCTTCGCAATCGAAATTCATAAAACTGTTATAATATCTACCTAAATCTTTTCTTCAAGAGTATCTATTGAAAATAATCATGATTATCAGAATAATGTGCTGTTGCAACGCATACAAGTCCTAGTATTGTATAGTGCAGATAGCAGTTTTTTCGCATGAACTTGGTAAACGTTTAACTATGGCAGGCTGCTATTTCATTTATTTATTAGTTGTTCCACAACTACAACGACGTAAACTACATTTTAGTCCAGTCAATAAAGCATTATAGATGGAAATCCGTGGAACACAATTTCCGACTTCGGGACTTTATTTAGACTAGTTAGGAGGTGAACATATCAAAAGTCCCCGCCCTTAGCCCTTGAGCCGGCGGGGAGAGGGGGGTTTAAAGGTACCACTTTTCGGTTTTTCGCTTAATCCTCGAAAACTATGCGTCCTAGTGACATCACTACTATGAACCAAAAAAAGCTTATTCAATTTGCTACAGGTGAGATATTCAAGTTTTTCTATACCTTATATAGTTTTCACGGCATCTGCTTTAGAAGGTCTGTAATATTGGAAATTTTATTTTTGTCTTACATGTTCCCATCAGGAGAAAATCGACTAAATCAACATTGATCAAACATTCTAGACATGCGGGAGCATGTTAAGCCTAGTACCAGGGAGGGGACTGCACCGTGCCTATATTTAGACGAACCACTTGCAGCCACTTTTGACTCCTCATCACTCAAAAACTATAAAAAACCAGTAAATTTTAACATTTCACAGGTAATAGATAGATTTTAGTGTCCTAAATGTCGATTTTTGAACGTCAATACCTAAATAACCGTTTGAGGTATATTTATGAAATTTGAAGTTGATGTTTATATCGTAAGTCTCAACACATGAGCCAAATTTGAAGTGTTAATGCACAGTAGTTTTTGAGTGATGAGGAGTCAAAAGTGGCTGCAAGTGGTTCGTCTAAATATAGGCACGGTGCAGTCCCCTCCCTGGTACTAGGCTTAACATGCTCCCGCATGTCTAGAGTATTAGCTCAATGTTGATTTAGTCGATTCTCTCCTGATGGGAACATGTAAGACAAAAATAAAATTTCCAATATTACAGACCTTCTAGAGCAGATGCCGCGAAAACTATACAAGATATAAGTAGTATACAAGTATATAAGTAGTATACCCGTTAAGCTAGCACCCATAACACAAGCATTAAGTTGCTTACTTTGGGGCTAGCTGGCGCTGTGTGAAATTGTCCAAAGATTTATTAAATATTATTATTATTAGATATAGAAAAACTTGACTATCTCACCTGTAGTAAATTGAATAAGCTTTTTTCGGTTCATAGTAGTCATGTCACTAGGATGCATAGTTTCCGAGGATTAAGAAAAAAACCAAAAAGTGGTACCTTTAAACCCCCCTCACCCCGCCGGCTCAAGGGCTAAGGGCGGGGACTTTTGCTATGTTCACCTCCTAACTAGTCTAAATAAAGTCCCGAGGTCAGAAATTGTGTTCCACGGATTTCTCTCTACAACATCGTTAAGGCATTCATTGACTGGACTATTTCGTGACATAGCATCAAGTGAAGAAGCTTTCCCAACTGCACAAAACGGGGACCTCACTGCAGTCTAAGCAAATCTAGGTAAGTACATGATACACATAGATAGCCTCTCCCGTATCTTTGTAACTTAATATCATCATCATCAAATAAATTGGGTGTGTCGTAACATTAAGGTTAATATAATGAACGATTGTAATTGGCTCCATGGCGATAAACGGTCATAATATACGACCATTATGGTGAGAGCGGATGACCGAAGTCGAGTCGCTCGCGAATACTGTCACGTCACAGTATTGTTTTATATTATGTACCTATAAAATTATTATTTACTTACTAAGTAGATAACAATTCGATTTACGCAAAATAAACGTTTGCGGTAAAACAATAAAATAAAGTGTGACGTGCATTTTGTAAGAGTTAGACGCACGAGGAAAATTTAAGTGACGGACAATACAGTGATAGAAAACACCCTCATAATCGAAACAGCATTGGGTGAAAACCAGTGAATAAAGTTAAAGTGACGAGTGAGTGCTGAAAATAAATCTAACGTTCGTTTCTCACGAAATCCGTGATTGAATGATTACAGACTATCACAGAGGCAAAAATATGGAATTATCTATTGATAAATCCTGCCTTTGCTTAGAAGTAAACTGAAAAAACTCTTCTCTCTTCTTCCTAAAGTAGGACCCACTTCCCAGACAAATAACGGACGAACGAATAATAACAGATCTAAAATTAAAAAGATACCCGTTTGCTACGATCCGATGGCAGAGCTGGACGGACGTGCGTATCTCTACCCAAATAAATAAACAAAGGTATGTCAATATTGATATTATTCCTAACTTTTGCTTTTAATTTTGCACTAAATCGTGTATGCTTAAAAATACAATTTAATATTTACATACTTAGATACTAAGGCTGAGTTGCACCACCTAACGTTAACCGTACTAACTATAACGATAGCTGGTGCTTTTTTTATAGAGTTTGGCAGATTTTTGACGTTTGTTATAGTTAAAGTAAGATGGCGCAACCCGGCCTAAGACATTTTCAAACTTACAAAAGTGGAGAATAAAATAGTCTTAAATAGATTAACCATAAAAACTTAAATAACATTTTTGGAATGATACTCGTACTTAACACTCAATAACAATGAGTCATTGTTGTAAAAAGTTTATCTGGTTAGTTTATTGAACCGAAAGTTGGAATTTAGCCATCTGTTTCCATTATTGAGGACGTTATCCAGATTTCATTATTTATTAAAATTCCAACCAATATTGAAATTCCTTTTAGGTAGTACAGTTGATAATATAATACATAGGTACTTTTTATGTTGCATTTATTAAATTACAACATTTTTAAGATTTTCTGACTGATTTTCATCATTATACATACTTAAATGTTGTAGGTAAGTATTATCCGTAGTACAAATAGGTGCATAAATCCATATTCTTGATTGATCCAGCCGGGAATCTAACGAAACTAGGATTCCTTACCATATTGAGGTGCATCAGTCACTAGTAAAGTTGTAAACATACTTTAAAGAATTAAAACAGCTGTATACAATCTTCTTCGTTTCATCCACAGTTCAATGTTACGGCTGTAAAATAAACGTTAGTCTAGAAATAAATAAAAAATAACATACAAAGTGTATGTCTATATCCACCACCTGCTGAAATCATGGAAAATACTTTGGCAATGAGTCAACGCTGGATGAGGTAGAGTCATAAAACACACAAAAAAACGACAAAATAGTAATCAATAAACTGAGATAGGTACTTATTTAAACCTTTGTCCTGTCATCTGTCATCCGCAATACCGCATTGCACTGGAGAGAAGTCGAACCTTAACTTCGAACTCCTCCTAAGTTCTTCTGATTAATTTCAAACAAAAATGATTGATTCTACTGATACAACAACTGTCCTACAGGATCCAATTGTGATGTAAAATTTGTTTGGAAGGGTACATTTTTTTGGGAGATTTGAACTTCTCTTGAGGAATTGTTGCATTTTACCAGTAAAATCAATCAAAATTTTGTTTGAAAATCAATGAAAATTTTGTTCGATCACCCCGGCAATAGGTCACCCTGTAGAAACATTTGCTTAAAATGTATGAAATTCTGCGCAATAAATAATTTAGAACGCTATCGTTTTCTCATATTATTCTCTCAATGCCATTGTCTGTCTATAATGCGATACAGAGTTAAAAACAAATTCAAAAAATAAAATTGTTCCGACAGGCACTATAATCGGTTTTGATACATTGCAATTACGTCTGCTGTTATTGATATGTGTATGACGTGTTCATGTAAATTGTGAGAAGTTTATTTATTTTCACTTCATATACATTAGCACTCACAAAATAAAATCAAGATGGTAAATTGCATAAAACTTTGTAGCTTGTATTCAGCTCTTAGGGTTAGCAGTATTGTCTTTTACTTATTTAATGAATATTTTGATTTTCTCTTCTAGGTGACCTAACCAGGAACATTGGCATAAGATCCGAATTGCGATCGAAGCAGGATCAAAATGAACAGCAGTGCTAGCGCTCCATCATCAGAAGACTTACTTAATCACGATGGATATCAAACATTCAAAGTGCTTTGGCTGTGTGGGATCGTCATCTCCATTCTTTGCTTCTTGATCCAAATCACGTTCTTCATTTTAATCAGGAGCAGCAGGAAGATTGATGAGAAGATCCTCTGTCACATAACTTTCACCAGAATCGTTGCCACAGTTTTTGAATTCTGCGTCATGTATGTTCAGCGGTTTTTCTTTCCCTGGCGGGAACTAACCTTTGGTATTTACTTCACCAGCGATTTCGCGATCGTCTGCTGGATGCTTGTGTTTACAAAGCACCTGTACGACAAGATTGTTATCGTCTTCAACACTACAAAAATAAAACTAATCATTGTGACCGTTGCTGTGTGGTTAACCTCCGCAATTTTTGGTGCTGTTGCTGTTTACCTATTACGCTACAACACCGATTACTTCATAAAATTTTGCACATTCTTCTACGTTATCTTAAAGCTTGTAATACAAATTGTTAATTCATTAATTTACATTAGAATATTCTACGTTGCTTTCAGGAGACGGAATAGTAATTCCAGTGATTCGGAGAGTGTGGTAAAAGTTGCCTGTGTAGCATTTCTTTTGATTGTAACTACGTGTATTCAAATTATAGTTACAGATATAATTGCGATTATCAAAGGGACTGAAACCAATTTTGTGTTGGTAAAATCTTTTTGCGTGATTAACTCGGTGCATGTGGTGCCCTTGACAGTTATATTTATAATCATAATGAAAGCCAAAATGAGGCAGACCATCACAAAGACTGTTACAGTAAGGTTGATGGAATTGGTGACATGATGGATTTTAGTGTAGAGATTTACTGAAATATGTATTTATGAAAAGGACGAAAGCACAAAGTGATTTGTACCCTATCCTACTAATATCGTAAATAAATGCAAAAGCTTGTGAGGATGTTTGCTACTTAATCTTTTACGCAAATACTAAACATAATATTATAGTTTTCGATGAAACTTTAGTGCTTTAATTTAAGTAGGTATGTTGTCACAAACAATCTGAATTTTACGTGGGCGAAGCTGGGGGTAAAAGCTATAGTATAAATAAGTAAATATAAGTATAAGCACAGTATAAGAAGTAGAACTGGCATGTTGACGCCACCGCGGTTTATTATAACTGCGATCGATGCCGTCTCAATGTCATTATCTATAGGATATCAGTGGCCAGTGTTATTTCTTGATTGACCGCGTTCGGTGAAACTAGAACTTTGTTATTTAGGTTTGGCAATGTTTTACCATTTTTACTATAACCTAAGCTGTGTTATGTACTTAGTTAATGATATTATTATGTTAACCCTTTAACTGGTACAGAGAAAAATATTTTTCATTAGTTTTGTACCTTATGTTTTCACAATAAGGTTCAAAATATGGTGGCAACAATTCTGCCACTACCAGGTAAAGGTTTAAGCAGAATATTGGCACTGTATCTTACCACCTAAACTGTAAAATGTTAATGTAACTATTATTTATTTAAGATTTAATGCCATGTACGGCAAACTGAATGCTTTAAAGACATATCTGCCAGTTTACTATTCTTTGCAAATAAATTCTTTGACGGAGAAATTTAAAAGTGCCTTATTGTTTATTAAATATTTATGCATAAGATTAGTTTTGATTTTTCGTGTGTAAATAAGTAAGTAGGTACTAGGTATCGCATTTATAAAATTATATTATCCACCAATAAATTAATCTCCATTTATTAATGTGATGTCTTAATTTACAGCACCTTTACTAATCCAATCACTTAGTTTATAATTATTTAATGATTTCCTATATCAAGAAACTACTTATTAAAACTATAAACTAGGCCAAAACCTCACTGGAAACCTGCCTGCTGAATTATTTATACCAAATGCACTGTTTCCTTTTCAAAGTTCAGTGGTAATTATCACTTATTGCCCAATTAATGTAAAAAAAACTACTAACACCAATCGATAATTAACCATTAATCGGATACATTAAATTACAAAACAAGTTGAGTAATGTTTGTAAGTACTTGATTTTAAATAGGCGAATTATACAAAAACAGTCCAAAGGGC
Source organism: Ostrinia nubilalis (assembly GCF_963855985.1). NCBI lineage: Eukaryota > Metazoa > Arthropoda > Insecta > Lepidoptera > Crambidae > Ostrinia > Ostrinia nubilalis. The sequence goes on along the minus strand of NC_087101.1, from coordinate 10,357,924 downwards.
TCAGCTTATTAATTGATAAAGCAGCGCTGCAGCGGTTGCGCAGTCATCCGCAAGGCCATGGCCGTCCATCAGTCAGCGGATGTAGGAAGCGCCACATCGCTAGTTGATCACTGGCGGCCGCACACGCGCTGGCCACTAACATTAAAAGAAAAACGTTTTTCTTTTTTCTAACTTTAAAAAATTCCCGCGTTCGTGTCACCTTCATTTGTTTTGTGTTAATTTAGTTGCATATAAAGTTCTGTAGTAACATTATTAAAATATTATCTTTATCTGTGATTAAATATTGCAACAGTTATCAGTTTGAAGAGTTAATAAATTAGCAATTAACACCAACGAGCGTTGGTCACTGCAACAATGAGCAGACAACTGGACACGTTCTAGAGATCGACGGCGACTGGTATTTATAGAACATGCACCGAATTTATATAATTAACCGCACATAAATATAGACTGACCGAACGAACGATGCGACCGAACGGATCGTAAAGCGTAAATACCTACTTATATTTAGCAGTTGAGTAAATATGTCGCTGTCTTTTTCTCATTTTATACTTTGTTATCGAGACTTTAAATGTTTATAATAATAAAAACTTGTTTATGTTAGGTGATACGTAAAGTGTATAATGAAGTATTGGATAAAATTCCATTATTCTTTTAAGTAAATACAGTGTGTTAGACATTTTGTGCCTTAACTTTTTCAGCAGCAACTGTGGAGTGAATTTTAATGTTGATAAACAGGTTAGTGTGTTTTAATCTTATTAAAAAGAGAATAAAATGTACAGTTCTACAGTCAATTTGAATTATTATCGTAACGCTAAGTAGGTACATTACATAGTAAAGCGGTGAATAATCGCTACAAATGTTGCATTCTTAATTATCATTATGAATTAATGTGTAATAATGAATCGAAAAAAGAAGTCGCGACTATGGTCAAGTGCAATTTTGAGATAATAATTCTGATTGAATGGCAATCATAGTAGAGTCACTCAGTCACACTAATCAGTGTAGTATAATGTACTACCTGGCAAAAAATATTGATCGAAACATTCAGAGTTAATTATGTTTTAATGAAAATTAAAGACATAAATTAAGAGTAAAACCTTCTACCTTCTACTCTACCCCGGAATAAAGAGCCTATGAAGTGTACAGTCACTATGTACACTTCATATAGTAGCAGTTAGGCTATAAAGTGTATTATACTCTATGAAGTGTACAGTCACTACATCAGAATACATTATTGTAAATTGACCCCTATTACAACTACCTAAGATTAAAAATTAAAAACCACGTTAAGCTTGATGAGCAATCTTCTGTACAATGGATAAACAAACATAAATCTTGGTTAACGACCATTTGCCTCAACGTCTCAACTCATCGCAACATTTTTTATGTACTTACGTACTCTACCATTGTTTTGCGTAAATACTCCTTAAACTCTACATAAAAACAATGCAGACGCAAAGCAATAAGTGGCACTAAGTAAACGAATAATAAATAGCAAACCTAATGGTAAACGTTAACACTATTGGTGATACAAATCAATATTTACAGGATTAAAAAAATATTATTAGTTACAAAATACATTTTCTTTTAAATTATCTTAAATTCGTAAGCACATCTTCATTTCCTGACTTTACTATTAATCATATCCCAGTTCGGTATGTAAGCTTAGGTCAGTAAGCCAATCCTTGGAATTCAATCAACTTTCTTAGAATCCTAAAGTATTTTATTATTCTCGTAGTCTGGATAGGCAAGGTTATCTAAAATTGACGTCCTTGACCGAAAAATATAAATTTTAATGACACACGCTCAAACTCTATAATAATAACACCACTTAAATATTAACAGAAATATTATTTACTGTACCAATGCCTATTGGTATTAAATAAGTCAACATTCTAACTAGTTTATTTGATTTAAAAAACCGTATAATTTTGAAACGTAACTTCTACTTTTTTCGACCATTCTTTTTTCCTTTTTCGTGGACTCTACACTCTACGAATCTTCTACGAAATAAAAGCTCTCCTTTCTCCCTTAATTACGCAAGGGATTTTTTATATCCCATATCGCAAGGCACACGTCCTCTTTGGCATGCCCATTATACGCCTCGCCATTCCGCCGTCGGCGGCCGCGCTATATGAATTTTTTATGTCGAATTCCCACGACCATATTAAAAGAGTTGTCCCGCCAGAGACATCGGCGACTGAACACACTGAAATAGACGCGCTTCACGTTTTATCCGCATTTTTTAAATCGTGAATCGTTCGGGTTTTGAATTGTAAAAGTAAGTGGTTGCGAAATTTTAAAAATATAGGAAGTAACGAAATTAGTGCCGTGTGAAGTGATATCACAGTTTTAAATAAATAAATCAGTGATGATATTATTTAAATCTACACGCGAGTAGTGTCGTCATTCGTGACGTGATAGCATTGTTTACCTACGTGTTGTGTTTATTTTAAAACAAACCATAAAAACATTATTTTAGCGATATAAGCTCTATCAAAGCTTATCGACTTTGCAAACTAAACAAACATTCGGTTAGGTCATTGGGATCAGGATTTCCATTAAAGTCTAGTTATTTAATCGTGTATGTGCAAATGTAGTATTTGATTAGGTATTTCTGTAATTTAAATTACTTATAGGAAGTAGTACTTATAGTTACCTATTAGAATTTTTATCAAACATTAATTTGTCACCTAGCGTTTAATCTCCAATTAATTTAACGTTTCGCTTAGTCACTTAAGTACAGCTTAGTTTTAGAAATTAGAACAAGTACTTAGTGGCTAGAATTATGATCATGGTGTTATCTATGAAATATGCATTTTTCAGAGAGAAAATGCCTCTGCCGATGGTGAAAAGATGCTGTGGATTTCTTCCTTTGGAGGTCGGGTTCTACGCAGTATGTCTCTTGTCCATTGTAAGTACTTTGAAAACAAAGAAAAAAAATAAAAAAGAATGATCACTTAAATAATTTTGCTCTATTTACTATGCACGATGAGTCAACAGATGACTTTTATTAATGGTATCAATCAATAAAGTCATATCAATAGTAATAAACATATGTATACCACTATTGTGAGAAGGCTATTATCCAATTCTGTCGTTTGACCCAACGAAATTCCATAACTGGGTCATTAATCTAAATCTATGATACCATTATTAGAATAAAAGAATCAATTTTATACGTTCCTTAACTACAAACGATTGAATCAATTTTCTATAAATAATATTATCTTATTTTATACGACAGATACTTCGTTTACTTGAGATATTGACTTATTTTCCGTACTCAATTTCCGCTCCAATTCTGAGAGAATTTATGGGGAAAATAAGGATATTTAGGACATTTAGGTCACCTAGATAGGATCTCGTGAAAAACACAAAGGTTCGCCATTATGTTACTTCCACTATTCGCTCCATGGGGCATTTGTGTCATTGAATGAGTTGCCGAACGAGTAGATTTTATGCTTATTCATTTATCTACATAAGCATACTATGTACTAGGTATGTGTTTAAGACTGTTACCAAACGAGGATATTATTTTTTTAAATTATTTGTATTACTGTCGACGTTGATCTGAATATAATAAAGGTATATTAAATGAAAAATCCTTTTCACAAATCAAACTTTTAATAGCAGACACTTGGCGAATTTATGACAAGCGGCACGCAAAAAAAAAACACGCACACTATCGTAACGGTAGTCCTTTTGCACAAAAACGAAATAAAATTACATAATAATAATTACAATTTTATAAATTGTTTATCAATTTAAACAAGGAATCTACAAGCTTGTTGTATGATTACCTAGGTACACACTGCATGTGAAGGCTTTCTAGCGTCTAGGAAATGCTCTATGCCTAACTATTCTCACGAGAACAGCGGTAGATTACGTAGGTTATTACTTGATGCTACTTGTCGTTAATTGCCAAGGTATAAGACTACCCACCTCCTAAAACCATTGCTAGTTCCCTCTTTCTTCCGTTATTAAAAAACGCGTTAAAAATCCTTATCTATGCTCGCGATCAGCGCAGATTAAAAACCCTATGCTTCTGTATCAAAATTAAATATAGAATGAATGCAGCACCCAATAAAATTGATCCCAATCGTATAACTAATCATTATAGAGTCCCCTCTTTCATCCCTTATTAGTCAGACTACGGAGAACTCCTTGTACCACAACTCTCCACCAAGCCCATTTCATTTTGTCTCAAACCAAAAATAATCCAGGTCCCAATAACATGGATTCTATTCGTTTTCCAGCTGGGCTGCGTCGCCAACATCACGGCGGGTGCCTGGAACCTGCCCCGGCACCGGGAGAGAGAGCCCGAGGACAACCTCATATCCATGAGCATGGTCATGTTCTCCGCCCTCAGCACCATTGGCAACCTGGTGGCGGGAGCTGGAGCGTATCTGGTAAGATAGTGTACTTATACCCTGAAAAAGATTCATTTTTTTTTGCATAACAAGGCAGGTATTTGACCACAATCGCACCTGATGTTAAGTGGGATGCAGTCTAGGATGGTACATTTTAGGCCCTGTAAGTGCCTATTCACTCTCGCCTTGCACTACTGCAGCTTAGATAATCGGTGAATGCATGCACAATATTATCAAGAGCTTAGCATCAAAGGTCTGGTGACAGGGAGCGGGAGCCCGAGGACAACCTCATATCCATGAGCATGGTCATGTTCTCCGCCCTCAGCACCATTGGCAACCTGGTGGCGGGGGCTGGCGCGTATTTGGTAAGAAATATGGTGCAAAACCTGAAAAATTATCTACAGCTTAGATTGCTGGCGAAGAAGGCTTATCTTCACAAGTTTAGCATCAAAGGCAAACCGGTAGCAGGGAGCGGGAGCCCGAGGACAACCTCATATCCGTAGCATGGTCATGTTCACTGCTCTGGTAAGATAGTGTATATCCTGAAAAAGATTCTACTGCAGCTTAGATCCTCTATGAATGCAGTCACAATCATCAAGAGCTTAACATTAAAGGTGATCTGGTGGCGGGGGCTGGCGCGTATTTGGTAAGAAATATGGTGAAAACCAATCTGCAGTTTAGATCGCTGGCGAAGCTGGCTCGTCTTCGCAAGTTTAACATCAAAAGCAAACTAGTGGCAGGGAAAGAAAGCCAAAGGACAACATCATATCCATGAGCATGGTTATGTTCCCTGCCCTCAGCACTATTGGCATCCTGCGCTTATTTGGTAAGAAATATGGTGAAAAACGTGAAAAATTATTTAAAGCTAAAATTGCTGGCGAAGTAAGCTCATCTTCACAAGTTAATAATCAAAGGCAATCTGGTGGCAGGGAGCGGGAGCCCGAGGGCAACCTCATATTATCCATGAGTATGGCTGGTTAGTCAAATATGAATTTGATTGATCATTTTCTTTTTCTAAGACTTTTTGTGACCATCAGTCATGTATTTTGTAAAGCTACGTAGGTAAATCCTCGCCAACAAAAGTAACGGTAAACAAGCATTTAAACCAGTGAATAGAACAAACAAATCATAATCTATTGTAGCCATTCACATACTTATGAGAAAATATATGCCATGTCCCAGCCATTACTTTAATTAAAACAAATGAGTCTTCCTAGGACTTCGAACAATGGTCTTGAAACCACGTAAATATCATTTTTAACTGACTATTCTTCTTTTATTTGCTCAATTCAATGCACTATTTTTCACGGAAATTTTTCGAAATTTAACTTTACTTACATCTCTCTTCATCGTTCTATATCTCTCTATATAGAGATACTACTTATTATTATACAGGTATTATGACCGTCTATTGTACGAGTTAGTTGTATAGGGGCGTGGACTACGAGGTCAGAGCCAGATACTTAAGTACTGAAAATCTTAATAAATGCAATACAGGCAGAAGTTAGTACTTATTTGCTAACTATCTGAGTTGCACTACCCAATTTGACGGTAACTTTATCGATAACCGGTGTATTTTGTATGAAGTTTGACATATTTTTGACGTTTATTACAGTTAAAGTAAGATGGTGCAACTCAGCCTAAGTGTTCTACGAACAAAATAGCCTTATACAGTACCAATTACTAGACTAATGTTCCTTCCAAGGCCACAGCCGGAAGATAGTAATTTCATAATGTGCTTCAACCATCATTTGGCAAAAAGTAATGATGATGCTAAGCTGAATAGACGCAACCGTTTCTAATTTTCAATACAAGTTGACTGTAGATCGTTCTGTATTTTTATCAATACTGCATAATACTATTCAGAATAAAGATTTATCCCTTCTAAATTAAAAACACATACGATTTCTGGTCGTGTCCTTCGGTCAGAATTGGAACAGATGTTTTTATAAGAGTTAAGTTTTTTCCTTACTTGCTATATGAACTCACCCTCCCCCAAGGTTTTCCACAATGAACGGTCCTGCGCCGCACAGTGTTCTTTGTCCAGCAGTAGACGTCATTTGGCTGAAACGAACGAACGAACGAACTCTCCCTAATTCGTCTGGCCATCGCGGAGAGTGTAGACCCAATCCTCCATTTGCCCCAATAAAGAGAGTCAATATACTCTTGTAGTAGAGACTAACGCCCGTGTTCACAAACATTACTATAAGGTCTCACAGTGCGTGTGGACGCACAGGATGACACATGAACCAATCACAGAGCTCTATTCAACTGTGCATCCGATTTGCTGCTTGAAAAAAAAAAAGTCAAAATTTCTTTATTTGTTTAGACTAATAAATAGTTCTTACAAATCGTCATTTTGCTCTTAAGGAGCCTCTACATGTCTCATAATCTTTTTACCCTACCAGCGCTTCGAGACCAACATTTGGCAAGTGCTGAGAAGAAGCGCCGCAACAAACTTGACTTAAGCAAGCATCGTTTGTGAATACGGGCGTTAATGATCTGATGATGAAATGTGATCATATTTTTTTGTGTTCCAGAGGCGTCCCGGCTATCTGCAGCTGGCTATCGTGTTCAACTCGGTGTTCATCCTGTGCATATTCCTGATCGCGGTGGTGACGTGCCTGTTCAGTCCCGAGCTCAAGAAGAGCCATTTCCTGGATTCCGCGGGAAACATCGCTCTGGTGGTCATCATGTTCTTTGCGGGAGCAGGTGGGAGACAGTATAGTATAACATCTTGGGCCGTTTTAATAGATATTTTGCAACAAAAATGTGCTCTACATCTCCAATCTTCAAGTGTCAATCATGGACAATAATGTTTTTGAAAGAACCTACTTTCCGGATTCAATTTCCAGTGGGGGCAGATTTTTCTGTTCGGTTTGGTTGGTGGTATTGTTATAAGTCCGCCTGGCTAGCTACCACCATTTTACATAAGTCTGTGTCGCCATAACAACAATGTTAACAGCATTGTTGTGTTCCGGCAGTTAGAGGTAAGATAGCCAATTCCTCCGTGGTTGAGGATTCCGGGTGAAGCTCGCTTCCACCTTCGGCCTGATCATCACTTACCATAGTTGTGGATAAAACAAAATACTTTGACCAAACTTACCTTACTTTAACGGGTTTACTTACCTTTGTTTGTCATACGTGGTCCACTTTGCGCTGAAGGGCAGATCCTTAGTTGTGAACTACACTTACGCTGTACCACAGTCTCGTAACCCAAATTAATTTAGTTGTGGGTTCACTCTACAGACTTTAATTTATGTATCTTATTTGCTAACTCTTCACTGCCTTAGTTGGATTTTACGCGAACATTTACAGGCATTTTGTAATTGTAACCCTGGGTTAAAGGAATGTCTCCTATAAGTTAAATACAATACTTTAAGATACAAATACGAATACGAACTCGATGGAGAGACTGGTAGTTCAGGGCCAGGTTGAAGACAGGAGAGCACGCGGTCTACTCGCGACGCCTCTAACCGTCAGAAACGGAAGCACATCGCCAGGAGAGCTACCCTCGGAGATGACATCACCCCACCATGTACCTACCTCGTCAGCGCAACCACGACCACTCTGACAAGAGTGCCCAACTAATAAGAAGAAGATACAATAGTGTCCTAGTTTTTTGTAGTGTTTATCGCGTAACTATAACAATAACAATCACCTTTATTGTTCCAGCATACTCCGTGTACTACTTGGCAGTAGTGAACTCCCTGTATCGTACCATGAAGGACGACGGTGACAGTGCGATACCCATTTGAGGGCAGTTCCAATGGACCACGTCGATCACGAACGACATGACCAGCCTGTTATAGTGTGACAACTTGTGGTTTTAGTGACGTGATTCTCTGTGACAAGTTTTTTGTGACGTGATTATGACATAATTATCTTTGGCCTTTTGGTCGGATGTTATTAACATGACATGTGTGGTGAAGTGTTTTGCGGTGACCAGTCTGGATTTATATTGACTGGATGGTTAACTTGTAAGTGTATTCAAGGTGATTGTTGGTATTTTATGTGTAAGCCATGTAAGTTAGTTAAGCCATTGTTATTTATACTTAAGGTTTAGAATAAGAATATTACGTATTTTTAAAAAAGGTATTACCTAGGTGTAAAGTTGTTTGGAAGTCACTACTTATACTCTGTTGTTATGAAGGTAAATCTATAATAAATATATAATTGCATATTTCAATTTAGCGAATGTCCATTTTGCGTGTTTAAATATTAACAAATAATAATGTAGCTACGTAACATATTTTTAAAATGGACAAAAAACATTTATTTCTAGTCATTCTACCTACAATCATAATCGCTTAAGCTTAATTTAATCATACTTAAATAGACATATTTATAAGACAAGTATTTGAAATCATTGTTGTGTTTATTTATTTCGATTTAGAAAATTATTGAGATGGAAAACTATAGAAAAACATGCCTTTCACGAAGCTGTAAAATTGTTGATTATTTTGAAATATTATGCTTGCGATATCCGTCCATATCTAATTAGGAAATTTATGGGAAAAGGTATCTGTAACCATTAGATACAAAAAATAAAAACAATTCTTGCTATAACGTTTTTATTTAAATACACAATGCATTTAACAAAGCGTTGTACAACAGTCACAAACATCAAAATTTCTATAAAATTAAATTCAATTCACATTGTAAATAATTGTTACAACATTTAAAGCGTTTTAATTGATCGATAGTTGTGCAGACATCAACTTAAGGCCTATTCACATTGAGAAAGGCAAAGAAATCGCAAAAATTGATTCTGTAACTTACCGATATACTCATTATATCTACTACAATAATAATTATATTCGAAATTGAATACAAAATAATAGCACCGCAATAGACTCTGTACGTAAAAGTACAAGTCTACCAACATTTTATTGTCTTTTTATTTAAAGTTGTAAAAATAGTTTTAAAAAAGAAGGTAAGATCAATATGAATAGGCCTTGATAAAATTTAAATACATGCATATAAAATATTTCTAACGAAATTTCTAATATGTATACTTGAAGGAGTACATTCATCGTAAAGGACAGGTAAATAGTTACATAAATAGTCAACACTTTAGGGTAAAAATGCAAGAAAATCCCATTTATAAATCCATAAATACTGATAATTTTAAATAAAATGTAAATATACCGTTTGCAGGATTCTCTTATATTTTTAAATCGATTTGAGAAGCAAATATTAAGACTATAAGAAGTTAATATTCATGTAACAATATTATATTAAGTATGTATAATAACTTATTTATAGCTGGGGTATTTGGGGTACCTATAATTCTGTTGTTAATAAAATGTAGATCTTTTTGATAGGTACTATGTATGTATTAATAATATGTATACATACCTTGCATTATGTATTAATTAGTTAAATAATATAAGTCCTGCCAGCTATAAAAAGTTTTTTTTAATATGTATTGGAACATACAATTACGACAAATATTTTATAGCAAATATATTATTTATCGTAATATACATTTTATATTTGATATTATTGTTTCATTTTCTGAATGTTAGTAATTGGGGACCCTGTAAGAATCGAATGCTTAGTTATATTACAAGTTCATTAACAGAAATACAATAAGTATGTAGATAAATGTATGTTGTTGTTAGTCATAGGAGGTAATTTACATTATAATACCAATATTATAAATAGTCTGGATTATTTGCTTCTGCCGTAAAGATCAAGGGAACTATTGGACACGATTAACTATGATCTAATTAAAGCGAAGGACGTATTATTGTCTTTCTTTAATTTGATATCTAAGGAAGTTTACACATTTATAGCTAGAATTAGGCTAAATGGCATCCACGACTGTATGTATACTCAGTCTCCTACTGGCAGTTAATATTGTAGGTACTCGCTAAGAAACTATTGCTTAATGTCATGCAAAGATCCTAATTTACAATAAATAAATATTTTTTAGACAAGGGTAACTAACGCCCGTATTCACAAACGATGCTTTCTTAAGTGAAGCAGCAAATCGAACACACAGCGTTGAATAAAGCTCTGTGATTGGTTCGTGTGTCACCCTGTGCGTCCACGCGCACTGTGAGATCTCATAGTAATGTTTGTGAATACGGGCGTAAGTTACTTATGTTGTAATTTACCAAAAGGGCTCATAAAAAATGTATTTTTTTCCGTCCATTTCAAAATTGAAATATCATTATTATTTATTTTGACAAGGAAAAATCTTTAAAGTTGTCCCTATGTTTTCAAAAATTGTTTTTGTCCTTAATAAAACTGAATCTTTTGTTCAACTGCATAATATGATGATTTATTTTATCATTATAAAATAATTGGTAGCCAATAGCCTAATTCAATATTACCAAGACACAATGCATTAAGAACCAACCATCGACGTAACCACAGTATTTTAACTAGTTCTAAAACTGCGAAGTAATACTATAATAATATGATAATAGTAGGTACAATCGTTGCTATTTCAAATATGTATAATAATATTATTATAAATTATTTGACTTTTCGCTAAAAATATTAGGTACGTCCTGATATAATTTAGTTTCAGAGTCGATTTAAGATAGGACAGAGACTTTGATATTATTTTAGTAACTTTAAAAATCCATATAAATCTTCTTTAAATGTAGTGAACACTATTAAACTATGAAAAGATAAGAGATGCGATCATATCACAAATATTTTTAAGATATGTAAAATAGCTGGTAATAATGCAACATTCATATTTTGATAATGGCCAGTTTTCTGATATCCTTCATTCATAGAAAGCTCATGCAAAACATTGCAAGACAAATGCATTGCCTATAAAATAGCAGTTCATGCCTAGGTCATTCAAAATGAGAGAAACAATGATGTTTACTTATAACTACGTAATGGAAGACAAGTCTCTAATTTAATGTCAAATGATCTACCACATTATTTTTACATTTATACAATGCATCTGACTGAATCAATACATAGCCAAAATTATTTCACAACCTGAATTTATATTTACGTAAGAAAATATGATTATCTAAACTTACAATCGGTGCTAATGGAATCCGGTAATCTTGGAGGTAATAAAAACTAGTCTCTTGGACCATTTTCATGACACCAATCCCTGACACAACCCAATAAGCCAATCCACGATTACGTCAATAGGATTGGATTGGAAACATGTACACTAACATTATTAGTTAACTAAAACAACACTAATGTACCTACATAGAGACAATCCATTACAATTGGTTGTATTTCTTTGGATTTTTCTATTTAGGTAAATCATTCATTACCTACATGTTGTCTCTATTTTTATTATGCCTATGTCGGGTTAGCTTATTGGATCGCCTCAGGCTGACGTCGTGTTTATGATCCATAAAATGGTTTAACTGTCCCCGTAATCTCGATCGACACTAATGACACTTTTCCCCCAAAGGTAGGTCTATTCACGTCGATTGAGGCATAAAAAGATAAGTTAGTATACGAAGATCGACAATATTTTGAGTTTAAAGTAGAACCATAGTTATCTGTTATAATAATAGGTATTTGCCAGCAGGTGACATGACAATAAACTTATCATGAAATGTCACAAAGATAACCTGGATCACTAAGTATAGCTCTACATTGCTTCCTTGATTCCCGGATTCAACTGGCGCGGGAGTTGGCTTTAGTCGGCGTTTCATAATACTAAGCAAAATAACAATACAATGATCCACGGACGTATTCTTCCATTCATAAATCGGACTTTACAGTGTCAGCATTCCAAAATACGAGCACCTATTCAAAAGTTCATTTTGAAGCAAACACATCGTGTGTCCAACTTCTCGTATTAGTGGTCCTAGCTCCTTCCATTCTCGTATAATAAACATTCCTTTGCCAATCAAGCTCGTTGACGTTTTACCTATTTCTTTTGGTCCTTAAATCATTTGATAATTTAACAATTTAACCAACATTGCAAACCTATCGAGCTGTTAAAAAGATAGGCTGATTCTCTTCTTTGGCATTTAATACAATACAATCACAAAACTAAATAGGACATCATTGATATGGCACTTACTACAACTATTATCCAATATTTGATTTGATTATAATATTACAAATATGAAATAGATATTGGATTCAAAATCTATTAATATTATAACAGTAGGTATAAATTTTCTATTCACGAAACTAATTTGATAAATACTTCTATCTAAACATGACTCAACAAACTAATTTAAGTAAACACCGATATACTTAAATGCACGATAATTCTAGTTACAAAATCTTTTACAAGATCATTACATAAAATGGATCGAACACCTTTGCGATGGAAGGTTTCTAGTTCTAGCTTATTACCCAAGTGCATAAAGGAGGGTTTTCCAAGGTAATCATTTGTTATGTTTAAGCCTACGTTGCCGCGTTGGTCTGTTTCGTTGTGACTTAATAGCAACGACGCATTTAACATGGAAAATGTCGTCAGATTTGTCTTTATGCCGTAAAAATACCTATTGCAAATGGTGGCTTAAGTTTTGTTCGACCTATAAAAATGTGTAGTTTCATAATCATTCAATTCATTCGCGGTAACTTGGTATCTATTTTGTCTTAAGAATTAAAATTAATCGATTGTATATTTTAACTGGCAATAATCGCAATAACAACTTCACAAAATACGTAAAAATTACGAATATAAAGGAACTTGATTAAATACTCCGTAAAATTATAAAAGAGTTAATAAAATGCAAAATTCGATTAACGTAACGTGATCAATAAATCGAATATTATAAAAACTCTTTAAAGAACACCTTCTTCGTTGATTGATATCAGGTAGCTTCGTATCACGACGATGTAGTAAATGTTTTCAGCTGAAAGAAGTATGAAATTAATACATAAAAGTGGAATGCAATTTATGCAATGCACCAATGCAACACAAAAAATAAAAATACTATCTAAAACATCTTCAAAGAAACATTGAAGAAATTCCTCTGACTAAGTAACGTGCATTAGCGTAAGACCAAAACTATTCGCTTTACAGCATGTTCAAGTATAGAACTAATCGTAATTTTCTTGTGGTGAAATTGGAAAAAATCTGACTGTAACATGCACAAAATCCACAAGCCTCAAGTTTGTGCTTGTTTTAATCGATCGACTATAAATATGTACAACTTTCAGCAATTATTTAAATATTGTAATAGCCTTAAGTTTTCTGAAATAAGTATACAATTCTTTTTTTCATTCACTTGGGATATTATGTTACTTTAGCAGGGCGATCGCATTAAGCCTCTTGATCAGACCATTATGCGTGTGAAACTGGTGGAACTTAAAGCTTTTGTAAGCTAAAGTATACTATGAACTTACCCAAGAACAGGATCTGGGCAATCACATTCCCCGCGTCCATGTGGAACAGGCTCTTGAGGAAGCCAATGATGAATAGCACCAGAAACACGATCCAGAAGATGCAGTACTTCTTCATGATGCCGCATTTCTCCTGAAAAGCGATGGGATAAGGTAAGTCCTCAGTATTTATTTATTTATTTGTTTAACAATGTTTCAACAGTTAAGAGATTCCCCTTCTGAAGAGTGCTTAAGTATGTAGTACTTGTGTATAGTACAGAGGAAATTAGGTCGGTCCTGAATTTAACTTTCAGGGGACACTTTTAGGCGTGTGCTGGTACCAAGTTTATAAAGCATACTTAGGGTAGGGTATTCTGATAAGCCTAGTGATCTCATAATTTAGAAAGTACGTAAATTCGAAATTGACAGTCATATTATTATCAGAGGTCTATAAAGTTGCTTGTATAAAAACTAGATTTTAAGTTAGGTAATCCAGTGTCGAGACCCAATACGCGTGCTTCCTCCATTGCTAATCCAAAATATACAATGCGTGGGAACTTGCCTTATAAACCGCAAACACGAAGACCATATCTAGCACGAACTTCACGAACAGCAGCACGACAAGTAGCACGACGATGGTGTAGACCACGGACGACATTGTCGCGTCGCTGTCGTCCCGCTTGCTGGCCGCCTCCGACGCCTCCTTGATGTCCACCGCGAAGGTTATCAGGATTATGGCTAACGTGAACGTAAAGATCTGGAAGGGAACATTCAGATCTGAATGTAGCATTTTGAAATGTGGAAGATCTTAGGTCTCGGGTTTCCAAATATGTAGTCATCCCACCAAATAGACGAGAATCTTGTCTTGGCAACATTTTTCATGAAAATTATGCTATAATTAATGGCTCGCGTTGTAAAAAAGTAATCAGATCTCACGTAGAGCTAAACTTCTTACTCTACAAGCTCAAACTATACAAACTCTACTACACCTAAGTCAAAATATGTGACATAGGCGTAAGATAACTCTACTGCACCTAAGTCAAAATAATATGTGGCATGGGAGTAAGATAAAATTTATCGACTTTTACTGCTGGTCCTACAATTTGTTTAATGACATTGGAAATATTATGTCATTAGCAGATTATTAAAAATCCCAGACCACGTCCCAATTATAACGTAATGACTCTCACTGAAGATTAGAAACTCTACTGCTTTAGATTTTTAGTGAATTTCAGTGATGATGGCAATCCCAAGTATTTTGAACTAACATTAAGCCACCCAACCACCAACAACTATTAACTACACCACGTGTTCTATTTATAAAGTAACTGTAGTTAAAAAATGTAGAGTGTTCTTACAAATATTCCAACATGTAACTAACTTTCATTCTATCATTAATCGTACGGTCCATCAACCAATAAATAAGTAAAGCACCTATAAAATTTGTGATCGCAAGAAAACGAGACCTTTAAAATGTTTAACCTTTCAAATAATTAAAA
Organism: Ostrinia nubilalis; assembly: GCF_963855985.1. Classification (NCBI taxonomy): domain Eukaryota; kingdom Metazoa; phylum Arthropoda; class Insecta; order Lepidoptera; family Crambidae; genus Ostrinia; species Ostrinia nubilalis. The sequence goes on along the minus strand of NC_087101.1, from coordinate 10,342,764 downwards.
ATACTCACTGAATTTAATATGCCCATAGTAATGCATCCTGTTTTTAAGCCGAATACGAAGCAAAACTTATCCAACACGGGGAGCTCCATTCTTGCCTGAAATACAGGAACACAATGTTAGAGAATAATATTCTACTTGTCAAAAACTTCACTAAATGTATAAGTTTTTCTCTGAAATTCGTGAATACATACCTTTTAAAAGAGGAAATTTTTTCAGGAAAACCTAAGCAACACACACTTAGAACTTATAACCAACACTGAACACTTGAACGAGAACCTTAAGTGAATCACGAAATTACTGAATGAGAGGCATTCCTAACAATACGTAGCATACTTAATTATATTTGATCGATTCACAACACAAATTGCCAACTGGCTCGATTTCAGCACACACTTAAATTGGTACAGTTGTATAATATCATTTTAATACATAGTAATTCCGCGAAACCATTGTAAAAGGGGCAACTTCAGCCTGTAAGGATAACTTTGATTGAAGTCTACGAATATTTAAGGAGAAGCCTCCCTCGATGTTGAATAGTTAAAAAGAACTTCTTTAACTTGAAGTCCAAGTCCAATGTACACAGTTTTGGCAATAAAGATTATTCTATTCTATTCTATTCTAATCGATTGAAACTCCTATGACATGTTATTTTAGTAAATGGTTTTGAAAGCAATATTTAGGGCGAGAGGCGAACGTGTTTGAAAATTCGTGAAACCTAAAACATAAGAAACTGAAGTGAATCCATTTCAGTTTCAGTTCTAAGTCAGTCGTTATACCTGAATACAAGCTACAGTGGATTTATTTCAGTTTCAGCACTAGTTAATGTATGATACTACCATTGTTGTGGAAGCAAATATAGAAAAAATTAGAATTTTCTGTCGTTTTGGCTATTATGAACTGCCATTCGACCTTTTAAAAATACTCGTAATTTATAAAATGAGGTATTTTTGGGATCTTTTCTTTCTTTTGTTTTATAAGCCAGTTATGTACCCATGTTTAAGTACCTAAGTAAGTAGGCCTACCAATGTATCTCTATTAAATAATTCTGAAAACAAGACACGACATTGCTAATATAGTCGATTCGGAAGATCTTCATCTTAACCAGGATTGCAGCGACCTTGCGCAGTGGATGCTGGGGCGATCAATATCACTCGGGCGCGCTTCTCGCCCCTCGGGGCGTGTGGGTGCGCCCTGTAGGCTCAGGGCTATGACCTAAATTGATACTATTCTTGTTACCTACTTTCATAGTTTATCTGCTAGTTTTGGAGGTGTTTTTCGCTTTTTTCTTTAGTTTCTGGGATAATGTAATTTAGTTAAGAAGTTAGGGGTATGATCTTCTGATAGTTTAACCGTATCTGCTATTCGTGTAGATTTTAGTAATGTTAGCAGTGATAAATAACACGATATTTTGTGACTTATACTAAAAGTATATTAATATATTTTATGCTTCTTAAAACATAATGTTTTCATGGTGATAAACGTTTTTAGAAATTGCAACCCGGTATGTTGCTCAACCCGGCTGGGCCCGATTGCATTTGTCGCCAACCCGGCCGGGCCCGGCGGACCCGGCCGGGTTGTGTGTTACCGATGAAAACTTTAAAGTATTTTATGAAAATTTTCTATACGTGTTCCATTTAATTTCCCGCAACTTGAAGGCTATCCTATGAATAAAAACTACACTCAACATCAAATAAACCGCACCTTCCGCGACGCGAACTTTAAAGATTTTCTTCTGACACAATTATGGTACCCCAACAATATTGGTGTTATTTGAAAGCCCAATAAATATCCTTAAAGAAAAATACATTTCATTTCTAAATAAATGATTAACATATACCATAAATGTGACTTGAAAATAGACCTCACTTTGGGCTCACCTCTGGGATCAATTAGACCAATTTTTATGGTTATAAAACCAAATAAAGATCTCACGTGTCCTCTTGAACAGATGGATAGCGATTAATCCCAACTTAACAGTTTTATAGTCATAAAAAATGGCTATAGCGTAACTACCTATTTCTTGAAGAAGTGACTCTGGATCCTTGTAAAGACACATTTTTGGGGTAAAAACCTTTCCTTTAATGAAATGAAGTTTAGAACTAGGCTTTCAAATGGTACCAATATTGGTGGGAAGTGGGGATGCATACGTTTGATAAGTGCTTGTCGCGGGAGGTGCGATTTATTTGATGCCGAGTGTAGTTAAAATGTCTTAAGAATATGTGTTCCTAATCGCATATCATAAGATATCATCAATCTTATTATTAATTTGTTATAAAATTGACACCCAGTTCTTTCATGCAGTCTTTAAGTACATAATTCATTGATAACTTATTTATCTTTATTAAAGTTATGTAAATCATTTATTTATATAAGTAAAAATACAATACATGGTTCTACATTCAAGGTAGAATCAAATGACGGCGCATGATTGGGAAAGTCGACCCCGCCCGCGTAACGGAATATGATGAGGCAGTAGAGAGGGAATTATTTTAATATGAAAAAATAAGTTGAAAAAAATTGTTGAATTGAACAACAATTTTAATGCCATTCGATTCTTTGAAGGGTCTTAATACCCTAGGGTTACAGGATATTGTCAGGAGCACGTTGTACATGAATGGAAAAAGACAATGACTCAATACTCAAGTCATAAAATCACACTTAATACAGAATTGATTACTTTACATGGACGGAAAAGTAACATTAGTATTAGTAATTATTCATTTTTATAAGTTTCTACAAATAACGCAGCTTAAAGTACTAAACGTGTCATAACAAATTTGATAGATAGATAAACTTTGGAAGATTTGGTATAAACAAGACAAATTGTTTCACCTACCGGGTCTGGTGACCGGGCCCGGTGGGTGCCTAGGGTACCGGGCCCGGCCGGGCCCGGTCGGGCCCGGCCCGACCCGGGCCGGGTTGCAATCTCTAGTTTTGCCATTATCTATACTTATAATAAATCTGTAGAGAGGTCAACTCTGTACATGAAATATATTTTCAAAATACTATCAGGGGGTGATTAGTGATCGATACTGATGCCAAAAATGCAATCAGTAAAATTTTTGTCTGTCTGTCTGTCTGTCTGTCTGTATGTTCCTTATAGAAACAAAAACTACTCGACGGATTTTAACAAAACTTGGTACAATTATTCTTCATACTCCTGGGCAGGTTATAGTATACTTAGGAATTCCCACGGGAACGGGAATTAACGGGAAAATCCTTTTGTATGTAAAATCTAAACCGCTTAAGTTATACGCTTGAAATTTAGCATGCAGGTACCTTAGTAAACTAAAAGCTTAGTTACAACAGGATATTGCAAAATTCCTACGGGAACGGGAGTTAGCGGGAAAAAACATTTGTATTAAAAAATCTAAACCGCGTAAGATAGACGCTTGAAATTTGGCATGCAGGTACCTTAGTAAACTTAAAGCTTAGTTACAACAGGATATTGCAAAATTCCCACGGGCACGGGAATTACCGGGAAAATCCTTTTGTATGAAAAATCTAAAGCGCTTAAGTTAGACGCTTGAAATTTGGCATACAGGTCCCTTAGTTGACTTAAAGCTTAGTTACTACAACAGGATATTGCGAAATTCCCACGGGAACGGGAGTTAGCGGGAAAAAACATTTGTATGAAAAAATCTAAACCGCGTAAGATAGATGAAGGAGTAAAACGGGATCCACGCGTACGAAGTCGCGGGCGGCCGCTAGTCGCAATATAACAAAACTTAATATTATGTACCTACTATCTGCTTACCGATCTTAAATGAATTTTATGTCAATCGTGCACTATGTACAATTCAATTTTACATCATTGGTGACTAGAACATTACAGCTCACTAAAAGTTTAAAACTTTGCCTGACCCGGACAGTAAATGTTGGCATTTCAAACATTAAAACAAACATAAACAATAAAATATGCTTTAAATAGTTCTCAACGAACACAAAAACACCTCCTAGTAGACATTCGTCATTCAGTTTTTTCATACGTTCAACGAAACAAGACAAACGTTTGTTTCATCATAGAATGAATGAACGGGTGTAAACCACGAGTAGGGTTGACACTTACGCTCGTAGTATTTTCTTTTCATCCCACATTAATAATTATTTTTAAAGGTAAAGCAATAGATAAATATTTTTTAAATAAAGTTATTTACTTACTTAAATTCTGAATTTTCCATTTTTTAAACAAGTGTTTACTTATTACAATGAACATTGAAAGCGTTCTAGGCTAACAATTTGGCGCTTCTTTACAGTTTTGTAATAATGATTAATTACAAAAATAATTAGTTTGTTCCAAAAAATACCAAAGGTATTTTATTGCAAATTGAAACCTTTATAAAAATAAATTTTGTGTATAAATACCGCAAATATCATGGACATTCCTAAAATATTTTCGCCCTCAAATTATATGAAATAAATTCTTCTTTTAATTTTTCAAATTGCATAAAAAATACTCTACAGTAATATCAGAGTAAATACAAATTTGTATCTACTCTGGTAATATCGACTTAGTAGACAGCCCTACGTCCACCCAATCAAAGCCGCGACCGGCGCGCACGCACGTCGGCGGTCGCGTGTTCCGCAGTATTCACTATGCGCTCCTATTCAGTGGTAACTTTTGCGCTCTTTATTTTCCGAGCAGCTGATTCTCTTCGGACCGGTGAGTGGTTTTTTAAATAAAACATTGACACTACTTATAATGAAAGTTATACTACGCATTCACTGATAGTCAAGGTTATTTTTGATATAGAAATAACGATTAAATGATTTACGAAAGTTTTTTTACGCGTGGTTGTAACCGGCACGTGGTTAAATCGATCAGTCCTTGTTTATTGAACAACATAAAGTGTCTAAACATACAAACTCGTAGATGTCATTGAGAGTTGTTGACATTGAGACACTTGCTGAAAATGTATTTTTTGTTGGTAACACTAGTTTACAAGGTTTTTTTACCCAGAGATGAAACTGATATGTATCGGTAGAGTTATTAACCTTTACTTAAAAACTGAACTTAGAAAAAATTTAGGACGTCAAATTTTGTAAATATTGATTATTTTAATTTTTATCATTTTTATACATTTATCTCTTAAAACAATCAAAAATAAGTCGTGTTACTCCTTCTTATATACTGATTAGTATCAGTTTCCCTTATTTATAGACCAGCAGCAATCCACTAACATATTTTTATCCCAAATTCCTTGTTATCTTTCCTCAAAAACCTTCAAATCCTGGTGAAAACTTTCGCCATGCTCAACACTCACGCTTCCCAGGTTCTCAGGAAAAAAATTCAGGTGAGAATGTAAAAAATGAATTTTTAACAACTTATTCACACCCATTCTTTGGTAATTCCTCAATATTTTGGAAACAATTTCTGCATTATTCTCAGATAAATTTATAGTTTCCCAGGAAACTTTTCACTGCTGCTTTAAATTAATACCAAGCATATTTCCCTTACTGGAATTGCTGGGTAATGACGGATAAAGAACTCCTTTAGATTGTAGCACAGGTTTTGTGACTGATGCAACATCAGGATATTGTATGTTCTTGGTTTTTGTTGTTAAAACCTGCAGTTTCAGTGAGGCAGAAGTAATAGTCATTAGAGTGATTTGTTGGTTCCTCAGGTTGGTTCTCTCCATAATATTGGGGTGCCGAATCGTATCTGTTTTCTTTTTCCTGCAGCCTAGTGCAATAATATACTTCTCAAATTTTCGCACACTACACCAGGAACCCATTTTTTATCAGGTTTGTTACAGAGATTTGAAAGTAATAGAAATAGGCCCGTTTTACGGCCTCAGTGATTGGTCTCTTATTTTTTGACAATATAATTTGACCACAAACTTAGCAAAAGTTATTTTGGCTTAATTTACACTGCCTTGGTGACATTTTAAAACAAGTGAAAATGTTAAAATAATACATAAACGCAATTAAAATAAAGTAGAAACACCGACACGGCTAACAAGACAGCTTACTTAGGTTAATGTGGATATCTCAAAAACTTGACGTGATAAAATTTTGAGACATATTTATATTTTTGTAATAAGGGGGCTGGTAGAAAACACACCCAATATGAATTATTTTTGGGTAAAAGAAAAACTTTTTTTTTTGTAAACTAGTGTAATCAGTCGCTGCAGTATTTATTTTATTGATAAGACGATGATGATGAGGAAAACCGGTATAACTACTTATAACGAAGGTAGAATACTTTTAAAATAAAAAAATAAAAAAAAAAAAAAAATGTATTTATTGCCTTCGAACCATTAGACAGGTACAGTTTTATCGTGTAATTTTGTTCCGTTAAGTCGAACAGTTGAGTGGTGGAGAATGCCAAGACTAACGGCTGCCCGCGATTTCGTCTGTATATAAGTTTTATATTACATACTTTAAAGCTGTTAATGGAAATACTTAATGGCACAGATTGAACTTCAAATTTTCATTACAAGAAGCTGTTATTTTAAAAAATCCTAGATGATAAATGTATTTTTTATGAAGGACACTTAAATCTATTCTCTAACCTCTATTAATTTTAGTGAACTAACATCTGTTAGTCAGTCAGTCAACACAGTGTTTTATTTCAGTACATAGGTTGATTGATAGTCCCGCAACATAACTGACGACGCAAAAACTTTCTGCAAACTTAGTTTATTTGCATAGAAACTTGCCTATTTTCAGCTAAAGTTAATTCATTGTTTAAAATCATCAGACAGATAAAAAATATTTATGTGTTATTTATCTCTGAAATAAGTAAGCGTTTCCGTTACAATCTGAGATTAAACTAACGATAATCTTAACTTATTTGGAACTAATCCGCGATTGAACAAGATAACGAAATCTGTTGACAGCAAAAGTACCTACCAAATTGCATTATAATTATCATATTGTTTGCATATTATTTGTACATTTTACGGTCTGCAAATGGAGACAGGTCGTCTCAAGGGCGCCCGCAAACTGTCTCAACTGTAGATATTACCTACTTACTTACGGCTTAGCAAAAATATTGCTTTAAAATCCAAAAAATACAATTACCTACATAAGTATTGTTGATATAAAGCCCAGTTTCCACCAAAGCGTCGAGAGAGATGGTAATTCAAAACACATCGAGTGTATTACCGCAGCAAAATTTTTATAAAATTAAATATTGTGCTTTAGAGAGTCGAGAGTATAGCAGATAATTAGTCCATCGTGAGCAGAAATTTGTCCACTAATAGCAAAATTCGTTCAAATTATAGTTTTAAAGTTATTAGGAAAAAAACAGATTTTGCTGCAGTAACGTTTCAAACATTACCTACCCTGGCAAAATGTTTTTTTGAAAGTCGTTCTATCCCGAAACCAAATACATGGATGGATAGCTTTTGTTGCGTAGTAATTTATCCACGAATAGCAAAATTTGTTCGTGTTTCGGTTCTAAAGTTATTCAGAATTTTGCTGGGGTAATGTTTTGTGATGTTCCATATCTCGTGAATGGCTCAACGCAGAAGTTTGAAAAAAATACCAATGATAGACCTTGATTTGTCCAAATTAGTTCAAACATTAGTTATTGATTTGAATGATAAACACCAGTGTAATTAAATGATTTCGAAAATCAGTTATAAACGAATTTGTAAGGAAAACCAGTACTCTTACAATCGAATAAAAAGGTGTAGCATACACCCTTGGTACACCTTTATAACCACATTAAATATAAATGATATGACTTTGCGCAATAAAGAGATTTCGTTTAATTTAACAGTCTTACTTTTGTGGCCGAATACGAAATTCCCTAATAACAAGGGAACATGGCATACAATGGACATTATTAAAATGTTCCTTAAATAAGGTATCCTGTTAATTTCAGTTTTAAATTAAGACTTAAAAGAAAGTTATTGAACTTCCAAAAATATCAGGAATAATTCTATAAGCCAACCAAATTATAAAGGTTACAGAAAAGCGATCACTCCATACATACAGGTATACTTCGCAAATTAGTAGCTTAGTTGTCAATGTTTTGTACAGTTATGTGGAATGGTTCTATATTGGCTCACATAAAATTCTAAATCCTATTCTTTGTCTTACTACCGATTTGTGTTCATAATAATCTCTCTTCATAATTTTATTTTTCATACTTTTTTTATTCATACATTTTTATTACTACCATCGGAGCTCATAACAGTTAGTAATCATAATTTTTTTATCAATACTGTTACTACCAAGAACCATTTAAAATACATAATTTTTATTTTCAGATCTTTTTTCTTCATAACATTCATTGATCATATTGTTTTAATTAATAATGTTGTTACTAAGAACATACTTCAACTCATAATGTTGTTGTTCAGAATAATTTACTTTATAACAGACATACTCGTAATCTTTAAAAAAATCATATATAATTTAATAGAGTAGATAAGCATGCAGAGCATGCAGCATGCATTGGTATCTCCTCGTCTCCGGCGCTGCGGGATGTGCAGCCCTTCCGCCCTTGCGTAACGAGGCTCAGGCACCCACGCTTGCTTCTGCAGCTTCGGCTTTTTGGATCGCCATCGGCGCCTTCGGCGCCTCGGCGACCAGCCTCAGCCGCTCCAGCTCGCCCGGGCGCCTGAGCCTCGTTACAGCGGGCGAGGGCTGCCCTCCCTCCGCGCCTCCGGCTTTTAAATTACACTCTAGGGGTAGGGCAGACAAGACTACGTGGAGTCGGTTTTGCAGCGATTCGTTTCTGTCACGTTAGTTTTGTGGCACAAAATATTGCCTGTTTTGGACCATTTCAAATTAATTTAATGTTAAAATACGATTTAATACGAATATTGACATCATGATTTTCAATAATATGGATAAATACACTTATGAGTAATAAATTTATGAAAACAAATATTAGGATACATCACATTTATGAATATTATAGTTATTTATTCGAATGATTATGAGTTTCGATCATTAGTATAGAAAAATATATGAAAACAAATATTAGTAAAAACTAAGTGTATGATTAGTGATATTATGAATATCAATGATTATGATTTTAAATATGCAGGTTTTAAATTTTTTATGAAGAATGATCATTATGATATCAAATTGTATGAGAAATATTTTCGGACCTCCAATGATAGGAATTGAAAAGTTATGTAAGAAAATGCGCTACCATGTGGAATATTGTGATTCGTGCAAACGATTTTTAAATATTAAATTTCTATCAGTCTCCAGCGTCCTTCCAACATGCGTTTTATTTTCAAAAATAATGTCTAAAGTCTGTAGCTAAAGGCCTAAGCTGCAAGATAAAAGAATCTTCTAGCCAAGAAGATGGCAGATGCAGCAGATGTCAACGGTTTTAAAACTGGAGTTCATGTGACTCCTTGTAGGCTTGAGTCTCTAGAGCGTCCCTTCCTCCACCATGAGTAAGAATTTTCACAAAAATACTGTCTAAGGTCTGTAGCAAAAGGTCTACGCTGCAAGATGGAAGAATCTTCTAGCCAAAAAGATGGCAGATGCAGCAGATGTCAACGGATTTAACCCTACAGCGCATAGTGGGACACATATGGTACATACCAAATTATTGCCTATATTTCGTAGCACGATGCTATTTAATGCCATCTATTAGAAAGTACCGTAACTACACACTATAGCACATAACAAAATAGTTCACATTTGTTGCCACGGAAGCGCTGCACTCAGTAAACTGTTTTGCAGTCGAAAAAGTCGGTCAGTTTGTGAAAAAGTTTATTAGTAAGTTATTGTTTCTAGTTTATTGGTAAATAAGTATTTTTTGATATCAGTTACTATCAACGCATATTTTAGATGTTATTTATATGTGCCTGATGTGGGTCACTGTGCAATAAGGGTAATTATATTACTTGAATAATTTTAGATGATGACCCGCTAAAAGAGTTACAGAAACTGAAATTGAGCATATTTCGAATCAGAAATGAAAAGATAAATAAATGAACTAAAGCTGCTGACATAGCCCGACGGATTAGCAAGCTGAAGTGGCAATGATCAGGGCACATAGTATGCAGAACTGACAGCCGATGGGTCAGCAAGGTTCTGGAGTGGAGGCCATCTAAACGTAACGTGGAACGTCTACCCACAAGGTGGACCGACGACCTCATAAAGGTAGCAGGAAGAGAGCGCTGGATGCAGGCCGCTACCAACCGGGCGTTGTGGATATCATTGGGGGAGGCTTATGTTCAATAGTGGACGTCCTGTAGCTGAAATGATGATGATGCTGATGATTGTCATTCGTTTCTGATATGCTGGAGTAAAGTGTGAAAAAAAGCCAAAAGCTATCGTGCCACCCAAAAACGCCAGCAGGACTGATGGCATCGACAACTCCCCGTTATGGTTAACTACGAGCACACGTTGTACGTTTCCAGGATGTAAGGGGAAGTCTTTCATCGTTTCAGTCCATGGTCTGGAAGACGTAGTGTGGGCAGGACCCTCACTAGGTGGACCGATGATCTGGTGAAGGTCACGGGAAGTACCTGGAAACGGGCAGCGCGGGATCAGTCGTTAAGGAAATTCTTGGAGAAGGCTTTTGTCTAGTACGGGACGTCATTTGGCTGAAATGTTTCATAGTTCGTGAAAAATGTAAGGTGACACTGTGCCTAAATAATAGTAAAAATTGTCTTATGTCATTTCATAACGTATATAATTAAATAGTGATTAAACCGTAAAATTTCATTCAAGTGGAAAAAGACTGCGTCATGGTTACTGATCTCATTAAATTCCTATTTTCTATTATATTGTGGTGTCGTTACTTACTATATTATACATAAAACATTTTGTTATAATATTAATTTAATTTTTAATTGAAATATATCATAATAAATCTTGCTGTTGTATTTCATTGTCACTGACAGTATGTCAGACCATACATAAAACTTTAGGCACCCTTAATGCATTTTGGGACACATCTGGTACATACTGTAAAACTCAAAATATTTCAAAAAATATTGAAAATAGATTTTTTTTATTATTTTTCCCGAAACATGGATAACATTTAAAAGTAATAATTTTTTTTTTGTTCAATTTGGAAAAATCGTGCACTGTAGGGTTAAAACTGGAGTTCATGTGACTCCTTGTAGACTTGAGTCTCTAGCTAGAGCATCCCTTCCTCCACCAAGTGTAAGAATTTTCCAAAAATACTGTCTAAGGTCTGTAGCTAAAGGTCTACGCTGCAAGATGGAAGAATCTTCTAGCCGAGCGGTTCCCGAATGGTGGTCCGCGGAACCCTGGGGTTCCGTGGAAAGGCCGCAAGGGTTCCGTAAAAAATATTATCCCACGTTTCGTGACCGACGTTGTTCGTTCGCACCGACTTGTTTACGCACAAGGGAGGGGCAGGCACGCCCGGGCGTGCGGGCGGAGTAGTACGGGGGTTCCGCTAGGAAAAGTATAATCAATTAGGGTTCCGCGGCAAAAAAAAATTGGGAAACCCTGTTCTAGCCAAAAAGATGGCAGATGCAGCTGATGTCAACGGATTTAAAACTGGAGTTCATGTGACTTCTTGTAGACTTGAGTCTCTAGAGCATCCTTTCCTCCACCATACGTAAGAATTTTCACAAAAATACAAAGATAGAAGAATCTTCTAGCCAAAAAAATGGCAGATGCAGCTGATATCAACGGATTTGTCTGTCTGTCCGTCCGTCTGTATGTTCCTTATAGAAACAAAAACTACTCGACGGATTTTAACGAAACTTGGTACAATTATTCTTCATACTCCTGGGCAGGTTATAGTATACTTAAGAATTCCCACGGGAACAGGAATAAGCGGGAAAATTCTTTTGTATGAAAAATCTAAACCGCTTAAGTTACACGCTTGAAATTTGGTATGTAGGTACCTTAGTTAACTTAAAACTTATTTACAACAAGGAATTCCCGAAATTTTCACGAGAACGGGAATTAGCGGGAAAATCCTTTTGTATGAAAAATCTAAACCGCTTAAGTTAGACGCTTGAAATTTGGCATGCAGGTACCTTAATAAACTTAAAGCTTAGTTACAACAGGATATTGCAAAATTCCAACGGGAACAGGAGTTAGCGGGAAAAAACATTTGTATGAAAAAATCTAAACTGCGTAAGATAGATGAAGGGGGTAAAACGGGATCCACGCGTACGAAGTCGCGGGCGGCCGCTAGTATTTTAATTTTTCAAATTGCATAAAAAATACTCTTACAGTAATATCAGAGTAAATACAAATTTGTATTTACTCTGGTAATAACTCTGGTAATATCGACTTAGTAGACAGCCCTACGTCCACCCAATCAAAGCCGCGACTGGCGTGCACGCACGCCGGCGGTCGCGTGTTCCGCAGTATTCACTATGCGCTCCTATTCAGTGGTAACCTTTGCGCTCTTTATTTTCCGAGCGGCTGATTCTCTTCGGACCGGTGAGTGGTTTTTGAAATAAAACATTGACACTACTTATAATGAAAGTTATACTACGCATTCACTGATAGTCAAGGTTATTTTTGATATAGAAATAACGATAAAATGATTTACGAAAGTTTTTTTACGCGTGGTTGTAACCGGCACGTGGTATAATCGATCAGTCCTTGTTTATTGAACAATATAAAGTGTCTAAACATACAAACTCGTAGATGTTATTGAGAGTTGTTGACATTGAGACACTTGCTGAAAATGTATTTTTTGTTGGTAATCAGTCGCTGCAGTATTTATTTTATTGATAAGACGATGATGATGAGGAAAACCGGTTTAACTACTTATCACGAAGGTAGAATACTTTTATCGTGTAATTTTGTTCCGTTAAGTCGAACAGTTGAGTGGTGGAGAATGCCAAGACTACATCTGTACATATATAAGTTTTATATTACATACTTTAAAGCTGTTAATGGAAATACTTAATGGCACAGATTGAACTTCAAATTTTCTTTACAAGAAGCTGTTATTTTAAAAAATCCTAGATGATAAATGTATTTTTTATGAAGGACACTTAAATCTATTCTCTAACCTCTATTAATTTTAGTGAACTAACATCTGTTAGTCAGTCAGTCAACACAGTGTTTTATTTCAGTACATAGGTTGATTGATAGTCCCGCAACATAACTGACGACGCAAAAACTTTCTGCAAACTTAGTTTATTTGCATAGAAACTTGCCTATTTTCAGCTAACGTTAATTCATTGTTTAAAATCATCAGACAGATAAAAATTATTTATGTGTTATTTATCTCTGAAATAAGTAAGCGTTTCCGTTACAATCTGAGATTAAACTAACGATAATCTTAACTTATTTGGAACTAATCCGCGATTGAACAAGATAACGAAATCTGTTGACAGCAAAAGTACCTACCTACCAAATTGCATTATAATTATCTTATTGTTTGCATATTATTTGTACATTTTACGGTCTGCAAATGGAGACAGGTCGTCTCAAGGGCGCCCGCAAACTGTCTCAACTGTAGATATTACCTACTTACTTACGGCTTAGCAAAAATATTGCTTTAAAATCCAAAAAATACAATTACCTACATAAGTATTGATATAAAGCCCAGTTTCCACCAAAGCGTCGAGAGAGATAGTAATTCAAAACACATCAGTCGTCTCCTCTTCTCCCCGTTTTAGTAGGAATTGGCCTAACGAGCTGTTGCTAAGAAGCTACGGCCTATAAAATAAATAAAAAACATACCAACAGAATTCAAAACCTCCTCCTTTTGTAGAAGTCGGTTAAAAATATCTAGAGATATCGAACGCATTACAAATTAATTTTACTCGTATCCTAATGCTAGATCAGCAGTATTGGAATGACTTGGCAAAGCAGGAACTGGAGGAGGCTCTTCAGTTGAAATGGAACACCCGGACTGCCAAGAATGTGATCGTCTTCGTGGGAGACGGCATGGGGCCCAACACCGTCACGGCCACCAGGATGTACAAGGGCGGAGAATCACACAGGCTCGTGTATGAGAAGTTTCCACATATAGGACTTTTAAAGGTTTGACTACGAGTTTTTAAACATTTAGTCCGTCCAGACATTTGAACGTTTTGAGATTGCGCATCTGCAAGTTAAAAGACTTGATAGATTTTAAAGTAACGTAAAAGATGCTCTACATTTAGTGGTTGGCATGTATTTGTGATTGTAAGTTAAATAGCCGTGTGGTTTCGGCAGAGTAAACTACGAGTAAGACCAACCCCTGTTTCCCTTGAGGTATGAGTCACAGATACCGTATGACGTAAGAGGCGGCTAAGTGAGAAAATACCTATGCAAACATCATTAGATAAACCCAGTGTGGGGAATGTAGGGCAAATCCCTTTATTTGCCTTTAGTAAATTAGAGAGGATAGTGTTTAGGTATGCAGTGAAAACTAAAACCTGAAGATGATGAATATGGTCTCATTATTCTCATGAAAACTCTTCTTACAGACATACTCAGCAGACAAAATGGTGCCGGACTCTGCATGTACTGCAACTGCACTCTTCTCAGGAGTGAAGATCAACAAGGATACCGTCGGAGTGGACGCCTCGGTGATGAAGCAGGACTGCGCCAGGTCCCTCCTGCCAGAGGCCAGGCTGACGTCATTGGCGGCCGCAGCACTGGCGGACGGAAAGGCTGCTGGTGAGGTTTATTAGATCCATTTTTACAGATAAAATTATTATAATGCTTCTAAAACTCATAAAACTCATTTATTTCTGTAAGTAGGCTTTAAAAAAGCACTTTTACATGTCCCAAAATGAGTCTCCTTACCTTACCTACCCTGAAAATAAGGGATACGAGTTGAGCCAATTTAAATGTCTTAAAGGTAGTTCGGATAATAACTTGTGGTGGTAAAGTACCTACCTACTTTCCTACCTACTTAGATATGTATAGATGATTACGTTTTGAAAACATAAACACTATTTCAGGCATAAGCTTATTTGAACTATATTTAATTATGACTTAATCCTCAAGATTACAATACTTAAAATTAGCCCATTTATAGGTGGTTTAATTATTTATTTCCTTGTTCATGATTTTCTTGTTGGTTGTCGAAATAAATCCTTACTAATATAATATGCGACAAATTATAAACTACTATTTGCCTGTCGATAGGATGTGCGTCATTTATTTTGGCTGAAACCTGAAACGAACAAATTTGGATAGGAAACCACTACTCAAACGTTGAGTCGATTTACATAACAATAATGAACTACTTAATGAAAACATATTTACCATTGTTCTAGTAGAAGATAAAATCTTTATGATTATTTATTTATTTATTTTTACATTATTTAGCCATTAACTACATCTTTGATTTAAATAGTGTCTTCAATCCTCTTGAGATTTGTCTAGACACTATTGTTCTCTATACAAATAAAAATAAACGTTTTAGTATAAGCATTCACAACACTATTCAGTTATTATATTAAGGCACTTCAATACATAATCTTTGTGCCATTTGGGCTTATGTGCAATGACCCTAAAAGTACCTGGGTGCCTGCTTCACCATTTCCAGGTTTCGTGACAACAATGAGGGTGACCCATGCGACTCCCAGTCCCCTGTACGCTCATAGCGCAGACCGAGTTTGGGAGTGCGACGCGTTCATGCCCGAAACTGCCAAAGAGTGCAAGGATATCGCCAGGCAGCTTGTCGAGGATGAACCAGGAAAGAATTTGAACGTAAGTTGATGATCACCGAGCACTAAAACGTTGTTCTTTTGAAGAACTACTTAGAACAGTTGAACTTCAAACTCTATGTAGGTCTTTCAGAGGTGTTAGGTATTCTTACTTCGAGCCAGTGAAATGACAAGATAGAAGAAGTCAATTTCAACTTTAATTCGGTCACGAAAAAGTTTACAGAAAGTGGACTAGCTAGGTACTTGGTTACCTACAAACAAAACCACTTAGAATTTCCACTCTAAGGTTTTGAAATAACTCTTTATTTTCAGGTAATATTAGGCGGTGGCAGAAACACCCTGGCCGCATCGCCGAATGGCTCAACTAATGCTTGGGACTGTGCAAGAAGAGACGGACGCAATTTGATAGAAGAGTACAAGAAGGACAAGGAGTCCCGGGGACTCAAGTACAGCGTTGTCATGAATAACGGGGAACTTCAGAATTTTAACGAAAACGAGACCGATTACCTTATGGGTAAGTAGACCTATTAAACCTAAGCAAGCAGTTGTAAGAGATTTCTTTGTGATGACTAAAATATACCTAACTATTCGATACTTTTTCCAGGAATATTTGCGAACAGCCACATGGAATACGAGTACCAAAAAGACAAAGGCCCTGAGGGTATGCCTACCATTTCTGACATGGTGGAAGCGGCGATAAAAGTTTTGAGAAGAAACAGCAATGGATATTTTCTTATGGTCTGTATTTTCGCCATTTGTTTCTAATGATTGCCACTATTTCAGTGTTCTCACTAAATAAAATCGCTTCTCCTCAAGGTGGAAGGTGGTAACATAGACATGGCTCACCACCGCGGGCGCGCCAAAGTCGCCGTGAACGAGTCGGCAGCGATGGAGGATGCTGTCGCTTTGGCCATGACCATGATCGATGAAGAGGACACTCTGCTGATAGTCACCAGTGACCACACGCACACGCTGTCAATAAATGGCTATCCTGATAGAGGCACTAGCGTTTTTGGTGGGTATCATAGCTGGGCAATAACTCGTTAATCCGTTAATCGTTAATTAACGAAGTTAACATTTCTATTAACGGATTAACTTTTAAGTTAATGTTTCGAGCTCAGACTTTCGAATATTATGAAGGAATAAGGGTCTCTTCAATGACTAATTATTATTGAAATTACGGTTTTAACGTTTATTTAAAGTGACAGGTTTACAGACTGTATGCAACGAGATCAAATTGTCGAGTGTTTGAAACGTTCGATTTTAAGTTGACAGGAGGGCGGCGCGGCGCGAAGTTAGCTGCGATCTTCACTCTGGTTCCGCGCCTTTGACGTCATGAGTTGTTTTCTTGCGCCCATAGATGGCGCTAACATACCGCCAGCCTTGAAAGCTCATGATTGACTTTCAAAATGTAGTCCGGTTGTAGGTTCTTCGATCTTCGTTTAGTTTTATTGATTGTTGATTGAAGCGATGCAATCTTCATTTTCATTTGTTGTAGGAAGCGGAAGAGGACAAAGTTTTGAAAACGCCCGCTTCACTATTCCAGTCGATGTTCGAATGTTTGCGACGCGTGCAACTCCATCTTTGCCGGGAAAAATTTCAGCAATTCTTCCCAATCTCCACTTGAGTGGTGGTTGTTGATCGTCCTTGATTAAAACTAGACTATCCAGTTTTATTTCATTTGTGTTTGTCTTCCACTTGGTTCGAATTTGAAGCTCAGTGACGTATTCAGTGGCCCAGCGCTTCCAGAAGTGTTGGCGAAGCTGTTCGATCCTGTCGTAGCGTGTCAGGCGTCTAGTCTGTGCCTCGGTGATGTCAACAGCGGCTGGAGCGGTCAGGGGGCGGCCAATGAGGAAGTGGGATGGAGTTAAGGGAAGGTAGTCGGAGGGATCTGTGGATAAACATGATAAAGGACGGGAATTCAGGACGGCTTCGATTTGTGCTAATACCGTGCTAAACTCCTCGTATGTTAAATTAGCATTGCCTAGTATGCGTCTCAGGTGATACTTACACGATTTGACCCCTGCTTCCCAAAGTCCCCCAAAATGAGCAGAATAGGGAGGAATAAATTTAAATGTAATACCATCATTTGCAGCTAAATCGATTATTTTATTACAATTAATATTAGAATAAAGCGGAAATTCTTTTTCTGCACCGACAAAGTTTTTTCCATTATCGGAAAATATTTCTTGAGGTTTCCCTCGTCTAGACATAAAACGTTTTAAAGCTAAAATATAATCAGCTGTTGATAAGCTACTTACGAGTTCCAAGTGAATGCATCGTGTTACAAAACAAATAAATAGGCAGATGTAACCTTTAATTAATTTTGCACCTCGCCCTTTGCGATTGAGTATAAAGACTGGCCCGGCATAATCTACGCCAGTACGTAAAAAAGGAAAACCTGACTCTAATCGTTCCACGGGTAAATTTCCCATTATAGGTTTGAAAACATTGCCTTTCATACGAACGCACGTTACACACTGGTGTACTACCTTCCTGGCAAGATTTCTACCTGCTAGCGGCCACCAACTTTCACGGATAGTGCTCAACATGAGTTGAGGTCCCGCATGAAGTAACGTTTTATGTTGATATTCAAACAAAAGTATTGTAAATCGACTTTTGCTACACAACAACATCGGATGTTGTTTATCAAACTCAAAGTTGGTCGCATTACAAAGTCGCCCGCCAACACGAATTACTTTAGAACTGTCTAAAAATACATTTAAACCGATAACTTTATTAGATTCCTTGCATTTTTCTAAAGGCAATCCCTTGAGTAAGCTGTTATAAAGCGAGGGAAACGATTGCATCTGTGCGAATCGACACAACATTTGCTGCGACTCGCTCAACTCAGCGGCAGATAAGGAACCGGTTCGCCTCAGCTGTTTATTACGCGCGTTATAAATAAATCTAAGTAAGTAGGCCCCCGTACGTTTTAATCTGTTGAAAGATGAGAATCTATCAAAATCGAATATGTTTTCTGAATTGATGCATAAAGTACTTACGCTTGTAGTTTTTGTTTCAGGTAAGTCTTTACAATATGTCATTGGTTGTTTGCTAGGTGACCACTCAGAACAATGCAAGTAACTGGGACCATGCCACCATAAATTATTATTTTTGAGTTCGACAGCGTTTAAACCCCTTGACACTAAGTCAGCTGGGTTATTTTGGCTTTCAACATGAAACCACAATGTATCATTTGTTAGTTCATTAATTTCTGTGACTCGATTTTGGACAAATGTTTTAAGTAAATGCTGTGACATACTTAACCAACCAATGACGATGGTCGAATCTGTCCAGAAATAAACAGAATCGAATGTTAAGCTTAGAGACTCGATAATATTTTTATATAAGCGTGCACCTATCAACGAACCACACAACTCCAATTTAGGAATGCTGATAGTTTTAAGCGGTGCTACTTTACTTTTTGCACATAGTAAATTCATTCGTGTAGTGTTATCATTCAGTATTAATCGTACATAAGCACAAGCGCCATAAGCTTCCTGTGACGCGTCTGAGAAAATATGTAATTCTAAACGTTTAGTATGAATACTCCTTATGAATCGTGGAATTTTTATTTCGTATAAGTATTTTTTAATTGAATCAACAAAATTTGTGAACTTAATTGAGACATCGTTTGGAACGGGATCGTCCCAATCGAGTTTACACAGCCACAACTTTTGTAAAAGTATTTTTGCTACGATCACAATCGGCGCAAGAAAGCCTAAAGGGTCATAAATTTGCGAGACTACTGATAACATATTGCGTTTAGTCAATGATGACGTATCAAACGAAGTAAGTTGTGTTGTGAAATGAAATTCATCATCCCTATTGTGCCAGCCTAAACCCAATGTTTTGGTTTGAGTGTGTTCGCCTATAGCTAAATTCTTTATTTTCGCAGCGGTTGTGTCATCACAATTTAACGTCCACTTGCGTAATAAATAACCGTATTGGCCCAAAATGTATGACGTTTTTTCGCAGATCTCAATCAATGTTTTAGAATCGTCGTGTGATGTGAGAAGGTCATCTACAAAGAAGTCCTCCCGTATGACACGCGAGATCACTGCATCGTCGCATTCATGCGCAACTTGATGCAAACATCGTATACATAAGTACGGCGCCGACGCAGTACCATACGTTACGGTATTTAATTGATAAATGCCAATTGGATCTGACGATTTTTCTCGCCACAGTACTAGTAGTAGATTTCGTTGATCGGGTTGTATGAGTGTTTGTCGATAAGCCTTTTCAATATCAGCACATGCAACCCATTGGTGTTGTCTAAAGCGCAACAAAATTGAAAACACCTCATTTTGAAGCTTAGGGCCAATATGCTGAATGTCGTTTAGTGACTTTTTCGAAGTTGTAGCACAGCTAGCATCGAAAACAACCCTTAGTTTGGTGGTCGTGCTGCTCTCACGAAATACCCCATGATGTGGGAGGAAATAATGTGGCCAAGTGTACGTATCTACTTTAGTCATATGACCTAAATTGCGATATTCTTTCATGAAATCTGAATACATGCGTTTATAATCAGGTGTACGATCTAATTTTCGTTCTAATGCAATAAATCGTTTATAAGCTGTCGTATAGGAGTCACCTAAAGAATCGGCTGAATCTTTCAGTGGAATACGTACTGAAAATCTGCCGTCTAATTCACGTTTAGTTGTATTTATAAATATCTCTTCGCATTCACGTTCGGAATTAGTAAGAGTGTGTTGTTTTGATAACTCTTCTAATTCCCAAAACTTTTTTAATTGTAAATCTATACCGACATTTTGAATAAAGTTACATCGGACGGTATTATTTTTCGATTGCAATTTATTCGTATAAATAGGTCCTGAAATGACCCAACCTAATTTTGAATCTTGTAAATATAATCCCGATGCTAATCGTATTTTATTTTCGTTTAAAAGATCCCAAAAAACATCCACTCCAATCAATAAATCAACTTCAGAGGGTATATTGTAAGTAGGATCTGCAAGTTGAATATTTTCAGGTATTCGTATTGATTCTACGTTAATATTCATTGTTGGCAAGAATGATGTTATATTACATGGCAGAACATAACACCGAATAAGCGTATAAAAATCGTTTAATTTTGATCGTATATTTAAATCGCATAATTTATTGGATTGTGTGACCGACTGTCCCACTCCAGAAATTTGAACAATGGACTGTATATAATTCGTGTAATTTATTCGTTTACAAAACGCTTCTGATACAAAACAATGCTGACTACCGCTATCTAAAAGCGCGCGGGCTGTGTGTCGCTTATTGTTTTCGTCGATCACTTCTACTAGCGCGGTAGGTAACAAAACTTGTTCTGTTTGAGTAGTCAGCTGAGCTGTGTTTAAATTATCGTGACAATGCGAACCTAACGTTGAATGCATTACGGTCGACTCTATTTGAGATGTGCTTGACTGAGAGTTAACATTGCCAATTGTATTTTCTTTTAATTCTTTATGTAACAAGCTATTGTGTTTACATTTACACTGTTGGCACGGCCCGAAATAACAGTTTGTTATAGAATGGCCACCGCGCAGACAATTATGGCAAAGTTTCTTTTCATTTACTAATTTGTACCTATCCTCGATTGATAAATTCAAAAACATACTACACATATATAAAGCATGATTTCCGCGACACATCTCACAACAACGGTTACGTTTGGTCGTTTTCCCGTTATTTGTAGCTACATAACTCTGAGTGTGTGTTTGTGCTACCTGCGGTTTCGAATCATGAAATTGTTTACTTTGATATTTATTGTAATGAGAATTAGGGGGCTTGTGAAAACTATGAGCACTATTTGCGTTACTATTAACGTTCACCATTTCCAACAAATCAGCTCTATTTCTCAGGAATGTTAACAAGTCGTTTAATATTAATTTTCGTTTAATTTCTTGGCCTTGAAAACCAGAAATAAGTGTTCCCTTATAAGTTTCCCATTCGCGTTCGGTCGAAGAATCAAGTTTGCAGACAATTAAGTATATAATTAGTGTATCCCATGATTCTGTGGGCTCGCCCAACGATTTCAATGAACGTAAATTTCGCAAAATAGAATCTATGAGTTTTCTAATGAGCAACGGAGATTCCTTATTTATATTAGGTATCGAAAATAAGGCTTTGACATGGTTGTGCACCAAAAGTCGATCATTTTGAAATCTATTGTGTAACAATTCCCATGCGTGGGTATAATTTTCTGCTGTGAACTCTAATGCACTTATAACCTGTAAAGCACTACCGCTAAGTGATGACCGCAAGTAGTGAAATTTATGAATCGCATTTAAATCTGCCCGTTCGTGTATCATCGTTAAATACGAATTTTTGAATTCGAGCCAGTCATCATACGAACCACTAAAAGAGGGTAATTTGATGTCAGGTAACTTAATTTGTAACGATGCATTTTTGTCACTTGAAACCTGCGTATTTACCGAATTTTGGTTATTACTTTGGTCTTCTATAATTACTTTAGCGACAGAAACACTTCGAAAATATTGTTCTTCGAAGCTTTCGCGGTACTCAATATTTATTGAAAGATCATTGTCATCACAAAACTGTTCGATTTTATCTTGAATTTTGTAAAACTCATCAATAACTGATTCCAACTTCAAAATTCTTAAATTTAGTTCAACTGCTTGACATTTTGTAATAACCAAATTCTGAAATTTTAAAATATAGTTTTCAAAAGAAGTTACACGACCTTTCAGAATTCCTCTTTGTTTTTTGAGGTCTGAAACGGTTAATTTAAGTTCTCTAGAAGGCGAATGACTACCCTCTCTTGACTTCGGTACATTCAGCTTTGATCTATCGCTATCCTCGCTCATTTTGAGAAGAATTTAGGAAACAAAAGGTACTTACAATCGTATAGATCACCCCGACGCTCGTTGCAATAGGCAGACCCGGCACCCACCAACACGACAACGTAGGTAGGTAGTTGTAACGGTTGAAATATCGACTGAAATCCGCAAACGCGACACAATATTAGCACAAATCGATTAAAATAGGAAGGGAAAGGAGTGGTTTAACCTGACCGTTATTCCAGAGCTGCTTCTTTCACAGGGTTTCTCTCTTGACACGCAACAGGTATCGACTTCTGTGGTATCTATCTTGAATCCCGTCAGCTGGTGCGATGGAACATGTCATCCGGCGTGAAGGAACATGTATCGAGCTCAGACTTTCGAATATTATGAAGGAATAAGGGTCTCTTCAATGACTAATTATTATTGAAATTACGGTTTTAACGTTTATTTAAAGTGACAGGTTTACAGACTGTATGCAACGAGATCAAATTGTCGAGTGTTTGAAACGTTCGATCAAAGAGCATAAAAGAGTAAGAGACGGCACTCCATAGATATTTTTTGAGCTCACGCACACATATGCATTTTAGAGAACGACCCGCAAATCTTTACCAACCGCACAAACTACAGGCGGAGCTACCAACATAATGCCTTATTTTCTGACAGTATTAGTGACGTTCGTAATAACTTATCGATTATCGATACTTTGCTAGGGTTGTAATTGCATATCGATATCTAGTATAGGAACCTTCAATATTTTAATGATTACTATTTTTATTTTATACTATGTGTAAGTAAAACGAAGTTTTGTAACGTAAATTATTTATTTCGAAATAAAATAGGTATATTACAATAAGTATTGAACATGACATAGCAGTTGTAGGCATGAGGAATTATTGAAAATTATAACAAAGTACAGAAATGATAATTTTGTAAACTTTTATTTTCACAACTTTTTCTAAGAAAAAATAGGATTTTTATTTATTTCTTATCAGCTGATCGAACCTCAGCCTCAAGATTACTTTTCAATGCTTTGTTGCTGTGCTTTTTTACTTTTGTCAGCAAAATTGTTTTCACTTTTTATGAAGCTGTCATTAATGATTTTACAACTTTTTCTTAGAAAAAGGTAACTTAATATTTTAAACATCTTATCATAAATTTCTTTATTATGTTGTTGACATTTAAACCAACTAAAATTACAATTTGTACTCAACATTAAGAAAATGAATTTTCCAACATTTTCCATATATATCTGGTCGGCAATATGGTCATGATAAAATTGTTTAGCTTCATTTACGGTGGTACATAATTGAATTGTTGGATAAACGAGACTTTTTTTATCATGCCACCATTCGCGAAGAGATATATATGCATACAAATCATTGTCAACAGGAGTTTTCACGCTCAAACACTCTTCACAAATTAAACAAGAACTGTTCTGTAATAGTTTGGCAGCTAAATACCCGCTTACATATACTACTGGTTGGTTTTCAAGGCTACACAAATTTTCAATGGGCTGTTCTAAGTTTTCAGGGTCCGGGATAGACAACACAGGATAAAATTCAGTGTCTGT
Source organism: Ostrinia nubilalis (assembly GCF_963855985.1). Lineage (NCBI taxonomy): Eukaryota > Metazoa > Arthropoda > Insecta > Lepidoptera > Crambidae > Ostrinia > Ostrinia nubilalis. The sequence goes on along the minus strand of NC_087101.1, from coordinate 10,318,858 downwards.
GGAATCTTGAACATTAATTTTTATTTCTGTTGTTTTTAAATTAGTTTTTAAAATGTCTTTATATTCCAGCATATGTTTATTGTTGTCTGCTTCACAATTAGCACTTCTGCTATGAGGCACTTTCAGCCCAGTAACCATGCTTGTTTTAAGCGCTGCAGTAAAGTGCGTGATAGTGGGATTTCTATTGGTTACACTGTGTTGCCTAATGATTCCAAATAAGTTTTCCAGAGAGTCTTGGTTAAACTGTCTAAGGTTCATATATTTAAACCCTTCATTCTTTAACTTTTCCCAAATATCGTTTAAGGATTTGATAGATATTTGATATCCCTTTACGCATTTAACATTTTTTAGTATCGTGTTTTCTGCTGTTATAAATTTTATGGTTTTTAACTTATCAGTATAAAAGGTCCAAGACTCAATGTGATTACTTGATGTGGAAACATTTTCCCGGATCCCTTTCTTTACGTCATTTAAAGATGATGGCCCATTTGTACAATCAAATAGTTTATCTAACTGTTCAATCACAAATGCTGTATCATTGCAATCAGAAACTTCTTTCCATGCCATCATTTTTAAAATAGCTGCCACGGTATTACTCAGAGCATGCGCAGCATACTTCACCCTCATCTTAGTTTTGAATGTTGGATTTACAATGGTACTATTCAGTTTTTTAAAATTTAAAAAAATTCTGTTGTGTTCTTCTGCAACTACCAAATGCCTCCATTGTGCAATTTTTCCATCGAAAGACATATTTCCACTTTTAAAGAAATTGTTTCGTAATGATTTGAACAAGTGAGGGATGTCATAGATTATAAAAATTTTGTCATTATTTACAGAGAAAAAGTTGCTATCTATGCCTTGTCCACAGTTTCTTTTTAACATGTTAAGAGCTCCTATATTTGTAGATCCCTGATCACAAACTGTTGTTAGAACCATAAATCCGATTTCTTTTAATTTTTTGATGATGTCCGATATAATTTTTGCCAGTTTTGCTGTTGATATTGTGCCTTCCACAAAATAGTGCGCAATATATTGTTTGTATTTATGTTTAGCACCCTGTATCATAAACACTAACGCATGGTCTGCAATTTTCTTTTCTCGTCCCATGTTCTCGCCCTCTCCATAATCCACGTAGCCATCCACTTTATCAGCAATTTCGTTATAAATTATCCGTTTCTTTAACGCCATCTCGTCAAATATTAACGAGCAATATTTATTTTCCTTTGGCATACTTGATGCTTTTGCCTCTAACATATCAATTATATTTTTATTTATACCAGGCTCCATTGGTATATTTTTTAAAATCCTTTGGAGCGTTTTAGTGCTTGGTAGCGTAAACAGCTTTTGCATATAGCGGTATGCTTTAGGGGACCGTTTAAATATAGCCAAAGCATATATTTTGTTGGCTAAAGTCCACCTTTTTCCTTGTGACTTTTTTTTGTTATTCTGCACTACATCCTTTACTAACGATGTCAGCACTTCCGAATCTAACTTGTCTAAATTCACTCTTGACTTCGCAATATTCCTTATTGTTTTTTTTGCATTTTGTAACTGTCGCCAAAGCCTCTTCTCTTTAATTGTAAATGTTGATGAAGTGTCTGTAATAAAAACATTTCCATTAGTAAAAAAAACAACATTAAAGCAAATTGAATTGAATATTGGTTAATTAATCAGCAATTTTACTTAGTTTTTTAAATTAGGTATGTTTTATCTTACCTTTCATTTCAATGTTTTTCTTAGGTCTTTTATAACTGTGGACTAATATTTCTGCCTGTGCATCTTGATGGCAAATGTTTTTATCATCTGAAATATTATAAATATGCAAATAAGTTTAAAATTTATTTTGTTGTTTTATGAAACATATTATTTCCAAATCAATCAATCATTATCAAGTTTTTAAAAAATGCAAAGACAGGATAATGATAGCTCTTCTCATAAAATATGAAGCGTGGGCCCACCTTCAATAACAATGACATAATATTAAATTAAAGGCATTTAGAGGTTTTAATGTTCTGCATTCTGGATGCGGTCTGCGGGTATGTCAAGACAATCTGTAAGTGGTCGTGATAAGGCAATCAGTCACGTGTGCTTTGCGTTCTTTGTTCGTATCCGCACGGTCAAATCGCATTAATATAAAATGTACAGAAACCTAGAATGTTGTACATATAAGTTCATTTTGACCTGACTGCAGACTGCAGAACGCATCCAGGGTGGCATTCTTTAGTTTGAGGGAAGGCATATTTTAGAAGGTAAATAATTAGTTTGTACACTTACCATGAGTAATGGGTTTATAGGTCATATGTTCTGGTGCATTGGAAGTAGAAGGAAGAGGTTCAAAAGTTGTTTTCGCAGAAATACCAGAATCTGGTATATTCACAGCTCCCAAACATGTTGAATTTAGTTGTTTGGTTGTAGTTGTAAGGGGAACTGAAAGCAGATAATGAAATGTGAATTGGGTAATAAAATGTCATGTTCTTACCCAACTTTAGGGTACAATCAGTCTAGTACATGTCTTGCTCACATTAAAAATTACTAGCTTATAAATATTATTAAACTAGCTGACCTGGCTAATTAATGTAGATTGCCTAAAATTTTTCAAATTGGTCTGGTACTTTTTTTGAAGAATTTGTATTACACAAATTACTAAAGTCCCTCTAACTCAACACACATTCTAAGCTAAATTGTGTTACGAGTGGGTTTACTACAATATTCAAGCTGTGGGGTTCTAACCCGCACTTTAGGCTATCTTGGCTTCGAGTTACGGAGCCGATCAAATACAAACAAACAATTAAATATTTCCTTTTTATATTATTAGTATAATTTTAGATAAACATACCTCGTTCAACTGGATTTGACTTCTTTGGAATGCAATATGAATGATCATAAAGAACTGTAACAAAGTATAGATATAATTAATAATTGAAATTATATATTATTTATTGATAAGCATACAACACATGTTTGTGGTTACAAAGAAAGAACCTTGTTAAATTGCATTCGGTTGGTTTGTTTTGGAAACCAAAGAAAATTAATTAAGACATCTAAATAATTCAGAAAAATTGATAGTAAATTAAATTTAAAAAATATAATTGAAGTCATCATCATACCTGTCTTGAGGTTTTCTTTATTGGAGTCTTTTACATGAAGAGGAAACTCTGTCAAAACTTCATCTGGCAAGATGGGATTGCTCAATTCCAGTGTTGGAATAGCTGAGTTCTTCAGCCGAGTTCCTTTGGCATTGAAGGATTCAGGAGTGAAGTGCCCACCACAAACAAACTTCAGTTGGTGTAACTTTTCAATAGGTACATATGCTAAGTCTTCTATGCCAGCATTTTTAACCCACATTCGACAACTGAAATAAGAAATACCTATTAGAAAAGAAAAAGAATAACAAACTGAAATTTATTCATCAACTAATTTCTTTTAGTATTGTTATGCAATTCATTTACAGAGTACGAAACAAAATACTGAAATTAAAAATTGGTTATGGTTATTTACTGTATGATTAAAAATATTAATCCCAGCCTTTAAGTTTACACAATCAGTAAAATTATCTTGTAATAAATGAGTGTTATTAGAAACTTACCGGTCAGAATCCAGAGGAAACCTACTCAAAAGTAAGGGTGATCCACCACGACTTCGCCTCTTATTACAAATAACGCACTTCTTGTTGTTTCTACTCTCCATTATCAGTAGAAGCCTAAAATGAAATAGGTATTAATTAAACAAAGCCTATAATTTCTCTCCAACCAGTGTCAATGCCCTGGTTCATGCATTTACCAGTTTTGAAAGTACATTTACATTTTCATCACATAGGGTTGTTTTTAATGAAAAATAGATTTGTAATAGATCTAATATTTCAAGTAAGTAGATAACATACCCATTAAACAGAAAAGTAAATAAGAGTTTAAACTTCTGTAGAAGTTGAAACACAGCTTATTTAAAAGAGTCTCTATCTCACAAAAAACATAACACTGAACAGCAAACTTTATCACGCCCGATACGGAGGAACTTAATCAACTCAACGTAAACGACAGAAAAGTTTATTTACAGTAATATTGCACCAAATCTGAGAAAATAACTTCACACGAATCAATTCGCCGGTTTAAAACTCAAACTCAATTGACAGACATTTTTTTTCATTTGTCAAACTAACAATACTACCAACATAAGGACACTAACAATTATTTTTAGTATGGTGGTATTGATCCGCGGGTTCCCCTGCTATAGTGAAATCAATCCAAAATGCACTTTATTACTTAAGGGATAAGGTTGTATATCAATTGCTACATATAGAGACTAGTTTTTGTATGAGAAGTGTCTACCCACTGCGTTCGATTTTAAGTTGACAGGAGGGCGGCGCGGCGCGAAGTTAGCTGCGATCTTCACTCTGGTTCCGCGCCTTTGACGTCATGAGTTGTTTTCTTGCGCCCATAGATGGCGCTAACAGTTAACTTTAAGAAATGTTAACGGAGTAGTTAACTTCCGTTAAATTAGCCTAAGTCCGTTAATCGTTAATCCAGTACCTACTATTTACCTAAAAGATACCGCAGGCACCGCGCCGTGTCGCGAAAAACGCGTTCTGACAAGTAGATAGGTACGTAGGTTCGGGCTTCCAGAACTTCCAGAACCCAAAACAACAGTTTTTGTATGCAACGATATAAAAAATGCAATTTTTTATCACGTGTTAACGCATTAACGATTAACGTTAACTTGCGTTAAATCTTCCGAAATGTAACGTTTTAACGTTTTACGAAGTTAATTTTTTAAATACGGATTAACGATTAACGAAGTTAACTATTTGATTAACGGTGCCCAGCTATGGTGGGTATTCAAGGATATTCAAAGTTGCAACACACGGAATAAAAGATGTTTAGCGACGCTTTCTCCAGTGATCAAATTGGATAAGTTTATAAGTTTTCCAAGCATAGGTAAGGCTAAGATCACCAACATTTTTATCTTCCTAGGGTAGACACAAAGGAACATAAAAATGCTTACAAGTTTACAACCTATCAATCTACAGTAATTTCAACATTTCTTTCAGGGATTGCTCAACCATCCTATGACGGCGTGAACTACACAACGTTGTCCTACGGCGTTGGAGGTCCAGAGGCTTTCCAGTTCTATGTGAAGACCGTAGACAATGAGACGACGGTGATGCGACGAGAACCGTCGCTTGAGGACACCGAGAGTATGGACTACCACCAGATCGCTGCCATACGCGACGTGGAGAGCGCCCACGGAGGTGGAGATGTGGCTATTTATGCTAGAGGTAAGCCCATGTTGTTCTTACTTTTCTAAGTGAATAACAACAAAATAGCTTAGAAGAAATGAAACAATTTTGTTTAATAATTCTTGCTTAGGAATGTAGCATTCGTTCACTAGTTCTGCAGATAAGATATAAGGCTACTGAATGTTAGGAGGAGAACAAGAAATAATAAATTCCTATGTCCTCGTGCTCGAACCAGTAGAAAAGCGTAGTAGGTGCTGAAAAAGAAGTGGGTTGTAACCTACCACTATTTCTTCGCTAAACAGAAATCTTTGCATGTTTTTGTTCAGACGACCGCTGCAAGTTAATGTAAACAAACACGTTGCTTAATCTTATTTAGGTAGTTGCAATGTAATAAATAGCTGTTTTGTAAAAAAAAATAGGTAGGTAGAAGTGCTGGTGACTATATCATAATAGGGATGTTTCCTGGGTCAAAAAGCAAGAGTTTTAATTAGTCCGTCAGTTAACTTATCAAAAAATACTCTACACGTTTTTTTTCACTTTTTCAAACTAATGAAAATTTAAAGAGATAAAGCGCGCCAAAGTTCATAAGAAGAGGCCCGTGACGTCAATGCTTGCATAAAAGTGCCGCACGTTGTGACGTCGTGCGGAACTTCAACGCACCATAACTATGTAATTATTTGTTAGATTGACAAATAAAAATATATCTTTGTGTCCAATATTTTTTGATATTAAACATGACGGACTAAAAAAAAATTTTTAGGAAACTAGCCTATTGAACACTTCCAGGGCCGCACGCGCACCTGTTCCACAACGTGCACGAGCAACACTACGTGTACCACGCCGTCATGCACGCCACCAAGTGGGGACATTCCGGTGCCATCTCATGCGCAGCGAGCATCGTAACGCTCGTGTCTATGCTCATTACTGTAGTTGTTCAAACATTTTAATGTTCCTTTTTATTAGCGTCACAAAATAGGACATTTATAACCAGTATTGTAGTTACGTAATAATGCAACGTGGTATTATAGTGAGATTCCTTCTAAAACAATAATAATTTCCAAATGTAGCGCAATTAATGATGAGTCAGTTGTTGTTAACATACATTTTGGTTTTGCATTTTTATTTACATATTTATTTAGTATATAGGTACTAAATTAATTATTATAATGTATTTTATAGTACGGTATATTTTTTTAGTGAAAACATAAATCAAGAGGCTAAGTAGGTGCTTACTTAATTTCATGCAATAAAAGACCATATTTTAAAAGCTTTGCTTTATTGTCTTAAATACGGACATCAATTATTGTATAATTTGAGTATCTTCTATTTACTCTATACCATTTAAATAGCATTAAAAGAGGTGTATAAATTGTAAAAAATCTTACATTAAATAAAATTTGTACTCACTATTGAGTTTGTTTTGTAATGTTTAAGTAAACTAAATCGTCACAAATCTCATAATTCGTTAAGGACATAAAGAGTAAATACCACATTGGAATAATGTATTAAATACATATTAACAACAAAATTACGATAAGTAAACACTCCAAGTCTCCAATCACTCAGCTTTAGAATAAATAGCAACACATGCCTCAAGTTATAATTATACACAACCAAACCTGCGCGCGCACACGACTTTCTCAGTCACGATAGTCGTTAAAGGAAAAAAATGCAATCGATTTTAATCCTGACTCAAAGAAAAACGATGAAAGTATTAGAAATTTTAGATCCTTTCATAATATTAAAACTGAATCGATTTATTAAAACAAATAATATAGTAGTGATTGCACACTATCTATTAAAGTTTTCTACAGAAAAAGTACACCCTGTATTCTACCAAATTCATTTCATCCGTGAATTTAAAACTTTTCAGTTACAATTGAAATAATCCACTCCGTGTAATAATTACAATAACAGTATAATAATATAAACATGTATAAATATAAGTAGTAAGCCGTGTCCGCGCAGGTCCAGTTACAGGATTACACAGTTCTACACAGTGGCTTACACTTAGCCCTAACATTTTGGATTGGACCCCTACACAACTCTTCAGTTTCTATCCCATGGTTTTCTTTAGTACGACACCAATGATGATTGCCCCAGCCAACGCGAGAAGTGCCCATTTGAGTGTGTTGCTGAAAACAAAAACAAAATAGTCAAACAAAGGCATTCAAAATACTATTAATTTGCAAATAGGCGAATTCCCATAATCAGTACGGCCAAATACATTATTAGAAATTATATACAACCCGGTCAAGTTATCTGCGCACCTGGCAGCTGTGACGTCACTACAACCAGAGTAAATACAAATGAGTAAGTTATCTTCATAGAAACGCACCGGGCGCGGTTTGTATGTGAGCGCGCTAATACGTATGCGGCGCGCGCGCACACACTGACAAAATTTAGCGTGGATTAGCGGGGAGCCAGTCGTGGTTGCGCCGAATTTTGTCAGTGTGTGCGTGCGCGCCGCATGCGTATATTGGCGCGCTCACATACAAACCGCGCTCGGTGCGTTTCTATGAAGATAACCTACTCATTTGTATTAACTCTGCTACAACGCTCTGGTACGAACGGGGTGAACGCGCGGATATGTGCGAGTGAGTGCGAGGGAGAGTAGCATGTCGCATTCCAGTTAGGTGCGCAGTTAACTTGACCGGGTTGTAGGTACGTCGTAAGTACCTACTTGATTAACATCGCAATCTGGTATTGATTTCCTATTTGCAAATTATTTCATTTTCTACTTATTTATTACACAAAACAAAATAAACAAGTATTTACTTACATAATAACTATTTACAGTTTTATACATTAGGTAACGTAATTGCTATATATACATATTTGGTACCGGTAAGTGTATCTAATACACTTCACTATGCGACAATATTAATTAATGACATGATAATTTGTATACTCTACGAAAATTATTATAAGATACAAATACAAAATCCTGCACTGTGACACCTTTTTGAAGTTAAGTTTTTTTTATAAAACACACGAAATAAAAAGAAAGAAATACAAGATATAATAAAAGAAAAAGAGACATCACAATTTGGGCGGTCTTATCGCTTGGACTATATTCCAAACAAATTGAAAGTTTTGCAACGAATAGCACAAAAACGTGCTAATAACGGCATTTCAGTCACCCAAAAATAAAAGTTATTACTTAATTAGCTGCTTAATAATTTTAAGTTAAAAGAATACAATTCGATTTGCCTAAAATAAAGTCGCTAAAACTATCACATTTATTTACATCGTAATAATGTCAATATTTTTACTTATCTAGTTACGTACATAAGTATGTATTAAATTACGTCATCGAACAGGAAACTATTCATATTACGTCTATAAATATCGAGTAAATGCATCTTCCTTTTGTTCCAATTAATTTAACCTTGGCATTAATTGCTATATTAACAGTCACTATAAAAACAATTTACAGTGTCTTGACGCAGAATGTGTACTTAAATGCGCACTTTACTAAACAAATGTACAGGCTGAAGAATTTGATTCTATAAAATTAGTTGTAAATTAGTAGTGCACATTTTGCGTCGGACCCAATTTAAAAGCTATAAAACATATAAAGGTTTCACTAAAAGCGACTGTCAAAGATCGATCTACCCGCAACAAGCTACACCAAACTGGCTACAAAACAAATGAAAACTAAAACCTTGGCGGAGGAGACGGCGGCCTCCTTCTCCTTAAAACAAATTTTACATGTTAATTTACTCTAGCTACCTCGCTATAACTACTCACAAGTGGCAGGCAAAGTGTGAACCTTTCATTACCGCATGGCAACCCACGCGGCCGCCTTGAAAAGGAAAACTACCTTCAATATTTTTCTATTGGTACATTTATCAGTATGGGATTTAAAAAAGAGTTTAAATGTTATAATATACACATTGTAGTTTGATTGAGCTTTAAGAAGGGAAAGCAATTCAAATACTAACTGCTAAGACTCCGTTTAATCTGTAGAGGTAGGTACACTAATCGGTTTCATAAATAAATGCAAATGAAGAACCTTTCAGTAGGGACCACAATAGCGTCGCATCTCCTCTCTGCCTTTGGCGTCTTCGGTGTTTTGTAAGAAGATCTTGGGTGTCTTGTTCGACTATCGTTAAATTAAATAATGTAAACAAACAAAACAAAAACAAATAATCTTTTATGTGAGTACAATAAGAAAAAAAGAACCTGCAGGAAGATCCATCAAATGTTCTCCATGTTTTTGACTCAGTTTTGGGAATGCTGCAATTCAATTAGAAAGATTTAAAGAATGTTCTTTGAAATAAAGTATGAATGAATTTAATTAACAATTAGTCATAGTAACCTTGCAAGATTGCAGCTGGGACATGGAGTACTGAAAAATGTTTTTTATTACATTATTAAAGTGATATAATAATTATCATGTAATATCAAGTAAGAAGTATTACCTAAAATATTATCAATTACTAGCTAGAAACTAGAAGAAAACAAAAATCTCCACAAACCAACTATCTATTTACCCTTGCTAAGTAAGAAACCTAACATTTATCAAAACTAGGTACATTTACACATAATATTATCTAGCATACTAAGCTTAGTTAAAATAAAAACGAATTATAATCATAAGCCAGTACAGATAACAGCACATCAAGCTGAAAACTGTGGCATCATAATAACACATGCTATTTTTTAACCAAATGATATATAAATAAATATGCATGGACATTTTACACTGCACCTCTAGTCCCAAACTAAGAAAATCTTGCACTTATACAAATATTATTATGTATTGTTTGATGTGCTGTTGATTGTACCAACATTGCAGCAGTTTACTATCAGTGCTGGAAAAAATCTAAAATAATTTACACTGACTTACTGCTACTCAGGTTTTACCTACTTCAAATTAAGAAAACCTCTACAAATAATATTTGTATGTATGTTAGTAAGAATAATTCGGTAAATTAAGAACTAAAGATAATAAATTACAGAAAAACCTGTAACTCTTTGCAGGTGAACATTTTTTACAACTGCAAAATAAACATTGAAAGCAAATCTTAGTGGCAATAGTATTTGAGCTTGTAATAACTAAAAAAATAAGTGAGAACTTACCAGTTTTGTGGAACATCTTTTCTTTTTTCAGCTGCTGGTAAGGTCCCAATTTTAAATTTCTTCAACAGTTCTCTGAAATCAAAGATACATGACCACAATATTTTTTCAACACATTACACATGTTGTTAGACTATAATTCAACCTTTATTACCTATCTAACATCTTAAGCAAGCACACACTATTGTGCCTAAACATAACTATGTAGTTTTGTATTTAGCACTTACCTAGCATCTTCGCTGTGACCAACGTCTTCAAAAGGCTGGGTGCCGTCTTTTCCAGCATTTTCTAATAATGTATGTTCGCCTCCTGGGTGCTGAAATTAATATAACACCTTACATTAATAATACTATTGTCATTTTTTAAACTACACTGTACAGCCACTAAGTAAATGAATGTATAGATATTTATTATTTACTTTGGACTTTTAAAACAAAACATATTGCTGTTAATTTACTAGAACTGACCTATATATAAGTTTAAATTTCTTACCTCCTCCAAAAATTTTGTGACATCGTAAACATCGTTGTGAATTATCATCCACAAACTTTTCTTACTTTTGTGCTTTTTTACTTCACTGATACTAATTTCAGTAGTCATTTTATAAACTTGTGAATAACTATTTTGAATTTGAATTGAAATTACACTAGTTTGTGCAACCTTTCACCAATAATTTCTGAAAAGCTTGAATGAAATGAAATGTCATCATGACAATGTCAAAATCAGTTGGCTGTCAATGTCATTGTCACTCACAAGTCACATGATTCACACTAGTGAGGCGAATGCAGCATTTGCAGCACTTGATATTTAGATTTCGAGTACTTAGTTTTGCATTCGTGTATTTCATAGGTCACGTTAAGCCCCGAATAAATTAATGAGCAGTCTTTATCCACGTTGTTTGACTTGATAGCTATCATTACTATTTACAATTTAATTTATTTGACTTGGCTGGTCTGTAAATATAGATTATGTTTTCTTCAGGGTGCTGTAACGTTCTACAAATGGGTAGAGAAAGAGTAAAATTTCATACAATTACCTAACGTAAGATTCGACCATTTTGAATTTTGAGTAAAATCATAAATGAAAAAATCACATTTCTGAAATACTTCTTAATACTCATTTTGATAAGTGAATACGCATCACTATAATGTCAACAAATGTCAAGTCAAACCAATCATATGTCAAAAACACATGTTCTAACCTACCTATAAATTGTTTATTTCCTCATGCAGAACATTAATATTTTGATGTAATAAATGGCAGAAGCCGTAGTAGAGAAAGATTTTAATGACGCTTTAGAAGAGATATTCCTTAGCGAAGAAGCTGCAAACAAAAAGAGTTATGAAGAGGGTTTCAAAGCTGGTAAGGCAGCTGGTAATCCTGAAGGCTACCACTTGGGGTACCACAGAGGTGCAGAGCTTGGCCGTGAATTAGGTAAGACCATGAAATTCACCGAGACTTTAATTTCATCCAAATGATGCATTAGAGTTCTGGCAGTGAAATGCTATCATTATCTATAGTAAGTAACATAATGCTCTATAATCTTGTTGTACAATATTTCAGGTCACTACTTGGGGGTTGTAACTCATCACTTGGAACTGAATGAGAAAGCAGAAGTGAAGTATTCAGAAAAGATTTCAAGCCAACTTTTGAAAGTAAAGAAACTTATAGATGAGTTTCCCAGAACGAATGTGGAAGACCAAGACATTCTCCAGCTCGCTGACACAATAAGAGTTAATTATAAGAAAGCCTGTGCATTATTGAAGATACCTTCAGCAAACCCTTACGATGAAGGGGTCTCATTCTGAAGGTAATATATCTATAGTCTGGTCTGCAAGCACGTATAATTTTGTCCAATGACCCCAAGCTATCCATCCTTATCGCTCGCGCGTAATTATGTTGCTGTCGTGCTCGCATACTCACTGCGAGCGCTCGTCGCACAGTCGCGACAGCAATATAATAACCCGCGAGCGACTTCAGCTAAAATACCTATTATAGACATTAGGTATACAAGGCAATTGGAACAAAATACTCTTCTATTTATCTTGATACCACAGTATTCATTCATAAATATTTACACACAGAATATTTGTTACAGAATCTAAAGAAACAATGTCTAAGGTCCGCCGTCATCTTGACTCAATCGTTACATTCCTAAACCCCCTGCTACCACTAGCAAACTGTCATATGGTGGAGTTCTTTACCCAAAACCACTGGGAGACACTTATCCCTGGTAATCTGAAGTCCTCACTGGATGCTCTAAGTTTAAATGACGCTGTGAATTACTTCTGGTCTCTAGCAAAGGGACAATATATTAACGGTAAGATCGTAGTTATCATTTGGATTCTGTACTTAGTTTATGTAAACTCTGGTTTACAATTTTATTATAGTAAGTTTTTATTGTAAAGTTTATAAGTATGATAAATGATACTTTAGTAGGTGTACATAAATTTAGTTCCAATTAATTGATATTTGAATTGTGACTTATTGCATCATTTTAAAATATACAATCATTCCAGACCATTCCGAACTTGGAAAATGGATTGAGGAAGCAAAGTCAAATTGTGTAACAGTCAACAATGAGTACTGCATATCTGCTGAGCAGTTGCACACCCACATCCAGAGCTTGGGTGGTGACATCAAACCAGAAATCAAAGTGAAGGAGTTCATGAATAATAAAAAGAGTTATGAGGTACAAAACGTCAGTATAATACATATTATTATAAGCATCTCTGTAATGCCACAATGTTAGTCTTTTGAGACTACTTGTTACATTCACATGTCAATTTTCATGGCAATTAATACGAAAATGACGTCAGAAAAGTAACCCATGTCCCAACCTGGTAGCATCCCTGTACGAGGCATGTTCGGCCTCGTGCTGCGTGGAAGCTGGCCGCGGCCTCTTTCCCGTGGCTCTGACCCTGGGCTACGGCATCCTAAGCGAAATAGTAGGATGTTCAGTATCTCTCTTTTTATGTCCCGCCTGGTAGCATCGCTTTCGGTCATGTACGGCCTCGTTCTGCGTGGAGGCGGGTAACGGCCGCGGTTACCTACCCGTAGTCCTGATCGTGGGCTACGACATCCCCAGCGAATAGAATAGTACGATGTTCAGTATCTCTCCTTTTACCAGGTCCAAACAATGTCCCGCCTGGTAGCGTCCCTCTACGAGGCTTGTTCGGCCTCGTGCTGCGTAGAAGCCGGTGGAGGTCGCGGCCACTTGCCCGTGGCTCTGACCCTGGGCTACGGCATTCCCAGCCTCACCATCGACTGCGATGAGAAGACGCTGACCTCGGCCGCAGAAAGGATCAAGATCATTCAGGTAAGTTAAACCAGTCAATTTAATCTATATTTATAAAAGCGAAAGGTCACTGACCGATTGACTGACTGACTTACTCACTCATCACGTCTCAGAAACTACAAGTGCTAGGAGTCTCAAATTTTGCATGGGGGTTCCTTTTAGAACGTAGGTGCTCACTAAGAACAGATTTTACGAAACTCCACCCCTAAGGGGGTAAAACGGGATTCACGCGTACGAAATCGCGGGTGGCCGCTAGTTCAGTATTCAGTAATCAGTATACAGCAGATCCAATCCTCAAAAAAAATCTGGGATGTGGTGAACACAACCATCTCTCAATAGAAGTGTGACTGTGTGACGTCACAAGTCTTTAGCGACAATAGCCCTGTGGTGTCAGTGTCGGACTGACCGAATCGATATTCGATTAACGCAGGTCTGAATCCCGCCACTGCTTCGGGACTACTCATTACGTTGAATAGTGGATACGCGACTAACTACCTATATTGGCAGATGAAAGAAAAATGAGCTAAAATAAAAAAAACAATTTTACGTAATCAAATTAAAATTGTGGAATCCACGTGAAACGTTAATTTGCTGTTATTGCATATAACCACGTAGGCGTATCAAGTTGCTCAGAAATGACTGATCGACATAATCCCGACTCGTAAATAAAGACGCCCACTCGTATCGAACCCACACAACAAGTTTAATTTGGTGTTTTTGTGCCTCTTATAGTCTAATAATAAGCAGCTTATTTGCAACAGTAGCTAAATACTACGTAAATAAAAAAAATGTTATAAAGATTTTAATAATTCATTAATTAAGTAATTAAACTCAGAATGACTGCGACAAGCCCCGATGGCCGTGCCGATGGCTGTCTCGTAATTTTCTATTTCTTATCGTTTCAAACTGTCTGAAAGTTATGTGTTTACAACAACTCTTTAGTTTTAGAGGTTCAGGATTCAATTCCCAATTGAGACACATAATCTAAAATCACTTCTTTATTACGAGAAATCCCAGATAAGTTATCAATAAATTTGATAAGCCAAACATAAATTACTTTATGCTGTGCCTACACTAAGCAGTCATGCGTCGTACTCTTTTTCAACCGACTTCAAAAAAAGGAGGAGGTTCTCAATTCGACCCGTATGTTTTTTTTGTAAATGCATACCTATTTTCAACCGACTTCAAAAAAAAGGAGGAGGTTCTCAATTCGACCCGTATGTTTTTTTTTTCAACCGACTTCAAAAAAAGGAGGAGTTTCTCAATTCGACCCGTATGTTTTTTTTTTCTATGTTTGTTACGCGATAACTCCGCCAATTATGAACCGATTTGAACAAATCTTTTTTCGGCGTATAGGTAATACCTCAAGGGTGGTCCCATTTAAATTTAATAATAAAAAAACAACCCCCAAGGGTGGAAAATTGGGGATGAACTTTTTTATACGCAATATCTCCGCCGATTATAAACCAATTTGAACGATTATTTTTTGTTCAATAGGTATTATTAAAAGGGTGGTTTCATGCAAATTTGAAGAAAATATTTCACCCCCAAGGGTGGAAAATTGGGGATGAACTTTTTTATACGCAATATCTCCGCTGATTATGAACCAATTTGAACGATTATTTTTTTGTTGAATAGGTATTATTTGTGTTCACGCATTTGAAGTCGGTTTTATTTTTTTTTAAAGTTATAATTATACTTACATACATACTTACTCGTACTCGTAATAAAAGTACGTAAAGAGTATGTATGAGATCGCAAATAAGGTTTGCGATCTCTTAGAATAGGGTTTTAAAATTAAATACTCAATTCTAGAAACAATGGCACGCCATCGCAAAGAAGATAAAAGATGGCCAAGAAGAGAAAATGTCTAAAGAATCAAATCGGAACCTCCATCGGTTCGCAACCGCCTACGTCACCAGGCACACTGACCTGCGCGCAATAGTCAAGGAGAAATTTCCAGAAATGGAGCAGGAAGACGTGAAGTTACTACTGACGGGTAAGTAAAAAAAAAACAATGGTAAAATTCTCTAATATTCATCATAATCATCATTTCAGTCATAGGACGTCAATTGCTGAATATAGGCCTCCTGCAATGATTTCCAGATTGGCCGGTTGGCAGCGGCTTTCATCCAGCGCCTATCTAACATTCATACTGATATTATGTCTGTTACGCTTGTTAACTGTGGCTTCTATCAGTCAATTACTCTATCTACTGTTTTCACGTCCAAACTTTTTACCCTTTATGGATTAAAGCTATTTTTATAGCAAAAAATCCCAACTAATATTATAAATGCGAAAGTAACTCTGTCTGTCTGTCTGTCTGTCTGTCTGTCTGTCTGTTACGCTTTCCCGCTTAAACCTCGCAACCGATTTTGATGAAATTTGGCATAGAGATAGTTTGAGTCCCGGGAAAGAACATAGGATAGTTTTTATCCCGGTTTTTGAAACAGGGACGCGCGCGATAAAGTTTTTCTGTGACAGACAAAATTCCACGCGGGCGAAGCCGCGGGCGGAAAGCTAGTAAAGCTATAAAGGATAAGTAAAAAAGTACTATAATAAAAAAAAATATTTATGTAATAGCACCCGCGTGAAATTTAATTTGTCACAGATCATTATAATATAGCCTATATGTTATTCTGCTCTATAAACAATAATACTGTAAAGTTTGATCAAAATCCGTTCAGTAGTTTTTGCGTGAAAGAGTAACAAACATCCAGACATCCACACAAACTTTCGCATTTATAATATTAGTAGGATTAATGAAATGTTTTCGATCGGAATCGTTAATTAAGATTTCTGTACCGTCATATTACAAAAAATGGTAAAATGGTTTGACTTGGTTAGGCTGTTTTTAACTTAGGCTCTCTTATTTAGCGCGAAAACCTCATTTTTGGTTCGTGTACACGCACTATTAAGCTTGTTACTTATTTAAGCCGCCTACGAAACGAATAACGAATGCACGCGCATTATTCGGTTTACTGTAGCGCATAATGTGAGTAGCTCATATATCATGCCAAAACGCGTTGAAAAAACGAAAACATTCTAATCCTAAGAACCCTTTTAGGCTGGCTAACTTTGAGTATTCACTTACACAGTTTCAAGATAAGTCCTACTCAAACGTACATAATTTGCAACATAATTTCGACATTATTTTTAGCTGATCCCATACGAAGTTCGGCCTAATAAGAACAATTTCCATGCACAACATGTTTGTGCGGCGTCTGGTCAACTCCCCATTGGCCGGTATTCATGAGCTTCCACAGAAACTGCCTGTTTTAAATTAAAAGTTTAATGAGTTTGCCGCTAGGTATGAATAACGTCTAATGATTAATATTCCATGTAATCCATGTGCTAGAAATGAACGTAAAATACTGAGAAAAAAATTAACTCCACCTTAGGGAAATTATTGCAATCAGTTTATAACCCCTTAAAAAGTTTTTAAAGTTGTGAGGTTCGAAACAATGAACGTCATGCCTACGGTATACGGACATACATAGGTATATGGAGATATTCACAGAATAGTAAAATCGTGGACGCACACCAAAAACTTAGATATTAAACTCAACACATTGCATCACATGTATATTTTCAATTTCTTTTTGCATTTTTTTATAAATCAAAACAGAGGCTAAATTCATTGAGGTGTATTCTTCATTGCTGACATACACAATGCAATTAACGTTACGAACTTTCAAAGGGCTCCACACTCGCGGGAACCCAACTCCAAATATCTTCATATGCCAACCATTGAAGGCTGCGGTCTTCAAAGTACCATCTCCTCGCAGAAGAGTACGTTGTTCGACGTCGTTGACGAAGCCAGCTGATTGATGTCTTCCAAAAGGACTATGTTATAATATGAAATAGTTGTACAAAAACATTTCTCAATGTCTGTGTCCCATTTGAGAGTTAAACCCAAGATATCAATTAACGTTACGAACGTTCCAAAGGGCTCCACACTTGCGGCAACCTAGGTCCGGACTCGCTCCGAATCTTCACCAGCCAGCCCTCGACGGCTGCTGTGTTCAATGTGCCGTGCTGCTACCATCTCCTCACTGAAGACGTTGACAGCGAACTGTTTGACGTCTTCCAAAAGGGCTGTGTTAAAAGATAGTTGCACATAGCTATTTCAATTTCTGTGTCCCATTTAAGATTTGAACCCAGCATCTTTGAATGAAGGTATCAAATTAACGTTACGAACGTTTCAAAGGGCTCCACACTTGCGGCAACCTAGGTCCGGCCTCGCTCCGAATCTTCACCAGCCAGCCCTCGACGGCTGCTGTGTTCAACGTGCCGTGCTGCTACCATCTCCTCGCTAAAGACATTGACAGCGGACTGTGTTACGTCTTCCAAAAGGGCTGTGTTAAAAGATGGTTGCTCGAAGCTATTTCTCAATTTCTGTGTCCCATTTAAGATTTGAACCCAGCATTTTTGAATCAAGATATCAAATTAACGTTCCGAACGTTCCAAAGGACTCCACACTTGCGGGAACCTAGGTCCAATGTCTTCCAAAAGGGCTGTGTTAAAAGATAGCTGTCTCAATTTCTGTGTCCTATTTAAGATTTGAACCCAGCATCTTTGAATCAAGATATCAAATTAACGTTTCAAACGTTCCAAAGGGCTCCACACTTGCGGCAACCTAGGTCCGGACTCGCTCCGAATCTTCACCAGCCAGCCCTCGACGGCAGCTGTGTTCAATGTGCCGTGCTGCTACCATCTCCTCACTGAAGACGTTGACAGCGAACTGTTTGACGTCTTCTAAAAGGGCTGTGTTAAACGATAGTTGCACATAGCTATGTCTCAATTTATGTGTCCCATTTAAGATTTGAACCCAGCATCTTTGAATCAAGATATCAAAATAACGTTCCGAACGTTCCAAAGGACTCCACACTTGCGGGAACCTAGGTCCAATGTCTTCCAAAAGGGCTGTGTTAAAAGATAGCTGTCTCAAATTCTGTTTCCTATTTAAGATTTGAACCCAGCATCTTTGAATCAAGATTTCAAATTAACGTTCCAAACATTTCAAAGGACTCCACACTTGCGGCAACCTAGGTCCAATGTCTTCCAAAAGGGCTGTGTTAAAAGATAGCTGTCTCAATTTCTGTGTCCTATTTAAGATTTGAACCCAGCATCTTTGAACCAAGGTATCAAATTAACGTTCCGAACGTTCCAAAGGGCTCCACACTTGCGGCAACCTAGGTCCGGACTCGCTCCGAATCTTCACCAGCCAGCCCTCGACGGCTGCTGTGTTCAACGTGCCGTGTTGCTACCATCTCCTCACTGAAGACATTGACAGCGAACTGTTTGACGTCTTCCAAAAGGACTATGGAGTCGACCAGGGAAGGGCGCAAGGGTTTCCTATGTCGGAGCATTTGAGAGGTGAGGAAACTATTGAAGTCGAATTTAATAACAAATCAGTGATTACCCCTTCTATTCGAGTACACTAACCGACGAGCTCGTAGTAACAAAGTTTGTGAAAACAAGTGAACAGCTGATATATTCCGAAGTTGTAGTAACTTAAGCTATACGTAGTTGTAACGTATTTAAGTACCCTTAAAAAGCCTACCTACATTCATACTAATAAATAATTCGCTCTACATACACAAGTTTCATCAAACTACTGCACTGATACGCACTGAACTGATGTGCGTCTTGAATAACTATTGTTGTCACACCATGAAAGCCCCAATATCATCCCATCAATGCCATGTAAGCTCTCATTAATGTTAGTTGTCCGCACAGGCTACAACCTGGGTCGGAATGCCCGCATGCTGGCCGCACAGTCCATCGACCGAGTTGTGCATCAACAGCAGCTGCCTTCCAAAAGTCTACTGCACAGAGCCTTGCTGCAGGTTTGTACTTTTTTGTCAATCTATATCTATAAAAGCGAAAGGTCACTGACTGACTCACTCACTCATCATGAAATCTTAGAAAATACAAGTGCCTAGCACTCTGTCAGTCTCGAGTTTTGCACGGGGGTTCCATTCACTAAGACGGGATTTTCCTGGGTAACACGGGATCCACGCGTACGAAGTCGCAGGCGGCCGCTAGTATTGTTATAAATGTGAAACTGCCTATCCGTATTATGTTTCTAAATTTTCATAATGATATAGGTTCATAAATTAGATTTAAATAAAGGATATAAGCTAGCTTTTTTAAAATAAAGGTTTGAAATAAGTATGGGATTAAGTATAGTGTGTATGAAAAATCTAAAAGTGTTCAAAATCAAAAATCAAAATCAAAATCCATTTATTTGCTTGATAAGCGGTACAGCAGATTGTTGTTGGTTAATGTATAATTAGTAATGCGGCTTATAAAAGTTAAAGAAAATTTCAAAATGTATTAAATATCTGACGCATAAGAGTTTAATAATGGTACTTATTCGAAATAAATATCTTTATTTCATTTGAGAATTGACATCACGGCACCTAATCTAAGTAGGTGGTGCCCTCGGACCTTAAATGTAATAAGGCTCGTAATCCTTTAGTCAGCTTTTGTCGTCACTAGTCGGTGACTTTTAAAGATTTGTACGTAATATATGCGGTTTTATTTTGTCTCAGTAGGTACATAAAAAAAAATAGTTTGAAAAGATATATCTTTATTGCTCATACACAAAACTGCATAGACCATTTCCCACCCTACCATCTTTCTTAGAAATCTGAATTATTAGGTGACTAACATTAAATGAGTAATCAAATTGTTCTAAGAAACTGGTAACATTTGTGAATTAGGCGATTTTTGGAGTATCGAGTTAATCACCTATCTAAAATACAATGTAAGAAGTGGTAAGCAGGCTCACTTAAAATAAATAACGCACTGCTCATTTAGATTTTTCTCCTTTTTTTATTAACACTCCCTGTGTAATAAAAAAGGTTTTTTCTTTCTTCCTAATTTCTAATCTAGTAAATCCTAGAGATTTCGTAATCGATACGCTAACGTCATAAGAACAAGTAGATTCGAAATCGAAATAAAATTGCTAATGTAACAATACTTATCTAAAAGTAGTGTGTCTAACGCCCGTATTCACAAACATTACTATGAGGTCTCACAGTGCGCGTGGGTGGACGCTCAGGGTGACACACGAACCGATCGCAGAGCTCTATTCAACGCTGTGAGTTCGATTTGCTGCTTTACTTAAGCATTAAGAAGCATCGTTTGTGAATACGGGCGTAAGTCTTCATATAAATATGTACCTACGTAGCATATTTCTTACATAATATAAATGTGGTTACTACTATCCCTCTATATTGTCATTACCTAAACGATTCCGACCAATGGAATAACACAAACTTCGTTGTAATAGTAGTTTTCTTTTCAGGTGGTTGTTAAAAAGCTATTACCAGATTTCCCACTATCCGAGGGCAAATTAAAGCGCCTTTCGAGGTGTGAAGACTTCCAGGAATATTTCAGACAAGCTGACGCAACTTTGAATTTGAACCTCGCCGATAAATTACCGGACACTTATCTGACAGATATTTGCAAAGATATAGACTGTCGACAGAAGAAAATTGTGATGTTTTATTTGCTAAGACTGTGCTTGGCTCAAGTTATTGAAAGTGTTATATTGTTAGATAGACTTTTATTTTTGTGTGAGAATGGTTTTCAAGATGTGTATTTGGTTAAATTGTTCGATCCGGTATTGTCTCCTAGATGTCACAGTATTGTGGCTGTTAGATAGTAATAATATAGTTTTATTAAAGTATTATTAATAATAATAATGAAGTATTTGTATTATCATTGCTTGTTTTTATTTAACCTGTCGACTCTTGCTCATTTTCAAAATAAAAGGTTTTTTTTAAATTTCTGTTAACTGTAAAATACCTTTTTTATATCACATAAAAGTAATATTATTATGTCAGTGGATCGTAGTGATGGTGACAAATTAATTAACTGTCCAATGTATAGTATCGCAAGAATATCTCGTTCGCAAGCCATATTTCTCTGTAATCGAACGAAAACATCCAAGTTGAATAGCGATATTCGCAATACCGTTAGGTCAGCATGTCAAGGCACTGAAACTATGAATATGCATGAATCGAGCGAACTTCGTACCTGCTGTTGGGCCAACCCAATCGGAACAAAAGTGATATATTGACAGCACAACCTGTACAAAAGGAATAGTGATGCGAGATACAAAATACGAGCATTTTCCTCAACTCTACAGAATAAGGTAAGTTAAATAATAATTTATTCCGGGTGTAACTGACTGAAGATTCACAGTGATCTGATTAATATTCGTAATACTTAGAGTGAAAATAATTGCATAGGTATTTGTTTTATCAACAACGAGGAAGCTCTTGACCTGTATCTCACCTGATGGTAAGTGACGATCATTCCGAAGGTGGAAGCGAGCTTCACCCGGAATCCTCAACCATGGACGTCTCACCAAAAAACAATTTAAATGTTATCAAGAAATGGTCAAAATAACCGAAACAAGAGTAATTCAAACGCCGATATAAGCTCTATTTATTACTCTCAATAAAAGGCGTTTTCTTTACTTTTGATGAGCTTAGAAAAGATTATGTGAACCGTCATCAAAGTAAGTTCCAAGACACATAAATATCGTAAACTTTCCAACGGTTATCCCGAAAACAAAATTAATTAATATTTTATTGGCCTTGATAGAAGATTGTGGACGGCAATCGTCTATCAATCAGAAGTCTAATAAGATAGATCCGTGGCATTAATACATTTAAAAGGAATAAATACAGAGTATTCAGGTAATAAATTGCTTTAATATCATCATTACTCGTACTTATCTTTGAAGCTGACTTCGGTCACGTACGACATACAAATGAACCGTTACGTTATCCCTACCTACATGAATATCGAAGAAAATACGCAAACAAATATTAAATTAAAAAAGTTTTGATTGCCAATACAGTGCTTCATATGATCGATTCTGAAATGGTATCTATATTGACTTGTGAAAAATAATTTACTAATATTATAAGTACCTTCATAGATAGTGTGATGATTTACGGAAAAGTAATCTACTGTGAATACCCAAACTTCATCAACTTCTCATGATGTAAGTACCTAGTTACAAAACTATTTACGTATCTATCAAAATCAAACTTACCTACTTTTAACATAGATAGCAGGTTATTCTAACCATGGATTCGATTAATCCTTCAAGGCCCGCGAATCTACACAATAGATAATCAATTGTTATGACATTAATGAATGCCGTCTGGGACTCAAGCGGTTAATAGAGGTTAGTTAGAGGCATAATAATAATCCACCCACAAGGGTGACGACATCATAAAGGTAGCAGGAAAGCGCTGGACGCAGGCCCGTACCAACCGGGTAACATGGAAAGCATTGGGGAAGGCCTATGCTCAGCAGTGGACGTCCTATGGCTGAGATGATGATGATGATAATAATAATCAGATTTTTTAACAAAGGTTTTTGTATTTTGATTCAATTATTTTAGAATGAAAAATACGTTTCTACTTATTCAGATTTTTAAAGGAACATTCAGAAACCTTGGTTTACAGAACGATACATAACATAGATACAGGACTAGAAAAGTCAACAGTAAAGCCCAGACTAATGGAGGCAGGCACTTAAAATTTAAATGCCTCGTAGTTTACGGTGCACGTTAGCAGAAAGCAGCTTAGCGATAGAGAAGGGATGATACTTACATCGGTCATTCTGTTCATAGCTGTTGACTTTTGATGCAGAATTTTAGTACGTGCTATGGTAGCTCGTCACTAGAACACTGTCAGAAAATTACCTACTATGGCTGGGTTGCACCATCTTACTTTAACTTTAACAAACGTCAAAATCTGTCAAAAAAACACCGGTTATCATCACAGTTACAGTCAAAGTTAGGTGGTGCAACTCAGCCTTAGAATACTTTAAACTGGACCGCAATGAAAAAGGATCAGTTAGAAAATCTTCAATATCTTCAAAAGAACCTGACCTAGCTTTGTAAAATAAAGACTAAATGAATTCAAGCTTTTTATTTTTAATAAATAAATGTAAAATAAAATTGCGTAGTTTTTACAGATTTTGTTTTATGAAGAAGTTTTCTAAAGTTTTAAACATTTAAGTATAGTTTTAATTCTATGATTGGTCGAATTACCTATTAAGTTAAGTTTAACTAACTAAGTAAATAAGGGCTTTATGTTTGAGTTGAACTAACTTTTGAGCTTCGTATCAATAAACAGGTCTTTGAACCCTCTTTTAGAAAACTCCATTCAGCCTTAGAGTTTTATGAACCTCGACTTTGACTTCATTCAAAACTTGGATTGTGAAATATTTAAAGAGTTCATCATTTCGAAAGGTCATCTTTATTTTTAAGAAAATATTGTGTTATAAAGGTTACAACAAAGAATCACGGAAGGGATTAGTTAGTGGTGAATAGGGGAGCCCTCCCACATTCGGTTAAGCTTTCTGCTGGTAGATCTTACAAAATGCTTTGAAAATGAAATATAATATTTTATGCAATCAAGCAAAAAAAATGTTCGTACTAAATGTACAATTATCTTTATAATAGTTTTTAACAGCTTATAAAGAAAACTTAAGTGCGTTCTCGGTATTTCTGTTAAAATTTTCCATAAAAAAAGTTTGGCTTTCGTATCCGGGAAAAACGAGTATTGATAAAATAACAATAAAAAAAGTTTTAAAGAATTCTTGTACCGTATCATATCAAAACTTGGGACACCATTTAGGTATGTCTAATTTGAAATCATATCGTAGTTGTAGGTACATATCAGCTCGATACTTATTCCTCATAAAAGGGATTTCTTAAACATCAAGCCTTACGACACAAAAGTACCTATACAGAACAATAGTGTAGGCGTAAAACCATACAAGTTGTAAATATACTCAACATCAAATAAACCGCACCTTCCGCGACGCGAACTTTAACGATTTTCTTCTGACACAATCATGGTGCCCCAACAATATTGGTGTTATTTGAAAGCCCAATAAATACCCTTAAAGAAAAACACATTTAATTTCTTAATAAATTATTAACATATACCATAAATGTGACTTGAAAAAAATACCTCACTTTGGGCCCACCTATGGGATCAATTAGACCAATTTTTATGGTTATAAAACCAAATAATGATCTCACGTGTCCTCTTTAACAGATGGATAGCGATTAATCCCAACTTAACAGTTTTATAGCCATAAAAGTTGGCTCTAGCGTAACTACCTATTTTTTGAAGAAGTGACTCTGGATCCTTCTAATGACACATTTTTGGGGTAAAAACTTTTCCTTTAATGAAATGAAGGTTAGAACTAGGCTTTCAAATGGTGCCAATATTGGTGGGAAGTGGGGAAGCATACGTTTGAAAATGCTTGTCGCGGGAGGTGCGATTTATTTGATGTCGAGTGTATTAAAATAGAAAATTGTTTTGTGTCCCCATTAAGGACGTAGTTTTGTGTTGTAAGTTGCAAAATTCTGGCGTATTTTAAAGTAAAGTCTTACCTACAATAAAAAACAAAGCCATTAAGGCACCTTTGTTTTAACTTCTCGACCCTTTCAGAGCCACACAGACGTCGTCGGAACTTTAAACTTTTTTTTGTATAAAACTGCTTGAAAACAAAATTTTATGAAAATAGAGAAATGTGACCAATCGTCTTAGGTAACCATATCAATAAACCGAACTAGAAGGGTAATTAATTTATAAAACTGCAATTAATGATTGACCTGACCTTAGGCTTTAAAGTTTAAAAACTAACCTTTATTCAAACTGTAAGGTGTAATTGAATAGCGATCTTGTTTGTTTTAACAAATAGGAAAGTGCCAATTACTTAATTAAGTGTTTAGTAGCCTACTGTGAAGAATAAAAATGCTTAGGCGTAAATTATTAAATGTTTCCAATGTACCTAATTAAAAGGTTAACGTTTTCCCTGAACAATGCGTCAGGCGACCTTACATTTTTAGCGGGAAAAGTGACACCAAAATTACACGCGCTTCTCTAAAAAAAAAACAAATTAAGTCCGCGGAATAATTTTACTTTCGTTTTTGTAAATTATTTTTCCAAATAATTCATTTTCATTTATACTTAAACTGAAATATTGGACCAAGTAAAAGTTTTTTGTTTAGCAGTTTAAGTTCTTATCTATAATTAAATACTTGTTAGTTGTATGCAGTACTAACTTAAACCGTACCTTTAACATAATTCTACTATAAGGGTTCCGTTCTTCCTTTTGAGGTACGGAACCCTAAAAATAAACCAAACCATTTCTTAAAGCTAGAATAGATAGAATACCGACTGAAATACTGTACACCTACATTTCAAGCATCAGGTAAGTAGTTGGAAAACATCTTAAAGAAGCAAAACGCTCCTGTGGCTGCTTAAAGACAATTCCGCCACACCAACGTGTGGTTGAAGATTAATTAGTCAATTTTCAGTTTGGGTTTTCGGTGATTGGATGTGCGACGTGAGCTACAAATATTTGAATTCAGTTTTATTTACAGTAAGAGAAGATCTAACTTTGTCCAACTTAAATGTCTTGTTTTTACGAAAATATTACTAATTTAACGCTATTCGTTCCTCTCTGAAGCGTAAATATTGTCGATAATACAACTTCTCTGTGAACCATTATAAATAATAAATACTTAAATAAATATAAATAAATATCCTTGGACATTTTACACTGCGCTTCTAGTCCCAAACTAAGCAAAGCTTGTACTATGGGTACTAGACAACGGATATAAACATACTTAAATACTTTTTTTTTGTAAATACATATTATACATAGAAAACACCCAGTCCAATACAAACAAATATGTTCATGCACACAAATGTTTGTATACTGTGCGGGAATCGAACCCGCAACCTCCGGAATAGTAATCCGTTACGAACCACTACACCAAACGGCCGACAATTATGGTTCGTGACCATAAAATAAAACTCGTGTAGACTTTTTCTTTTTGCAGAAAACTTTCCGTATAAACCTAGTTGACTTATAAGCACATCAAATACAAGTGCACGAATATTTTAATAATGAAAACAGTAAGTTTAACTATGTTTTATTTTATTGTCAGTAAACATCGGGATATCCGCAGTTGGGATAAAATAATAATTAATGCCTTATGATTGAATATGTAGGTAGGTTTGAGAATCTCATAATTTTCCTTGAATTGAACTCGTAGGTTGTTCTATTGTTCTAAATGAGTCAGTGCCCAATACCTACCTACAATATTACCCTTACAATATTGTCAAGAACAGACAAGTGTTGATATAGGTATTCTAAACGATATGTAGGCGTAATTCACACAAATAATGACCTTTTTAGACAATGATGCTTTTCTAAGCACAATAAGTTTTGGTTAAAAGCTATCTTAGTACATAAATCACACCTTTTGGTTTCTGAAACCGCTATTTTTATCACGTTTCATGTTCGATTTGCAATATCGAGCTTAAATATATCTCAGAAGTTACTTTGGTA
Source organism: Ostrinia nubilalis (assembly GCF_963855985.1). NCBI lineage: Eukaryota > Metazoa > Arthropoda > Insecta > Lepidoptera > Crambidae > Ostrinia > Ostrinia nubilalis. The sequence continues at coordinate 10,291,826 of NC_087101.1, read as the reverse complement.
CTTTCAGAGGAAGAAAAATGTATGGCCCATACATTTTTCTTCCTCTGAAAGTACAACATTATTTAGTGCAACATTTTATTTTTACCCATACAGTATGGGTAAAAATAAAATGTTGCACTTTTAATTTTCCCTGACGTCCTTAAACCCTTACTAATGAGTGCCCGTTTCAAAGTTGCGTTTTTGCTAGGATTTACTAGTTCTTTGACAGTTTCTTGGGATACTGAAGCCGGTATTAATAGAGCGATCACAATTTTTAAATGAATTTACTTGAAATTTATGAAAGACATTTTATGTTATAAGGTCCTAAGCTTCCTGCGCTGTTTCTTTGAAGTTGGCTGCAATCATATTAATTTTAGTTTTCAATATAATTCTTTAACGAACTTAAGTTCTAAGCATGGGACAGAGTCCTGGAAAAACGTTAAAATAAAATTTTACTATTTACATGTAAACAACATAGTCTCTAAGTATACACTCACATACTCTAAACTGGAATATTCGATTTTATTGTACAAATGAAACGATTTGTTCGATACAAACCAACTAGATAGTATTTCGGTATGTCCTGAACTCCTGACACAAGTATACAAATAGAATAATAAGTAATTTTTAGGAACGTATTACATCTTAAATTGTGTAGCCATAGCTCTACCGTACATATTATGTTTTTATTTTAATTCGATGCGACTCGCCTGCGACTTAACGAGAAATATTTTTATCGACATACTAATCAAAAGCTTTCGCACCAGTATAAAATGATGGCACTTCTAAGGATTGCTTTTTCACAACATACTTAGGTAGCCTATTCGGCAAAAGCGATAACTTTAAAGAGCCTTTGAACGCCTGAATGGATCTCACTGAAAAAAAGTACAAGAAATAGGTAATTTATTGGTAAATATCGTTCCAATTCTGCGTTAAGTGAATAGGTAGTATAAACAAGGAAGTATTCTGCATTTTACAAATGATCTAGTCTACAAAGGAGAGATTTTTTGTCAAATTAATAAATATTCTGAATAGTTCTGAAATCTTTGGTTGTGTAGCGTTTGTTTACTATAGTGTAAGTAGTTGCAAAGTTGAATAAAAATTTGACGTTAAGTCACTTTGAGATGACTTCTTAGTTCTTCAACTTCAAATTGCGCCCCCGCCTTTACACTATTTTTAGTGAGCTTTACATGGTGTGGTGGCTCGCTACTGTTCGTTTTTCAAGTTTTGATAGACATTACACATCGTTCTGTGCATGTACACACAAAAGTAAAGCTCAGTCGCCTTCGTAAGTTCAAGAACTATACCTGTGACTATACTCAGAAGTCTTTAGTTGTAGCACACATTTTAGTAGGTTTACCAGTGGGCGTGTCGCGAGTGCAGGCTCTCCCACGCTGGCTGTAAGCCCACTGAGCTTTTGTACTACTCACACCACACATGATTTATACTCCAAGATCCTATATGTCGTATAGGACACGGACTTTTTGTCAGGATATTATTAGGCACATTTCGTTGATAAATATCTGTGTGTGGGTAGACTTTAAGCGCACATTATGCACACTCGTAGTATTCTCAATGTCTTTGTGAATTATAATTAACTAGCTTATGCCCGCGGCTTCACCCGCGTGAAATTTTGGCTGTCACAGAAAAGGTTTATCGCGCGCGTTCCTGTTTCAAAAACCGGGATAAAAACTATCCTTTATCCGTTCCCGGGACTCAAACTATCGCTATGCCAAATTTCATCAAAATGAGTTCAGTGGTTTAGGCGTGAAACCGTGACAGACAGAGTTACTTTCGCATTTATAATATTTGTAGGGATTTAAGCTTTCTCAGTCATCTTTTGATTCTAAGTCAGGATTTGAGTTTGTGAAGTTAAGTACTTTTACTGAAGTGGACGCATTTATTTCATTGCAACAAGTGATTAAGATAGGTGCAATATCAAATGCCTTCGTAGCTACCACGCATAGGGTTGCCAGGTCCAAAATCACAAAAGCCGGACTTTGTGCTTCATTTGGCCGGACATTTTACCCTAAAAGCCGGACATGTGACGGGGGGGGGGGGGTGTAATTAGTGTCAGGTCATGACTGAGTAATATCATCATCGGTTGCTAACCAACATCCTGATGCGTGCGCTTCATATGATTCTGCGGCTCGACTTTCGCCTGGCGCGGCAACCAAATAAAAAGCCTAACAAAAGCCGGACAGGCCGGACAAGGCAATATTTGGACGGACAAGTCCCTAAAAAGCCAAACATGTCCGGCTAAAGCCGGACGCCTGGCAACCCTAACCACGCAGAATGCTACGCCGTAGTCGCCGTAGTCGCCGTAGTCTACGAGGGAAGACGTAACGCGGCTCGTATCAGACAGAAGTCGTATGATTTTTTTATTTAATTATACAAAATATTTTAACGATAAAAAACAAGAAATAATAAAAAATAGTAATTTATAAAATGCTAATAAAAATTGACTAAAATCAGTCCTGATGCACGTTAAATTCACGTCTTTTATTTTATGTGATACAGAATATTTGCTTGTTTATTTCATTTTACTATTTAACAAAGATTAAATTAGGAAAAAAATTACTGAATATGCCTACTTAAAGCAGTTTCCTATAAGTTTCTGCCTATCAAATTATTTCTTCGAATTCAGTGTACGTACCTAATTCCCTACTCTTGTATTCCCGCAAAAATACTAGCTCAGTCAATTTACGTCGATATTGTGGAATAACCTAACAACACGAAGAACAAAAAATAGCAAGTGATGCCACCAAGGCTTATAGGTACTGTGAAAGGATTTACACTCACATACCTTAATTATCATAATTATACTTGACAAAATCATTAACGAGTGTTGAAAGTTTTTTTCCTACTTTTCATCGAAATCAAATGCTGTGTCAATTTTGATCAAGATTTGGACGACCTAATTCGTGATTAAATACGATCGGAAATTCTTAATCCATTCAATACCGAAACATCTATTCTAAACATCGTCGCGATCCTTGTGCCCGATCATTGGACACGCAAAAAATGCAATTTGCTATCAAATCGGATATTCATGATGTATGGGAATGTAAAAAATGGCCATAATTACTCATAAATAAAGGTCGCGATCTTTTTGTTGTCTTCGGGTGTTATGGTGGGCGACGCATGTTGTGGACCTAGAACGTAATTTATGCGTACAACCCAAACTGTATAATTTTCAAATTCTTAAATTAATTAGCTTGTGGATGGCTTGGTGGATAGTTGCGAATATGTTTTTAATAATGTTTTCAATGTTATAAATTAATTCCATAATTACACATTACTATATCCACTAATCCTGATCAAAATATTGAAAAAATAAACCTATAATTCTTATTGGATATGGACGTAAAAGCAGTGGCTACAAAATAGGATCTTGGAAACATTTTTCTGTAAAAAAACATCTTTTTATTTCAGTACTAGCGGCCGCCCGCGACTTCGTACGCGTGGACCTCGTTTTACTCCACTAGGGGTGGAGTTTCGTAAAATCCGCTCTTAGCATCTATAGCGCATACATTTTAAATTTCAACTCTCTTACTTTAAACACATAGGACTTTCATAATATAAACTTCCAACCCTCCTTTTATCTCCTTAGCCCCCGTGCGTGGTTGATTTCTAATGATACATTTTCAGTATATGTACCACCACCACCACCACCATTTCTGCCATAGGACGTCCACTGCTGAACATAGGCCTCCCCCAATGCTTTCCATGTTGATCGATTGGAAGCGGCCTGCGTCCAGCGCTTCCCTGCTACCTTTACGATGTCGTCGGTCCACCTTGTAGGTGGAAGTCCCACGCTACGTTTTCCGGTACGCGGCCTCCGTTCCAGAACCATTCTGTCCCATCGGCCATCAGTTCTGCGTACTATGTGCCCTGCCCATTGCCATTTCAGCTTGCTAATCTGTTGGGCTATGTCAGCGACTTTGGTTCGTTTACGGATCTCCTTATTTCTGATTCGATCTCGCAAAGAAACACCAAGTAGGTATAGCCCTCTCCATAGCACGCTGTGCAACTGAGCTTCTGTATACGGCCTATAGTGAGAGGCCACGTTTCCATGCCATAAGTTATCACTGGTAACACATATTGGTTATACACTCTAGTCTTCAGGCATTGAGGTATTTTGGACGAAAAGATGTTGCGTAGTTTCCCGAACGCTGCCCAGCCGAGTTGGATTCGACGATTGACCTCCTTCTCGAAATTGGACCTACCTAGCTGGATCGTTTGTCCGAGGTAGACATACCAACTTGTCGACAATCTCGAGAATTGAGCTCCCAACTGAAACTGGGTAGGGCGCAACATGGACATTCGACATAAGCTTCGTTTTGTCCATGTTCGCCCTCAGGCCTACCTGTTAGGAAAATCGATTAAGGTCTTCGAGCATTGTTCCAAGATCTTCCAACGATTCTGCCATGTCCACAATATCGTCAGCAAACCGATGTGTACACAGTACCACAGTGTACCGAGCAGTATATTATGTACACCTCCACAATATCTAGAGATCATAGTGAGCGTACATTTTAACTTTCAAGTCTCTTACTTTAAAAACCGAGGACTGCAATACAGACTTCCAACCCCCTTTTTAACTCCCATAAGGGTTGAATTTTGCAAAATTTCGTCTTAGTGACTACCTACGTTCTAACGGCTTTGATTAGCCAGTGAGACTTGTAGTTTCTGAGACTTCGTGATGAGTGAGTGAGTCACTTAGTCATTCAAAAACCTTTCTTTCTACTAAAATTATACGTACCTATAGTAATTATCATTAAAATCAAATAAGTAAGTACCTACCAACCTAAGTAATTAAAATAAAGACCCTACCAAAAAACTAACAAATTACATTACAGAAAATAAAAACGAAGTAATTCTTATCCTATTTAACTACAATCGCCCACGCGCCCATCCCATTTGTCCGCCGCTGAACCGTACCCTAATATTCATCTCGGTAGATGGCGACACATAGTAAGAATTTGCAAGGAAGTTTGTAAAAAGTCACTAATTAACACTGACTTGCTCGTTTAAACACAGTGAATGATTCAAATAGGTATAGCCCGACCAGGAACATAAAAACCCTCGCCATGTTGCGGAAAACTAATGGTACTAATTTCTTTTAATGGCAACAGTAACTGAAAACTTCATTGACATGTCACCTTGCATGTCAGTCTATTGCTGTCAAAGTGTAAACAAACTTTATTTAAAATGTACGCAACTGATTTTGTGAATTAAATTGCTAAAATCTTTTTATAGTCGTGAAAGAAAAGTGGTTCACAATGTGTTAAAATATTTGTCGAAGAGAAATACTAAGGGTTCGGACAATATTTTCATTGAATAATGTTTCCGACAAAGGTTGTCAAATTGACTGATATGTTTATCGTATAGTACAGTCCACTATGAAAATTTGCTGTGGTTTGTTTCAACTACCTATTCTAAAAATTTTTGTCACTTTCTGAGTGTTGAATTTTATGGAATTGGGAAAGAAGTACCGAGTTTGAAGCGTTCATGAGCAGACATTGCAGTTGAATATTCAAGTTCTGAATTTGATTATTGATGAACAATAAAATAAATCCTACTTGCTCGATTGGTGGTTTTATTTAATTTATTTAAACCAGGTTACCTATAATAATATGTTTTCGTTAATTTATGAAAATATCAAATTAACCCGTAATCCTGAATCCTGGTACATAAAGTTAGCCTATTAATTTAACACAGGTACGACTGTACTCAGTGTTGCACTATCAAATGCAATTGACGCGCCTCTCCGCCAGGGTTTTTAAGTTCCTGGTCAGGCTATACATACAGTGAATGGTTCAATTACATAAAATATCTTTATTTATTAAATTTTCAATATTATTTACGAACAGCGCTATTCATAGTACCATGTAATATTTAGTTACTAATGATGTCGATAGATGGCGTTTGACAGCTTTGCCTTCATGAATATTTACGTACCTCAAAAATTTTTGTCAGGCGCAAGAAGATTTTAAGCAATGACGATAGATGGCGCTTTTCCACGTCTTATGAAAATCCCAAATATTTTACGGGACCCTATTGTTTTCCAAAATAAAATCTAGCCTATGTTACTCATGAGTTATGTAGCTTTCGAATGGTAAAAGAATTTTTAAAATCGGTTCAGTAGTTTTTGAGCCTATCCATTACAACTAAACAAACAAACAAACAAACAAACAAACAAACAAACAAACAAAGTTTTCCTCTTTATAATATTAGTGTAGATATTTAATAATAATATTTTATCTTCAAGTAACGAGTAATTTGTTATCTAATAAATATTTGACATACTAATCCTTTATGTACATTTATGAAACAAAACGTGAATAAATCATATTAAGTATTTATTATGATTCTAGCGTATGTGCGTAACGCGCAAGCGGTTACGCTCTACAGCCGGGGCGGTTCGCCCCGTAGCTAAAAGGCGGGCGGCCGCCCCAGACACGGCATTCGCAACACGATGACGCCAGCAGCCTGCACGACCGCGGTGCTCGCCGTGCTACTGGCCGGTTAGTGAAACTTTTTCTTAATTTTTTTCTGTGGCATTCAAATTTTTCCTCTTTGGCATATTCGAAATTCAAAATTTGGCGGGCTAATTTTTAGGTCTCATTTGTTTTTTTCGTAATTAATAATGTAGTGATTATGGCAGCTTTGAAGTAAGTGAAAATTACATTATTATAAATATTAGGTAGGTATTTTTAAACTTTTACAGAACTTTTAAAACTTTTTAAAGCATACTTACTATTGTAACAGCAATCTACAAATCTGATCTACTTTTTATTTCATCGTAAATCTCTACAGTTGGATCGATTATGATAATCACACAAATTGTTCAAATTATAATCGCTGATAAGTTTTTGGAACTCGAAGCTAAGGGCCCACCTGTTGGCTACCAACCGTTAGGAACCCACAATAGTTACCTAAACTGTACCTAACTAAAATATTTGCCCCTTAGTTAAACATTTAGCCAGAATTTGTTCCTACTTCCCTTGCATTTGTTTGTGTAATAAACTAAACCGGAGTAACAACTGCGGGCAAAAGGTATCCTCTAAAAAATTAATAAGCTTACTTAAATATTTGTTCTTTTACGACTGATTCATGCAAACAGCAATTGTTTTTGTTTGCGGTATTAATCAAATAAATTAGAAAAACAGTACCAAAAATTAACCAAACGCCGTAAAAATTAACACACTTTTTTGTACACATCTTTCGCAAATTATTTTTTTCTAACTTTCTACACAATTTCCATTATGTTACTAAACTTTATTAATAAAATTGTAAAAACTAGATTGAAAAAAATTAAACAAACAATATCGAAGTTCTACTTATTAACTAAGTGTTAATAAGTAGAACTACTACTAAACTATTACTACTTTTCTAAAATAAAATTGTTAAATAAATAATGACGCAGTAACTAAACACTAATGTTTCGTTAACTACTGTTATGAACAAAAATAATACAACCCTATTAATGTGCATGACTTGAAAATGTATCCTAAATTCTGTACCTTTCCATAAATTCTAAACAATGGTGACCTAATGAACTTTTCCACTGTGATGGAAAATTTTCTATCCTTTTATCTTCAAAATAAAATGTTATGCTTAAATGTGAGTAATAAAAACACACATATTTTATTCCAAGTAAGTAGATAGATAGATAGATAAATGATTTATTTGCAAAACACATTGACACACAAGTAGCATGAAAAACAAAATATTTGTTCATTATTTTTCTGTAACTATGTACTTACTTATGGTAGTTGCCACCAACATATAATTTTCATCTACCTACTTAATACTGGTAGAAATGACAAGAGAAGTCGTTTGAAAAACAATGATTTTTTTTTATGCATAACAAGGCAGGTATTTGACCACAATCGCACCTGATGTTAAGTGGGATGCAGTCTAGGATGGTACATATCTGCCCTGTAAGTGCTTATTCACTCTCGCCTTGAAGAGGCCCGGATTATAGTTTTCGGGAAAGACAGCAGCAGGCAACGAATTCCAGTCCCTAGCTGTTCGCATTATAAAAGAGTCATCGAAACGCTTAGTGCGAGCTGGTCATTATTATGATCATTATTATTTAAATGTTAGTGGTATTTATAGTTAAAATGATTGAAAAAAGAGAATTTATTGAAGTAAACTCGTTATAAAGACTTAAAAAAAGTAATTGATAGTAGGATTACTAAAAGCAGGTTTCGTCCTATACCTATTACTATTCATTTATAAGTCTAATAATAACACACCCACTGCCGAAATGATTAATGTAATAGTTACGTCCAATACTGATTCATTATTAAATCAATTGACGATTCAACCTGTCCGGGACCCTTGTGATTTTACGGGTACAACCCAATAGGGGTAGTATTTGCACAATGCTTTATTGTCTTAACTACCAATTGCCAAATTCATGCATGTAAATTCAGAGGTGGCTTAGCTACCTTCTCAAATATCCTCTGTACGATCGCCTAAAACGGCTTATTCCATTATTCCCCATTGACAATCCCCGTCAACGGGGAATAGTGCACAAAAAGTTAACGGCAATGGGAGCTTATAATGTTAAAATAAAATCCTAATAAAACGGGGAATAGTTAACAAAAAGTTCACTAATCCCCGTTGACGGGGATTGTCCATTGACAATCCCCATTGGGAATAGTGGAATAAGCCCCTAAAACTGAACTGCACGGATCGAAGTTAAATTTAAAAAAAAGTTTCTTTTAAATCCTCCAAGTTCTTTTAAACCGTGACAGGTTAAATTAAATTTGCCGTCAAAAGAATATATTGTAACAAAAAGTTGGTTCTATTTTTGTAGAAAGTAGGTTTTGGGACAGGTTTAAAAACAAACAATGAGTTATCCCGGGAGCATAATTAAAATCGCGCCATTGTACTATGGTAGCTCACCACCTTCTTTTTGCTTGAAATTATAATAGCTACTGTATACCTACTCGTAGTAGATGGTATAAATATCTTATCTTTCACAGCTAGGTAATGGAAGTACTTACTTAGGTCAATTCTCAGAATTTTCTGTACCTCAAAGACATTTTTCCAACTAGAAAATACGTAATTACTACCTCTAAATCGATTGGATGAAGCTCTAGCCATAATTATTTACCTTAGAGGTTTTTTTCATTTGAAAATGTGTAGTTTTTAAAAGATAGTTTTACTAAAGCTTCACACTCCATAAAACTTACCTTTGTCAGTAGGAGTAATGACGCGTTTATTTTGGCAATGTGCTCTTATCATTTGTATTAATAAACCTTTTCTTCCGGACCCTCACATTTTCTAAGTCACCCTGGACCGTATAGGCGTGGTAATAAATACTTGTTAGTGATCCGGCTAATCTCAGACATCAACGGGCGATTATCTCCTACGCCAATGACGCACAAGATCCCCAATCACGACTTAAAGCTATCCCTAAGATATGCTTATTAATTCCGATACGTCCGAAGATTAAAAACATTAGTCAGATTTTAGTGAGATTAAACCAGATTAGCAAATCTGGGAGAAACCGAATCGGAATTCATTTGAATAGTAAATTCTTGCATGATAAGTCCTGTATAGGCTCGAATTATAATGTTAGGCAAACGGAGATGGCTTTCTTTGTGTGCGAGAAAAGAAAACGAGAAAACTCTTCTAAAAAATCAATTTTGTTTTAGGCTGAGTTACACCAACATACTTTAACCGAAACTATGACAATAATCGGTGTTTTCTCTATGGAGTTTGACAGATTTTGGTGTATGTTAAAGCTTAAATAAGATGGTGCAACTCAGCCTTAATGTTTCTTCTACTTGACTTATAGTCCCGACTGTCAACGACATTTATCTTGTGTCTTACACTAATTAAGTTGAATTTTAGCTACTAACGCGAGTTACAACTGTTGACAACATGCGTAATATAAAGACTAATTTTCGTAGCTTCATTAATTTAAAGTAACTAGACCGCGCAACTTGCTAAACTACGTTCTAAGGTTAGCTTAGCAGCTTTTCACAATCAAAATTTAATAGAAGAATCTTTTTTATTTATTTTCTTTAATGTGACTTCTTTAATAAGTAGGTCCTGGCCGAGTTTTGCACATAAAACTTTTGTAATTTGTGCCTATATAGGTAGGTACCATCAAAACTTATGGGAACAATTAAAATATCTTTGTTAACATATCCAAAAATAATAACATCAAACCAAAAATAATACATATTCACGCATTCCTTCTAAGGATAATTGTGCAAACAAGCTTCGGAATTTTTCCCCAAAATTCCTTAATAAATGGGCTTACAGGCGGCAGTTCCGTGTGAAATTTTAAACATCTCATTCAGAAATGGAAGATTGTGTAAATATTTTGGTGTTTGAGGCAAAGCAACGAACTGTTGCAATGCGCTGTATTTATATAATTCCTGGTAATTCACCACAATTTCGTTGATCGATTTACAATTATCCCCTGAACACCTATGGATGTGCATATTCTTTCAACAATGATTTATTAGCACAATCCATAAATTCTAAGCCTAGGTTTAACGTTGCTGGCTGTGGTGAAACACTTTGAACACAACTACATAAGTAACGATGATATTTTCTAGAGTTATTCGCATCTAGGTGTGCTGGGAGACGCTCTTCTCGACCAGAACTTTAACCTTTAAATTCGTAACCTTAAGATATTGTTGCCATTTTGTGTTTTTCTGTCATTTTTATACAGGCAACACAACTTAACAATAATTTATTTTCCGCAAATAGGCATAAAGTTTTTACATACATAAGGTAAACGGCTACTAGTTCGTGATAGTACGTAAGTTCGTAAGTTTTTTTTCTAGCTCAAATAATAAGCAAATGGAATATTATTTATAAAAATTCTTCATTACTACGAAAACTCTATTATTTAAGCTATCTAAAAAACCAAGTACCAACATTGTGGCGCCAAAAATGAGAGCAATACGAAGCTTCAAACTCTCAGAGAGCCAAAAACAGCCGTGCGGCTTGCAAAGGTTGCTCTCACCGTAAGGTTAGCGCTCCAACTTCTTAAGCTTATAAAAAGGCGAAGGAACGTCCATTTAAATAAAACTTGTAATAGTGGTTTCATGTGTTCCTTGACAATTGATTTGGCTTAGAAAAAAGTTATATGAAAACGTAGAATTCCTTTAAAATTGCGATTAATTGACTCACGAAATAGCGTACATATTATTTTTCGGGTGTCCCCTATTTCGTGACACTACCGATTCAAGGATATTATGGATAACATTTTGATGCTTGGTTTTTAAATAATTATTTATGATAGTTAAAATGTAAGTTATGAAACAAATAATGCATTTATTTAAGTTTCTCATGACCTAAATTCGGTATATGTTTCGTTCACTAGAATTTATATGACACGAGTTTGAAGTTCACATATATGACCAATTTTAAGATAAATTAGCATAAGTAGAACCAGCATAATTTTGGTTTTATTTCGATTTGTTTTATTTATCTTTGTTTATTTGTATTGTATATGGGATAGATAATAGTTAATTGACACATTTTGACAATAATCCATGAATTTTACTTGGGGAATTTGGCATAATCAGTATCACGAAACAAGGAACCGTATTATTGTTACTTTTTTCCAAGTTCGTGATATATAAATGTATGGTGTTAGGTACTTTTATGACACACACCATCAAAGAAATCGACATATTTTTTAGTTTTTAATACTTACCTACCTAAGAAATTAATTAATTACTTACTTTTTATTATGAGTCACTGGCGTATCTGGGATTATTTTCAGGGGGGAGGGGGGGGGGGGGCTACCCTCACTTGAAACAGCTTCAGAGGTGGGATTAAGGGGGGGGGGGGGTTACAAATCAAAATTTTATGGGTACGAAGGGGGGGGGGGGGTTACAAATCAAAATTTTATGGGTACGAAGGGGGGGGGGGGGGTTACAAATCAAAATTTTATGGGTACGAAGGGGGGGGGGGGGTAAGTCCCCGCCACATTTCTAATGGTTAATATTAATATTTTCACATATCGCTAGAAATAACAAATCTAAATTTTATGGGTACGAGGGGGGGGGGGGGGTTAAGTTCCCCCCCCCCTACATTTCTAATGGTTATATGAATATTTTCACATATTGTTAGAATGAACAAATCAAAATATTGTACTAGACTCACATTATTTCTTATGAATATTTCAGGTAAGTAATATCGTCAATTTCACATAATTATTTTATTCTAAATTTTTATTATCGTTTTTAAATTTATTAAACCTTTAATCACTATTAAAATATCCTAACTGTATGCATAAAACCTTATCCCGAAATAGGGGACATGAGTTCACGAACTTAGAAACAGAGCAAAATTTTGTCACGAAACAGGATCCAAACAAGAGGTCCGCAGAACAATTAATATAAAAAAAAGTTCAAACTATATAACTATAAATTATGTATTAACTTACTGTCAAAAGACCAAAGTTTAGCATACAAAAGCTTTCATACTGATATCATGCTTGGTTATTTTTAAATAAAATGTTAAAGTCGTAAGAGCCTTAATATACCGAAGTAGGGGGCACTTACCTTAAGTATCATTATTCAGTATATTTTTAACCCTACTTCTATTTGAAATCCCAATTGAGTGAATTAAACCTTTCCTGTGATTGTGCACATTAATCAAACTTCGTACGCCACGGGCTATTTACGATGCTTCCAATTTCGCTTTCAAATTAATCAAAAGTTCTTATAGGTAATCCATATAAAGGACTCTACACACCAAACCCGACGGCTTTATTTCTAGAGAATCCTGTCGACGACTTGTACTTTCTATGAGTTTTGGCAACATGTCAAAAGTCGACGACTTATGTCGTTGGGTTTGGTGTGTGGACTGCTTAAAGAGACGCTGAATACATAGAGTGCCTACCTACGAAAGTAAAGAAACCAGTTTAATTATTTGATCCTTAATTGTAATTTTGATAATAACTATGTCTATGTAATTGTTCGTTCGTTCGTTTCAGCCGAAAGACGTCCACTGCTGGACAAAGGCCTCCCCCAAGGATTTCCACAAAGACCGGTCCTGCGCCGCTTGCATCCAGGTACTTCCCGCGACCTTCACCAGATCGTCGGTCCACTTAGTGGGAGGCCTTTCCACGCTACGTCTTCCAGCTCGTGGTCGCCACTCAAGAACTTTCCTGCCCCAGCGGCCATCAGCTCTTCGAGCTATGTGCCCCGCCCACTGCCACTTGATTTTAGCGATTCTGCGGGCTATGTCAGTCACTCTGGTTCTCCTACGGATCTCCTCATTTCTGATTCGATCACGCAGGGAAACTCCGAGCATAGCACGCTCCATCGCTCTTTGGGTGACCTTGAGCCTTCTTATGAGGCCCATAGTAAGCGACCACGTCTCAGAGCCATACACCATCACTGGCAACACACACTGGTCAAATACTTTTGACTTGAGACACTGCGGTATTTCGGACGTGAGAATTTCGCTATGTAATTGATGACCACATAAAGAAAATTCATGTATTGTCTTTCAATGTCTACTTCGTTAATGAGACTGTAACTTGATCTGAACATAGATAGATAATATAGATATCTAGTAATTATTACGAATATTTCAATTAAATCTCGTCGTAAACTCATGATATTAAAGCTGAATCTATTTGTACAACTAAATGTACTGAAAATAACTATTATGAACCTCTAATAATATCACCACCAAACAATATCGAATTCAGACTTAGTACTCGTACTTACTTAGTTACCTATAGGATTATATTGGATTTGTCTCATATTATTTGGTGAATGTAAATTAACCTACTTTGTATGTAGAGTCTTATTTTAAAATAATGCCAATCACCATGTACCTATACCTAAATTCAGAATTTTATCAATCTGTATTCTATGTTATCAGTATTTAGATTTGTTTTTTCTTGACCAGTATCATTAAGCCAGCCAAAGTAAAAAAAGTTAACTAACATTTTACCGAGATGTCAGGAAAACTAAGCCAATACGAAGTAAGGACATTGAGTATAGCTTCCGCATATTATTTTTGTTACTACAAAACCTTATTGTAAAGCAAATAACACAGGTAAAAATAGCGGTAGGGTAATCGGCTCGTACGTATTTGGGCGGTTTTACAACTAAGTGAATTAAAATCACTACTCGTTATAATAAAACCACCACCATGATGTCGTCTATTTATAATGACAGGAAGTTTCAGTTTGACAATTTGTTTAATTCTGTATGATTTTGTTGTTGACGTCAGAATGAATGGAGGAAAAATTTTCATGTTAGAGGGGAGAACATACGAATTGAAATGTATGTATAGTGTCATGCAAAGTAATGTTTTGTAAATGATATGTGAGATTTTAGTAATATAATCATAGGACTATTCAAACAAAACTGTGATAGACGACATAGTAAAACTATTTTCAATAACTACCTTCCTACATAACATATATTAATGATTTCTATCATACTGTGCGTGATCTCTTTCGCCACACTTATCATTTCATTAAACGCGGACATAAAAGTCACGTTATGGACAATATGTCGCATCCCGCTGAGGCGTTGATATCAGATAAATACCCACTCATATGCGTGACCAAACATTTTCATTGGGCTTCCCAAAACCCTCGGACTTCTTCATAAATGTTATAATAGCTTATTTCGGGCAAACTTTTATAATGTCACATGACTCACACTCTGTAACATGGACGCACATAATTATTTAATGAAGTTACCCTTTCATAATTCGTGTTTCTGTAAAAAATTAGTTTGACATCTTATCAGTACCTATTTGAACAGTTGACACAGTGCTTATCTGGATAATAATATGTCGGTATCTGCCTCTATCTATAAATCTAAGCATCATTTGTGTTCTTCCGATTAAGTTATCAAAAAGTTGTTTGAAATAATTGCTGTAAAATTATGACTCTACCTATGTAAAACCCAGTTTAATTTAACTAGCAAAATACAGTTTCACCTTATATTGCTCTAACAGATGCAATTTGATTGTGTATGTACCCAAATGATGGTTAAAACGTCTCTACATTATTCTGCGAAAACCGCATGTTGACAACATCTGGACGTCCTTTCAAGTATGACAGGAAAAAGATGTAGGTAGTACAGTTCGAGGAACGCAATATGTGATATCAACTTCATTCAGATTAATTCGCGCGAAATTTACGAGTGATTTGCTTCGTTGCGTTAGCTCTTTGAAGCATCTTTGGATGGAGAAAAACAGAAAATAAATGTAATGCAGAACCTCCATAAACATTTATAATTCAAAGAATACAAAATGTATCGAGCTGTAGTCAGCCATCAAGTATCAAAATCACCGGAAATGTACTGACTAGACTGATACCAAGAAAGTTGACTTTCTTCAGTCAAGCGCAATCGCTTTCAAAGGATAGCGATTAAGTTTGAGATAACAACTTTTAAATGCTATCGAAGCGATACTTTTAGGGTAAAAGGGAGTAGAACGCTTCCTTGTAGACCTTTATAATTTTCGTTTATAATTATGACAGTTAATGTTTTAAGTGTATTTAATACATAATTTGAAGTTAGAAGGTTTAACTCACCATTAGGCACCAGTCTCAATTTTAACAATTGCCAACTTTTAATCTGAAGCTCTTGCTTCATGCAGCTAAAAAACAAAAATATTTTACATCTAGGTAAAAGCCCCTATTAGTAAAGTTTTGGTAGATAATGTTTGTTAAATAAATATTCATATTGGTAAAGCTATGCCAATACTCTATACTGATCTTTAATAGAGTCTTGAACTTACAGTAAATGCAAAATTAATCAGGCTTAGCCTACAGCCTTGAGCATTTCCCATGCACTTAGATGAGCCTTTGAGTTTTAATTATCTTTCCCGCGTACAAAGTAGAAAGCCTTGAACTCTTGTAAAAGAAGTCTTACTTACAAAAGAAAACAGTACATAAAAAATAGTGCAGAGCCTAAATATAGACCCTTCTCCTCAGTATTATAGTATCAAACATTTTTATTTAATTATTCCGAAAGTGTGCTCTCGTTAGAGTTTTATGAGCGTTTGCTCTTTCATGGTAGACTTACTATAGAAAATGCCACCCGGCATTGAGTCCGCCACTGTACTTACATACGAGTAACTTGTATGTGCAAAAGTTTAAATAAATAAAGAGACATGTTAAAAAAAATCCCAAAGCGCTTGGCTGAAATTGTTAAAATGCACAAGTAAGTAACTACTTAAAATTAACACAAACGCAAGAGTGAAATTTCTTTCTAACAGATTTCCCGAAGCCGAACACCTGAATTACCTATACCACTCAATTAATAGTGCCTTCGTGGTATGAATGAAATGACGTCTGCAACCCTCGAATTGCTCTAACAAATATCAAGCAAAAATATCGCTGTAAATAAATGACATTTCGCTCAATAAAATATTAAATTGACCTTACTACCTACTTATGAAGCTACAAAGAAAATCGGCTAGTATCAAATTAGTCCAGTGACATCATTCGTAAGAAATTGTTTCATATCAAACCAGTCATTGGACACTGATCGTTTGCATTGACGAGGGTCTGCTCAATCCCTCATATTGTCGTTTGTTAGTAATCTGATGAAGAGAAATTGAGTCCCCTGAGAAACACATGACAATTCCATTTGTCTTGATCCTCAACTTCCTTATGAAATCAAATTGATATGTCGAACTGGAGACGTGATAGCCAACCTGATACTAACCTCATTTTTTATAACTTAGTATGGTAAGAAGTTCTCTAGGGACTTAAACAGTAACTAGCTACCTAATGTTAATATAAAAAGAAATTTAACTAAGAAGTGTGCCATAGCAAAAACTTTTCTTGATTTCAAAGAATTTTATTATTGACCAACGCTGGTTTCTTTCATTGAGTTATTCACTGAGACCTAACTCGAGAGAAATAAATTAGTTTTATATTACCTTACTGTATTTTCTAGAAAATTATATTTAGAATGTTTATCCGAGTAAATGGAGATCGTCAACCCAAGAGGTCATACGAATTAAGAAAAAAATCCGGCTTTCCTAACTACGTGTCAAAACTCCCACAAAAAACAACGAACAAAGATATTCCAGGAAAATGTATACTTCTCTTTTTACAAAAATGTATAAAAATTCTCCACAAAGTGGAACACTAATCTACATTCAAAGGCATGTTGAAATTAAACTTTATTTTTTGCTTTTTTTACCTTAATAGCGTAGCAATGATAGACATATAAAGAACATTACATTATGTATCGAATAAATTGGATTACCTTTATTAAGACATCGCTTTTGTAAACACGACAGGTTCTACGTAGATGAAAGGATATTCTGCAAATTGAGAAATTGGATATCTGACATGTTTAAGATATTATACTCGAAATAAACTCCAAACCAATCCAGATTATAAACAAAGAGAGATGGGATGTGAGATATGACAGGATGATGGCATTATTAACTTTATGATTACAAGTAAAGGCGTGTCATTATTTTTTTTGATTACAAAAGAAAAAATAGGAACCTAGCAAGATTTTGTAAACACGGACTTGATAGCGCCTTATAAGACGCGCTCATAAACCACGCGATATTATAACATAACCGACAACATTCAAATTGGTGGTTAGTGCGTTCTCTAATTAAACTATAATAGCAATATAGTGCGTTTAATCAAAATATTGCGTGGCTTTTACGTGCCAACCTAAATAGTGTAGCATCATCGTAAACATGCTTACCACCAGCGGAGGCGCCCGCTGTGCTGCTAGACAAATAGTGGCCTGTTGCATCATACAATGCACGCTCGTTAATCTTGTAGACAGACACGTGTAGGTACCATCGGCAATAAAACGATTTTGAAGACCGATGGATCGTTTGTCGCATTGTATATAGTACAGTCGCACCGACACTATATTGGGGATGAACTGTAGCGCGTGTCGAAATTTGATTGATAACTTTTAACAATAATTACAATCAAAGTCATAGTACGAGAGAGGACAGTAAGATACCCTACGTCACTTGATAAGTCGGATTTGGAAATCAATTAAGTTGCTTGCAGAATACACGACTGTTTTACACGTTATTCAAATGACGACCTAAGACAGAAAGCAAAATAAAAAATACTCGTCTGTTATAGACTTGTGCGACATAGAGTAGGTATTAAACGTAATCAATTTGTTGGGCAAAACCGTTCTACACGTTCAAGCGAATCCATTGTTAGTAGTTGGGAGTTTAAAACTTCAATTTATTTTATTTTCGTGGTATGAAAACGTTTTCCGCTTCAATTCACTAGAAACAAGCAACAATGTCACAGCGAGTGCCAAATCTATACAGGGTGTTAGGTAAATGGGTATATGAGCCGACACTAGCCCATGTTAACATGGTCATATAAATGGTATGGTGAAGTCAGAAAATTGATATCTGCATTTTAATTATTTTAATTTTCATACAAATCCGATTTTATAAAATTTATTTTGTATGAAAATTAAAAAAATTCAAATGATGATATCAAATTTCTGACTTCACCATACCATTTATATGACCATGTTAACATGGGCTAGTGTCGGCTCATATACCCATTTACCTAACACCCTGTACTTATAATAAATTTGTAGAGAGGTCAATTCTGTACATGAAATATATTTTTAAAATAACTATCAGGGGGTGATTAGTGATCGATACTGATGCCAAAAATGCAATCAGTAAAATTTTTGTCTGTCTGTCTGTCTGTAGGTATGTTCCTTATAGAAACAAAAACTACTCGACGGATTTTAACAAAACTTAGTACAATTATTCTTCATACTCCTGGGCAGGTTATAGTACATATACTTAGGAATTCCCACGGGAACGGGAATAAGTGGGAAAATCCTTTTGTATGAAAAATCTAAACCGCTTAAGTTAGACGCTTGAAATTTGGCATGCAGGTACCTTAGTAAACTTAAAGCTTAGTTACAACAGGATATTGCAAAATTCCTACGGGAACGGGAGTTAGCGGGAAAAAACATTTGTATGAAAAAATTTAAACCGCGTAAGATATATGAAGGGGATAAAACGGGATCCACGCGTACGAAGTCGCGGGCGGCCGCTAGTATTTGGTAAAAAGCTTCTTTCCAAGATAACACAGTAGCTCTACATTGCATTTACTCATAACTGACTTTATCCATATTTCAATAAACTCCGGGACACTTCCCGAAGTAAAGATGAACTAATACCTAAATTAATGTTTTATGTTCCACTGAACAAGGTAAAAGTCCAGTTTAATAAAAGCAAGTATATTAATACAAGCAAGATAATAGTAGGTACAAGCTCTGATATGTTACTCGTAAAAATGTAGAGACTAGGCCACGGCCAATCATATTATATATAAATACATAATATGAAATAGAAACAAAAAACCCGACTGGCATAAAACATCGTATGGTCTTCGGTACCCTAGTGCGGTGTAGAGCTTATGATGCGATTACCTTCCATATCATGACTAGATGAAAATTAGATATTGAGGCATATTATGGGATTACACCCTTGGAAGGGCCTGGAGTTCTCTGGGCACTCGTAACGATCCCAGGCCTCGTAACAATAATGCACCTTAACGGCGAGTCATAACTTGCGTCCCTGTCTGCGTACCTGTTGCCTTTATGCTTAGCCTACGATATCTACTTTACGACTGCCCAACATAAAGAATACAGTAATAAAATGTTTGCTAGATAAAGTCTACTACATACTATCATAATAAGTGCTTAATCAATGCTTGTAGCCAAAATATACTTCACGGAAATTATTCGTGATTAGGGTGACTGTATTCATAGTAAGATGAATCGTTGTTTAAAGTGACGTCCACGAAAGGTGCTCCTCCACGCAACACCTACTAAAATCTTAATTTTAATGCTTAATTTACTTTTCGTAGAATTCTACGCGGATGAAATGGAGAGTCAAATCTAGTGATTTCTATATTTAATTTCATTTAACTCGTTTTCACGGCACGACACGTTGCCATGTGCAAAACTAAATTAAATATAGTTCCACCTTAACATCATTAATAAGATAGAGTATATTTTGTCACGACGAGTTTTATTGTAACTCATCAAGGACGGGTCTAATCAACTGAAGAGCACATGTCCGTTGTCCAAATTAACTAACAGCATGACAATGGCAGCAATTGCCACATGATTTCCACGAAATTACGCGGTGACATACCAAAGTTCATCGAGGGAGCACTACAACGTTTTAAAACAATTAAATCTGCATTAGGCTTTGGTTTATTTACAGTGTTGGTAAAATACTTTATGTTTCGCCTAATCTATAGCGCTGTTACGGAATGAAAATGGACTCGTATGTAACTGACACCAGCAGTAACTACAGTGATTTTAAAATGTTTCTGGCGTCTTTTCAACTAATCTCTTTCAATAAATTGATCGTAGTTTGATTCTAGCTCGTTGAAGTCTATAGGAAGAACTTTAAATATCTCTCCTAGATACACTATGCAAATTACCTACCTAATTGGACCTAATGATCTCTTTCTATAGAGTGGGCTTTTAAGTACAGGATATTAATTTATTACCTTCCTAGCTACGAGAGCTCTGACGTAAAAACCACTAAAAAGTTTCGTCCTCTCTATTGAGTTCCTTTTCCCACAGGTTCCTCAACTGCCGAGGCCCAAAGCCGGGACTATAAAGGGCAGAGCCTGGACCTCCTCAGGCTCTTAGCAGACAAGCCATGGATGGGACTGGGGCCACACAACCGCTGGGATAGACCGCCCCACATCGAGTCTGAGCTGGCTAATGGCTACGACCCTCGCATACACCCGCACATCAATCTGGATAGCCAGCCGCATGCCATGGATAGCGATGAAGACAACTCCAACTATGTGGACGATGATTTAAGGTTAGTGCTAGAAAAATCAGCAAAGAAATATTTATGTTTGGTGATTCCTGTCGTTAAAGACCTGTGATATAAATTATTTGCAAAATAGGCACAAAAAATCTTTATTGCTCCATTTTGGCAACGGTATAAATTATTACTCTATGAGTTATTCTTAGAGAGAATCCTTAAAAAGTACTACTACTTAGTGTAGCAAAGGCAAAGGTATGGTGGCCACAATAACGCAAAAATAATTTCCTAATGGAGGTAAGTACACAAAGATACCCCATTATAACATTCAACTCTGAAAAATCCCGCGTAACTAACCTAGTAGGTATCTATTAAAAGCATGGACCGGAACAACATCTGTGTTTGTTACAATATTGATGAATCTTCTTCATTTTCACTCCTTTAATTTTTTTTTTATCCCAACTAATATTATAAATGCGAAAGTAACTCTGTCTGTCTGTCTGTCTGTCTGTCTGTCTGTCTGTCTGTCTGTCTGTTACGCTTTCCCGCTTAAACCTCGCAACCGATTTTGATGAAATTTGGCATAGAGATAGTTTGAGTCCCGGGAAAGAACATAGGATAGTTTTTATCCCGGTTTTTGAAACAGGGACGCGCGCGATAAAGTTTTTCTGTGACAGACAAAATTCCACGCGGGCGAAGCCGCGGGCGGAAAGCTAGTTGTAAATAAATTAACCCCTCCAAGTAAGCATTTACTATACTACAGCGGTCGACTAAGATCGAACTAGCGTTCCGCGAATCTTGATGCCGACACCCCATTGAACTAGTCTGTCTTTGTTTTAACGTAATAACTAATAAATCGATGGTGGAAATATCAATTACTGTAAGGGACAAAACACGACTTTTCAGGAGAGCCAAAAAACGATTTTTTTTTTCTTTATACCTCAATATCTTTTTATGTGATGTTACGATTTAAATAGTTTCTATGGCAAAGTTTCTTAGAATTTTCTGTTCTTTCATAATATAAACGCCAAATTTTCGAAAAATGGGTAGTTTAAAAGATAGCATGTCCCTTACGTTAAAAAAACGAGCTTGACTGTACCTTATAATGTTGAAATTTCACAGTATGGAATGTCATGTATGTTGTAAGGTACATTTAAGAATAAATAATACAGTAATATTATTGTAACTTGACAATTTTAACATTGAAACCTTATGTAAGTAGAGGTTGCATTCGAGTTTTCATTAACAAAACGAAGAGAAGAGATAGAAACAAGACAACTTAGTGTTCACAAATGCAGTTGGAGGCATCAAATACACATCACCAACAAAACATTTTGTCACTGATGATGCCTACGTCTGCATTTGTGAACAAGTTGTCTTGTTTCTATCTTTTTCTGTTCATTTTTACGCAGTTAGGTTTTTTTTTCAATCATTGTTCGTTCGTTTTAGCCGAATGACGTCCATTGCTGGACAAAGGTCTTCCGCCGAGGATTTCCACAACAACCGGTCCTGCGCCACCCGTATCCAGGCACCTCCTACAACCTTCACCAGATCGTCGGTCGACCTAGTGGAGGTCTGCAGCACATTACGTCTTCCAGCTCGTGGTCGCCACTCAAGAATTTTTCTGCCCCAGCGGCCATCAGCTTTGCAAGCTACGAGCTCCATTCACTGCCACTTGATTTTAGCGATTCTGCGGACTATGTCAGTCACTTTGGTTCTCCTGCGGATCACGTCATTTCTGGTTCAATCACTACGAGCATAGCACGCTCCATCGCCTTTGACCTTGAGTCTTCTTATGAGGCCCACAGTAAGCGACCACGTCACAGATCCATAAGTTATCAAAGACTTTTGTCTTGAGACAGTGCGATATTTCAGACGTGAGAATATCGCGAAGCTTCCTGAACGTTGCCAGCCGAGTTGGATTCGACGATTGACCTCTTCCTTGAAGTTGGACCTACCTAAGGCTGGTTTTAGTGTCACGCGGACCGTCAGTGCGGTGACACTATAACCAGCCTAACTGGACTGTTTGTACTAGGTATATATAATTGTCAACAACTGCCGAGTGTAGAGAATCCAACCTTTAGAGTGCGAATCGAAGGTGGTTTATTTACTCACCGTTGATATTTATGCCGAATCCGTTCCAGTCCAGAAGCAGTTCTCCAGGTGGTGAACAGTTTCGGAGTTTTCAGTTCCCCCTGTCTGCCACTGCAACTGGTTTCGAGTCTTGATCCTGAAGACGGAACGACATTGTGGCGTTTTCGTACAAGCCTTTCAACACTTCGATGTATCGATATAGTCAATTTGACACCGTTGGAGAAACTGTAGTAGGTACTGCCCAGGTCTCGATCGAAGCTTTCTTATAGTCCACAAACGCCATGCAAAGTGATTGACTATACTCCTCGGTCTTCTGTATAATCTGCCGTGGCGTATGTATGTGGTGTACTAAAGCCTTTTCGGAAACCGGCTTGTTTGAGAGGCTGGAAGTTATAGAGCTTACGAGCAAGACGATTCGTAATGACTCTCGAAAACAGCTTGTAGACATGGCTCAGAAGTGAGATGGGTCTATAATTCTTCAACAAGGTTTTGTCGCCTTTTTTGAAGAAGAGTATCACCACACTGCTGTGCCATACCGCAGGCGTTTTTCCTTCGAGGATGACGGAATTGAACAGCTTCTGAAGAGCCTTCAGCCCCTCGGTCAAAAACCCAACTGCGTAAAAATGAACAGAAAAAAGATAGAGACAAGACAACTTATGCTGGATTTCTATATTCAATCCTAATCCAAATTATACGGATTTGGATTGTCAACTGTCAAATTTTAATATGTTTTTGGCCAAAATAACTGCGGTTTTTGATGTTTTTACATTTTTATATTGTTTATAAGACTATTTAAACAATATTAAAGTGTAAATGCATCGAACATTTTATAAATATAATCTAAAACTGAATTCAATTTGACAGTTGTAATCCGGATTTGGACAAGGATTGAATATGGGAATCGGGCGTTAGTGTTCATAAGTGTAGTAGGAGTGGGAGGCATTAAATACATATCACCACCAAAAAAAGTAATTGATATCCTATATGCATATTAACGTAAGGGCCTAATTATGATAAATCAAAAAGTTTAAAATGAAGTAAAGTTCAATGAGTTCAAAAGTTAAAACCAACAGTTTAAGGTAAGGGCTGAATTGTATTATTAAAAGGAATTTACGTCCTTTAAATCATTTATTTCCCCAAAAGTCATATTCAGACGACTAAAAATGTTTAAGGTAAGGGAATTTTTTTTAAAGATATCAACATTTCAAGTA
Organism: Ostrinia nubilalis; assembly: GCF_963855985.1. NCBI lineage: Eukaryota > Metazoa > Arthropoda > Insecta > Lepidoptera > Crambidae > Ostrinia > Ostrinia nubilalis. The sequence continues at coordinate 10,267,749 of NC_087101.1, read as the reverse complement.
TACCAAATACCAATCGATAGAGCCGAAAATTCTGAATGCGTTGGTATATATAACTCATTTTGGCCAAAATGTCCCTTACATTAATTGATACTTCCACCATCGAAATTATAATGAATCTTTTACCAGTGCCTTAAAACTAGGGCGGTACGAATAGCGGCGTAGGCACAGGGCAGATCGCAGGATGGCGCAGAAAAGACTTGACTGACTGAATACAAGGGTGTATTTACAGAAACTTGCACCAGGTACAAAGAGCTAGTTACAGCGCTGTCTTTAGCACCAGTTTGTTGCAGGTTGAACTCGGAGAAGCGGTCGGCGGTGGCGACAGCTCTGAACTCGGGCCGGCGGAGACGGCAGCCGACGCCGGCGCTCGGTAAGGCCGTCACGCCGTATGTCGGCGTCGGTAAGCAACGCCGGACACACATTCCACTCGTCTCTGTCGTTCACATGCACCCGTGATGATACCGCCGGCTGGTGAAGCTAACTTGAGTATTTTAGCAGCGCTTCAGGCGCAGCAAGTGGCGCCGATCTTAATATACTTTTAGTGAGCTATCAAGACACGCTCTCTAAAATCTAAAATTTTGCACTGCAAAAGGGCTTATCACTTCATTAGGCCGTGCACTGATCTGACTGTGTAAAGCAGTCTTTCCCAAAGTGGGCGATAACGCCCCCTTGTGGGCGCTGCAGGCTTAAAGGGGGGCGGTAAGAGACCCAGAAGAAAAAATTGGGACTTTGTGTTGAGGCTTGGGAGGCGTCATCTACTAGAAGGACTCTTAGACACCGACTGAGCTCGACTCTTGACTACAAAAATGGGGGGCGCTAAAAATAATGTATTATCAAAGTGGGCAGTAGACTAAATAAGTTTGGGAACCACTGGTGTAAAGTCTAATTTTACAGTCAGTTAAAAACTAAATCAATTTTCAGGGCAAAATGAATGTTTTATAGCATTAATGGGATTAATGATCATTGATGTCAACAACCCAATTTTATTTACCTAAAGTTAGCGTCTTATGAATTCCTTCGATCAAATCTTTCATCTTAGTTAGAAAGCCGGACAAAGCATCCAAGTAGGTATCTACACCCAATGAAGGCACTTATAAGTTTGCTCTTAACTCAAGAACTCTTTCTCGGTTTCCTTCCTTAAATTCGTTAAGGGAATTCTCTCCCTTGCGAATTTGTGACAGCCGTGATCCTTCGAATCTTCGTATTTATCATGACAAATAATAGAGTCGGCGGATTTCCATTAATTACAACATTTCAACATTGAAGATTATCCGACATTATTTCGCAATAACAACATGATTACACGAGCTCAATTGTTAACAAAGTTTGCAATATTCGCTTACATGACTGTTTACATAACTGCTTCTATTTTAAAGTAAAGGGCTCTAGGAATAATCTAATAAAAATCTCAAGTTAGCTTCCCAGTCGAGCAGGCCTTCAAAGCACGACTGTACGCACCTCTTTCATGCAGTATATCGATGTTGGTATTAAGGTAAAATAGGTTATAATTATAAAACGTTTTACTGTCATTATAGCACTAGTAAAATTAATTTCAATCAATTAACTTTGCTGCCATTACATACGTTCCATTACATTTTAATTGTAATGTACGTAGAGGCATTGTGTGTATAATTTTCCCTGATCCTTTATCAAGCCGCCAATTTTGTTTTCATTACATTTATGTGAAGATCTTAATGATCTTCAGACAGTTAAGTAACAACAATTTTAATTTATTAAAAGCCTTAATTTGTCATACGAAAATCAACTTGTAAAGTACGTGCTATTTTTAGTACATACTTGTGTTAATTATAATAATATATTTTATTTCAAAAAGCATGCTGTCTCATTATAATACTTAACACTTTAGCACAAAATATTCACAAAAATGTATAATTCTTCATGCACAACATTCATTTTACTGTTATGTTGTAAGTACAAAAACGTGTCAGATTAAAATTAAATTTACTTCATACCTACATTTGCACTGAAAAATTTTCGTCAGAAAAAGTTTGACTTTCAGTAGGCTAGGTAATTTACTCGTATTACATACGGACGACACATTATGAAACAATGTGGTATAATGATGTACCTACTATACTTACGAGCCAAAGTATGGAATCCCCTTGTTTTTTGTTCCGAGCGATCTTAAGAACTGAATGACTTAGTATCTATAGTATTAATTTAAAGTTTATAATATCATCTTTAAAATGATACCATTTTTATTTATCTTTTACTTAGGTCTGTGTATCTTTAAAAGCATATAACATATCAAGCAACCGTTCGTCCCTCACGTTGCTCTACTTAGTAAATTGCATTAATGGCAACAAAAACTTTTCCAAAGTGTCATCATTTTAGATAAATGTAAAGTGACATATTTTTAATCCATTTATATTAAACAACTATAATTTTGTTAGTTAATTCATAATATTGTTACAACGGTCCTTCATCGAGTTAAAATGGCCCATGAAATTTGCACAAAATGATCAAATTGCGGATAAAAGGATGAAGTGGCTACCAAAGCGGCTAATACGAATTTATCGAATGCCATTTTTATGTCCACGCTATTGACGATGCTCGACATATCAATCAATATTCCGAACCCGACAAATATTTAATGTTCTGTGATAAACGGAATTTAAGAAAAATATGAAACAATCACTTTTCGAGATTAATGTGTGTCGTCCTCTATAAATTCATTCGTTTATGTGACAGAAAATCTAAATATACATAATATGTATAACTCAAAGGTGACTGAATGACTGACATAGTGATCTATCAACGCACAGCCCAAACCACTGGACGGATCGGGCTGTTTGGCATGCGGGTAGATGTTATGACGTAGGCATCCGCTAACAAAAGGATTTTACGAAACTCCACCCCTAAGGGGGTAAAACGGGATCCACGCGTGCGAAGTCGCGGGCGGCCGCTAGTCCTAAATATAACTACTCGTAAGTAGCAGGCTAATGACGTTCAGTTTTAAAAGGATTATAGTTAACCGTTGGGTAAAGTGCACCCAACTAAGTTACGAAGTTCCCGTGACGTCTTTAGCTAGTTAAGAGCCATTTTACATTTTCGTGCGAATTTCTAAGATTTTGGAAGCATGAATTACTATCTTAAGCAACACCCAGATATTATTTAATAACTGCGAAAGATAGGTCAATCCTTGGTGTTGACCATTAATGAAACGGATTTACTAAAACTCTTTTGCTTAATTCACAGTGCCCCATCTCCCACAACCATTTTACGGAAAAATTGCCGCAGACTCATTTTCAAAGTCCTGTATCTATTATTTATGCTCATATAATAAGCTTAAAAATATATAGTAATCATCGGACATATATTCTTGTAGTCCATTAATGAAATAGATTCTTGAATTTCATTACCATTATTGAGTAAAATCTAAAAATAATTTGGCAAATTTGAAGATTAACGTCACATTTTGATCGTGGTTTTTGGTTTAAAAACACAGCAATAACTGCAATAAAAGTATCCCAAAATAAAGAATATTCATTGTAGAATTGATTTCTACAGTTATTGTTTAAATATTAGTAACCACTTTGTCAAAATATTGATGTGAATATCAGTATAAATTGCAATGCGCAAGCCGACATCGATTAGTATGGCGCGAGCGCCCGTCAAGGCAGGACCTGTGTCATTTTTCCCGCCGTGACGTTTACGTGCGTTCGTGTCGTGAAGCGGTGATTTGTACGGCGACCAAATACATTTGATACTATGCCGAGAGGCTGTTTCGAGTCGGCCGGCCGAGCAGAAATTGAAATGATGAATTTTAATTTCTTTGACGTTTCTGGGTGTAACTATGTATAATATGTAGGTACCATGTATTTAATTTAATAAATAAATTATAAAAAAGTATATCCATTATGCTAGCACCCTTAACACAAGCATATTGGTTGCCTACTTTTGGACTAGATGGCGCTGTGAAATTGTCCAAAGATTTGTTTATTTATTTATCCGCTTTGAGTTTTGTTTCGTGAAGAAGAAAAAGAAGCGTTTTGTTTCGAGAAAGCTTTGTTGTTAAATCTATACTAATAAAAGAGGATAGATTTAATTGTTTGTTTGTTTGTTTGGAGGCAATAGGCTCCGAAAAAAAATTCTTTCACGATTTAGAATCCTAATTTTTTTCTATGTAGGCTATAAAATATTTTCAAAAACTTTAGTCCAAAATCTTTGATAAAATTCGACGTTTAATAAATAAATTAGATAACATATTATTAATACTTTTTTTTTCAGTACGATTTTAGTACTTGTTTTTCAGAAATTCTACGATTTAACTAAACTTCTAAAGTGTTTATATTTTATGCATCATTTATTAACTTCTAAAATATACATATCCTAATGATAGATGACGTGCTTCGTATTTTATTAAAATTATTACCTGACTAGGTTAAAAAGGTGTGGAATGTTATTTTGGAGATAACTTGGTTCCATAGAAATATAGAGAGATGCTAAGTAATGCGCTGAGTTCGAAACTCAGTGTCGTATTAGAAATTCACACACACAAAGAAATCAAATTATGTGCTCATTATCCACTGTGGTATCAGTATTCAACGTTCGAATAATCTTTAGTACTATGCAAGCAATATAAACTGTTTACATAATGACGTCGCTACTGTCATCATTGCTTTCACAAGCAATATGTTCCAATTTGTCCCTTGTCACATTTCCCTTTAGTTTCTGTGATCTGTGCTTGTTTCTGAGTTGAAATCAATGAAATATTCCTTAGTACTTTTGATTTAAATTATTTTTTTTATTTTGACACGTGCTTGAAAAATCAAGGTCAGATTACAATAAAATAACAAGTGAAAACGTAACATTGCATTGCAACTCGCAATTTCGCAATATTGATGAGGGAGATTCTATTGGAAAGTCTGTATTCATTCCTAGGATTACCCTAACACCATCAAATTCAAGAGAATTCAAGAGAGTGCAGTTTCCCATCTCATGCTTAGGGACCACGGTTTAAAACAGTGTGGTTGCATAGAGCTTGCAACGGGCAACCGCGTGCGCAGCTGCTCATACAAATTTTCGATACAAAAGCAAGTGTTGGCGCCCTCACGAGTTTTAGAGGAGTTCCATATGGTAGCGGGAGTAGACTTAAAGGAAATATATGCTTCTCCGACGACCAGTTGTATGTGGAATACTCCAGAGTATGCGCACACAATAGCCTGGTGATTTTAGCACCTGAAGGAAAAACAAAAAAACATTGTTTACAAAGAAATCTGCGGCAGGTGTAGTGTTTTAATTTTCTTTTAGAAAGATCTCATAATTTTGTAAGTATTCAAATATTTAAACATAATAATATGTAGATTTTATATCAAAAAATATAATCATTTAACAAAATGAATTTTCTTAGAATATTTTAATTCTATTAGAACCATTTTCCACTTCATCGCAGAAGAAGTCGCGGGCAAAAAGCTAGTATGAAATATGTAGTATTGCCCGCGGCTTCACCCGCTTGAAATGTAGTTTGTCACAGATCGTCATAAATTATTTATTTTTTTATTTTTATTTTATTGTTAGGAAAACAAACAGCATTCTATAACACATATAGAGTTACCAATTAAACTTCACATTTGCCAAAATAGTTTTCACAAATAGTTTATACATAGGTATCGTTTTTAAAAATTGAGTAAACAGAAACAGAAAAAGAAAATAAATTTTTTTGATTCTATGTTAAATATACTATGACTTGGCAATTAATTTAAACTCGAAATATCGCATCGTTGTTAAAACAATAAATAGTTAGGTAATTACTGTTTTAACAACGACCTAAATTTGTTTGGTTTTAGGCTGAAAATATCTAAGTGACAGTATTTGGAGTTATACAATTTCATTGATCTTAGAATAAATCGGTTCATCGCATAATTAGTACGGCAAGAAGAAATGGCAAATGAATCACATGACCTCATGTTCGCTCTCGGACATCGCAACAAAACCTTACTCAAAAGGTAGGGCGAGTCAACATAGCCATTAACAACTTTGTACAATAAAAGTTGATCGCAGTGTTCTCTTCGCAAAGCAAGAGACACAACGCTGTCAGTGTCAAAGTCTCCTCGAAATTTATATCTCATTCTCCGTATAAATTTGTTTTGAATCTTTTCAATTGAGTTTATACAGGGTGTTTCTTGTAAGGTGTCAAGCCGAAGGCAGGTGATAGGTGAGGACTAGACCTATCGATTTCACCCCCATGTATGTTCTACGATTTTTCGTAGTTTAGAAGTTATCGTTAATTTTGTGATTTTTTCAAATTTCATGACCTAGTGGCTTAATTTTTTTTTAATCTTTTTTTTGGGTTGACTTTTCTCAGATTTCTTTTTTTTGACAGATTACCTATTAGTTGCAGATATTTGAAAAAAATAATCACCTTCCTATCTTTGATGCAAGATACAAAATTTTTGCTAGAAACATAAAAATATGCTTTTAGCAGAACATTCTAAAATTTTCAACTGAAATGTATGAGAAAAAAAAAGAATTTCCATAGGTCCAAAATAATTTTAAAAACTGCGCAGTTTTCTGAACTTTAATAATAACACAAAAAAACATGTACTTAATAGGCCATTATTTTCTGTAATCGCTCTACTAAAGTAGTAAGTCGGAGTTCCGTTACATGTTTTTGACTTTCTTAGAACTAAGTAATATTTGCAATCCCCTAAGCTTACGTTATGTAGAACACATTTAGAGACAATAACTGAAAAGATTATTTTTATCCACAACGTGGAAGCTCTTGCTCTTCATGTGGTATACAAAAGGGAATATGAAAATTTTGATGATAAACCATATTAGAATGCAAGACGCTTTTGTAAATTTACGAATAATTGTTTTGCGTCGTTGTCGAATGTGCATTCAGGTCAGCGACGGACATTTTGAACATTTACTTTAAATTAAATCATAACACCCTTTTTTGCTCTTTCTCTCTCTCACAGACGCACACACACACGCACACACACACACACACACACACACACACACACACACACACACACACACACACACACACACACACACACACACACACACACACACACACACACACACACACACACACACACACACACACACAAAAACTCTTTCTCTTTCCTTTCACACTCTAATAGGTAGGTATATCAAATTTAATCACCACTGTGGTCTAGTGGTAAAACTACCTATTTAGGACAGCCAATTCCTCTGTGGTTTAGGATTCCGGGTGAAGCTCGCTGATCATCCAGCAGTTTCCAACTTTCCATCAGGTCAGATGAAGGGCAAGAGCTTCCTCGTTGTGGATAAAAAATGTTCTGTTCAGTTATTGTCTCTAAACGTGTTCTACGTAACGTACACTTAGTGGATTGCAAACATTAGTTAGTCCTAAGAAAGTCAAAAACATGTAACGGAATCTCCGACTTACTACTTTAGTAGAGCGATTACAGAAAATAATGGCCTATTAAGTACATGTTTTTTTGTGTTATTATGAAAGTTCAGAAAACTGCGCAGTTTTTAAAATTATTTTGGACCTATGGAAATTCTGTTTTTTTCTCATACATTTCAGTTGAAAATTTTAGAATGTTCTGCTAAAAGCATATTTTTATGTTTCTAGCAAAAATTTTGTATCTTGCATCAAAGATAGGAAGGTGATTATTTTTTTCAAATATCTGCAACTAATAGGGAATCTGTCAAAAAAAAGAAATCTGAGAAAAGTCAACCCAAAAAAAAGGTAAAAAAAAAATTAAGACACTAGGTCATAAAATTTGAAAAAAATCACAAAATTAACGATAACTTCTAAACTACGAAAAATCGTAGAACATACATGGGGGTCAAATCGATAGGTCTAGTCCTCACCTATCATCTGCCTTCGGCTTGACACCTTACAAGAAACACCCTGTATACAGTGTGAGTCACGTTAAAGTGTACATATAAAAATAGATGAAACTAGACCTATTTTTATCGACAAAAAAGAGGTCAAATTTTTTTTTAGATTTTTTTTTAATTTTTTATAGAATTGTTTTTCTTCCAATTACTTATTGTAAAGAAAACGTAATAACTTTTAAACTAAGCGGTATATCCTGATAAAATAAAAACAGTAATAATGCTAAATAACAGGCAATACTAAAAAAATACATAAATTACACAAAACATGCCAACAAATAATAAAAAATGATACTTTTTGAAAAAAATCTTCTTTTAAATTTGTGTTTTTTTGGTTATTTGATAAATTTCTCCAAAAAATGCCCCTATAACCGGTGGTTTTTATTACTTTGTATTATTTTCTATCGTATTACCTTCGCAAAACCAAAAATCGCATGTCTCTATCCCTATCACAACGTTTGCAATGATCGTTTGAACTAAGCCTCTCCGGGCGCGCCATTCAACGCTTCGTTAACAACGAAACTGAAAATGGCTCTAGATTTGTAATTTTGATAAAGACAAGTTAGATTTCAAATAAAAACAAAAGATTTCGAAGTAAAATAAGCATTTTAGTTAAAATTAAAATTGTCTCTACCTGTAGCGGAGAATAATGTTGTGGCAGGCCTTTGTTCAAACGATCATAGCAAATGTTGTGATAGGGATAGAGACATGCGATTTTTGGTTTTACGAAGGTAATACGATAGAGAATAATACAAAGTAATAAAAATCACCGGTTATAGGGGCATTTTTTGGAGAAATTTATCAAATAACCAAAAAAACACGAATTTAAAAGCAGATTTTTTTCAAAAAGTATCATTTTTTATTATTTGTTAGCATGTTTTGTGTATTTTATGTATTTTTTTTAGTATTGCCTGTTATTTAGCATTATTACTGTTTTTATTTTATCAGGATATACCGCTTAGTTTAAAAGTTATTACGTTTTCTTTACAATAAGTAATTGGATGAAAAAAAATTCTATAAAAAATTAAAAAAAAATCTAAAAAAATTTTTGACCTCTTTTTTGTCGATAAAAATAAGTCTAGTTTCATCTATTTTCATATGTACACTTTAACGTGACTCACACTGTATATAAGATACTGGGGATTCCAGACAGTCGACGCATATTCGAGCTGTGATCTGACCAGGACATTATACAGCAGTATTAGAGTATAGACATTAGTAAATTCCCGACCTTGTCTAAAAATAAACCCCAACAACTGATATGCCTTAGAAGTGATTTTGTTTATGTGCGAAGAAAACAACAATTCACTGTCCAGTATTATGCCTAGGTCTCTCACCTCGGTCGATCGCTTAAGATTTTGGCCAAAAATTGTATAATGAAATTGTAATGGACGTTTTTTTCTACTATAAGTGATTACACAGCATTTATCAATATTGAGAAATAACCTATTTTTAACACAATAGTCACACAATCGCTTTATATCTTCTTGCAAGGCGAAACAGTCCTCCAAAGATTTTACTACTGTATAAATTTTTGTATCATCTGCGAATAGGAGACAATTGGAATGTCGAAAGCAATCTACCACGTCATTTATAAAAATGTTAAACAATAACGGTCCGAGGTGAGAGCCCTGAGGCACCCCAGAAGGAGCTGGTATAAAACTAGACATGTAACCCTTCAGTGTGACAGCTTGGGTTCTGTTCATGAGATAGGATTTCAGCCATCTCAGGAGATCGCCATGTATACCAAAATATTCTAGTTTACTTATCAAAATTGTATGCGAGATTTTATCAAAACATTTTGAATAATCGGTATACACGGCGTCCACCTGAAAACCTCTATCCATACTGTGGAGTACTTGGTCCAGGAATTCACACAGATTAGTCTCAGTGGACCGCTTGTCGATAAAGCCGTGCTGTTGGGTAATTAAGAAGGGTCTGACAGCTGGAAACAGAGAATCAAATATTATTTTCTCAAAGAGTTTGGGAATCACAGACAACTTGGATATGCCCCTATAATTACGTATATTATGCTTGTCACCACTTTTAAAGATGGGAACAACCAGCGACTGTTTCCACACGCTTGGCATGACACCGCGAGTCAGTGAGAGGTGGAATAGAAAGGAGATAGGGCTCGATAACTCCTTAGAACATATTTTAAGAAAATAAGGATGTATCCCATCAGGACCTGCCCCCTTGCTCACATCGATACGAGATAAATATTTTTCAACTATCGCCGCAGTTATTTCGATAGATTCAATAATACAATTATTCGACTCACGACACGATTGGTTGACAGGATCTAGGTCAACGTCCGTCTCGAAGACAGACTGGAAAAAAGAGTTAAACATATTAGCAATAGTTAAACTAGTTAAATTATAGCCTATACATTGTTATTCTGGTCGACGCCAGGGATGGATGAGCGTCGCTGTCGCTGGCGACAGGGTCTTCTGGTTCAGGGTTCATGGCGTAGGTCTCAGGCAAAATGAAATCCACTACACACAGCACTAATAATAATAATTACACACAGCACTAGAGACGTATCGGAACTGAGTGAACCAAAGATCTTGCGATAGGAACGTCCGACCCGAGTGATAGTTGAACACAGACTGCCTAGTACTGCTGTACTGTACTGTACTGTAAAGTCAGACATCCACACAAACTTCCGTATTTATAATATTAGTAAGACTAGTAAGAAGTAAGATAGTAAGATAAATTATTTTAGTTATTTGTTTACTTATAATAATATTTATTTATTTATTTCTTAGCTCTGTCTGATAATGGATCTGGAGGAGATGCAATGGCCACCTCCGTAACAAAACAATAGAACCCTATGGAGTTTGGGCTTGTGTGATTCGCCTTGACGAATATTTCGTATCCAGGGTCCGATGATGGAGCTGTAAGGGGGCAGATTTTTTTTTTTCACTATGTGACTGTCTTTATTTTGTACTTAATATATATTTTACATATTATACCTATTCGTGTTTCATTATTCGTATCCAGGGTCCGATGATGGAGCTGTAAGGGGGCAGATTTTTTTTTCACTATGTGACTGTCTTTATTTTGTACTTAATATATATTTTACATATTATACCTATTCGTGTTTCATTATGAATCGAAATATAAAAGACTTAATAAACTCTATTAAAAATTTAAATTAATTTATCAAGTTTGAATACCTCATTCTACCTTAAAATTTATAACTTAAATCAAGTCTTAATACGGTCACGGCTCAAGATTTTTTTGTCCATTTCAGCGTTCTTTTTACTCTTTTGACGTTGCGTTGACAGCTTTTACCTAAATTCGCGCGGAATATTTTTGTGAAATGGCTCTTAAAACAAAGAAATATTTTTAGTTAAAGTATTTCAGGAACAACCCTTATTTCAGCGAAATAGTGACATGCACGTTATACAATATTCCAAAGTTTACCAGTACAAGGAAGTTTAAATTAAAAACTTGGACATTGAAGCCTATTTCAAGGCACAACTAACTTGTAGTTGTGAATGCATTGTCTCGGAATCTAGGCTAGAGTGGTGTACTTTGTCGGACAACTTTGATTTCAATTCTCTACATGGTGTTCATGAGTTAGATACCACGTTTATCTATAGCTTTTGTAACTAGATCAATTTGCTTTGCATGTGTATTATAATATTGCTTTTGTACTAGGTAGGTATTTAATTTGTAATCAATATTTAGTCGTGCATAGAATAATATTTATTTTTCACATCAAATTCCCACATATTTATCAGTCATCAAATGACATACGAGTAGGTATTCTGTGACACATCGTATTTTCAGCTCTGTATCTTTGACACCATGATGAGATGAGACACAGAGGTAGGTAAATTTGAAAAACGTTAAAATCACTCTTGGCAATTTCATAGCTAGTCCTACATTTCATCTGCCAGTAAAGGATTTGCCAAACTGGTTGCGGTCTACGGTCAGGTTAAAGTGAACGCAGCCCATAATTATCAAAGAACAACTTTGTCGGTCTCTACATTTTGTATTGATGCTACTCGTAGGTACCTGACAGTGCGAGCACAAACTGATAAGTGGCGGGCTACGTTCATTTCACGTGACCGCAGGCAGACCGCAGGACGCATCCAGTGTGCTTAAAAACTAGTAGTCTGAGTTGTACCACCTTATTTTAACCGTGTCTTTAACCATAACCGGTGTTTTTTGTATAGAGTTTAAGAGCCTGATGTTTGTTAAAGTAAGATGGTGCAACCCAGCCTAATCTTATTCTAGGTACGTTTCTTCTAGATACCTATTAACAGTAACACTTGTGTTGTGTAGGTGTTCTCAACGACGTGGGCTCTTTCTTCGACTCCCTGCGCGACAACTTAGAGGCGCTGGCTTCACTGTCTCCCCAGCAGAGGTCCAACCTGTTTCAAGACCCGCCTAATGTTGTACATGCTCCTTCCTCCAGTAAGTTAACAGTACATAATATGATTTTAATATGTATGCGCTCTGGCATTATTTAAGTATTCAAAATATATTTCTACAAAAGCCGAACCTAATGCCATGTGTGGCATTTTCTCCCAAAACAATTATGCACATTTTCACTAATTTTTAAGTAACCCCTATGCACATTTTCACTATTTTTTTAGTAACCCCTACAAAATTCCTATTAAGAGTTACCATAGAGGTCACTTAAAAATTAGGGATTGATGGTGAAAACGGGCATTAGAGTCGTACGATACATAAATTGTGTAGATGTGAAGAACTCGTGTGACTTTGAATAGACATACGTTTACACATTGCACACTCGTAATAAGTACTCACGTAACTGTAAATGAATTTACCAAAAAGTATATATAGCACACCCGATGTCAATAGCTGATTAATGACTCTTTTTTTTTTCGAGAGTATTTACCGCAAAATAACGAAGTGAGTTGTAACAGAGGAGAGTTGTGACATTGTCGATTTTTTGGAACTAATTGACTACTATGTGCTACTATGAAGCTCGTAACAGTGCGGTTTTTTTAGTTTTGAGTTTCGAGCTAACAAATGCACGCTGTTGCAAGTTCATTGGTAGATTTGGTAGTTAAGAGGTTTAAAAAAATCGACATTGTCACAACTCTCCTCTGTTACCACAGGGTAATTTCATAAAAAATTTTTTTTAGTACGTCAATTTTAGTTTAAAAAACTATTGCACGCGTATATTTTTAATTGTCAATCAAACAAATAATTACAAAGTTATAGTGCGTTGAAGTTCCGCGAGCTGTGACTGAAAGTGCAGCACTTTTACGCACTCACTGACGTCACGGGCCTTTCCTTTAGAACTTTGGTACGCTTTATCTCTTTACATTCTCATTAGTTTTAAAAAGTGAAAAATAGGTGTCGAGTAGTTTTTGATAAGCTAACTGACGGACTAATTAAAACTCTTGCTTTTTTACCCAGGAAACATCCCTATTCACCTCGGTCTCCCCTGTTGAATTAAATAGATTTAAAAAAAAGCGACAACACGTGTCATAAGAGCAAAATTGATTTATATTTTGGTAAAGAACAATTTCCCGAAGTGGGAACATTAGGGAAAGCCTATAACTGAAACAAAAGAACCGAGACTAGAAGGAAAATCACTTTCATTCATATGTAGGGACTTAACAATTCAAAAAATAAAAATCCAAAAGAATAAGGATTCTCATAAAGCACTTCAAAGGTCACAAAAAGTTTGAAACTTTATACAATTACTTTGGCAAAACACAGGATGGTTTATTGTTTAAATGCTATTCATTTCACTCTAAGCATCTTTAAGAATATTTTACAATGGACTAAATGCTTTTTATATAACCTTTTTTTTAAATTGACATTTTCATCAATTCGTTCTAATTTGATTTTGATCAAAGAAAATAAGTAATTAAAATCTAGTCCTTTGCTTAAGACCTGAGCTGTCAAAATGTGATTACCCTAGCATTTGTTTGCGATAGGAACCTATAATTAGTTCACAGTAGATTTCATCTAACATTTTTTTGAATGAGAAAACTATTGATAACGAAGAATAACTTACTCCCTAATGTGTGAAAAGTAAACGTAATTTATGAATTTTATGATGATTATACTTTTCATACAATAGTTACGGATTGAAAAGCCTCTACAGTAGTAAAATAAATTCACACTGAGATGTTACAACTACGCCAAGGCAACCGTAACTTGTATGTAGGACAGCTCCACATGTCCTATGGGACTCCCTGGCCTGTGGACGATACTAATTTAACTTGCTTACAAACCTCTGCTGCCCCATGTCGTGAAAACCATAATACGTTTGTAAATCTTTTGTTTGTTAGTCAAGAGTATAATAAAATAAAATACCTAACCTAATTTTGTTCACTCACTTTTTGCAACTGAATTTTAGAACATATGTAACAACAATGTATAAATGGTAAAAATAATTTTAAAAAGTTGACTTAAAAAACACTAGCTTCCTTTAATTATAGTTAGTACAACTTATTAAGACTTTAGCTGCAAGTTTTACAAAACAATACCTACCTAAAGTTCTAAGGGAACAATACCTACAAATTAAGCAGTTACAAATAACTAAGTACTGAAATAAATATAACCTTTTTGAATAGGGAGTGCAAGCCAAATCCTGCATTTGTCCCTGGCAAAGAGACACAAAGATTAAATAATGAGCTATCTCTACATTAAAATTCAACACAATCTGTTTGCGGCATAAACATTTCGTATTTGTACATCTAGGAAAGGTTAATTTTTATCTCAAATCGCCACCGGAAAACTTGCGTATTTAAACAACCCAGAAATGACTGTTGACTTTGTATCAAGGAAGTTAAAGAATTTTCCTTGAGCCAGTAGTTCACAGAGTGCAAATCAGTTTCGCGAAAAAACCAGCCATTTTGTCTTTACTTTGACCAAATTACATTTAATTTAAAATTGAGAACCTAAAAAAATACTACAGGAATTAAGCTTCCTTATTCACGATTTAATTTATTTTTGCCATGGACGATGAATGGAAGGCGACAAAAATTTTACGTGTTTTACGTTACGCTGATTTCTTTTCAAGAAGCCAAGGGTCATTGACGAAGGGTTCGCACAAAATAACGTTAAACGCTATTTAAACGCAATTAACGCAGTAACGTGGGCAAATGCTAACTTAATTATTTTTTGTAATTAAAACAATGTCAGAATCAGCCTTAGGAAGGATATCAAAGAGTTAAGAGGTTGTTTACTTTAATATTATATTTTATCGAGCAATTTTGTTGGAGCTGTCAAGTGTTAGACGCAGTTGTGACGGGAGGTGTTAGTGACCTTACGGTTATCATTGAACTCTACGAAGTGAGAATGTCAATTACGGCCGATTAAGGTCATCCGACGGTAACTCACGTCCATACTAACAGCATCAATCACTTCCAGGATACTTGTATGACATGTAGAACGGTGAATATGGATGACGCAGTCCATGTCGAGTTTTCCTCTAGAGTCTGACCTTTAGCGAATTGGTCTGGTGTCGGAGTACTGACTGATAACATCTACGGAAGTGTCTGTCTCCCACTTTGCAAAAGCAAATAATTCGATTGTGGTTTCTTTGAACTTCTGATTAAATCCGTAAGGTTCCGAGTCAGAAAGCTGGCTTCTCTAAATCCTTAATCATCAGGATGTGCACTGAAAGGAACGAATTTTGGGCCTTAGGAGTAACACGCACCTATTAGCATTCAGCAGTCCTCGTTGTCATTGGACATGTTCCAGATTTATTTAAGCCTTTATATGCTTTATACAATTTTATGAATAAAGGATATTTAAAGAAATTGCCTTTGTCCTTCCAGAATTTAAAGAAAACGCTGTGTCTGTGCTTTGCGTTATCTCAATTTTAATTTCTATCCCGCCCACGTACATGAGTCATCCTTTTTAAACGCGCGTGGGTGTTAACACCTTGTGACCCTTATAATGATATTTAAAAATGTCTTTCAAAGTTACGCGTTGCATTCTTATATTTAGTTGAGTGGGTAAAAACGTGCTATGCCATATACTTAAATAAACACAAAACAACTGCAAATAATGTAATCCACCCTCGTTAGGTTCCGTGCGTACGTGCGTGCCTTCCAATTTCAGCTGAAAATACATAGTACATGCCAGCTAAGATAGCGGGTTTGAATCCTGCTATGGGCGAATATTAGAATTAGTTCTACGGGCGGACAATAGCAACTATTACCTATATTGCTACACCGAGCCCATTTTTAAAGCATCTTCTTTTTTATCATTTATTAGGTACTTACGATGTTTGTTACTAACTCTATCTAGTGTCTGATATACAGATTGATATACAATAGAGTATTCATGTTCAAATTCCACCAATTTTACGTTTATGTCCTGGCAATACCGATTAATGCAGGTACACGCCTCGGATCGTAACCGTAAAACACACATTTGTGTCAACACGACCTATAACTTTCAGCACTTACAAATATTGAAATGATCCCCACGTCATACGATATGCAAAGGTTGAATAAATTGAACTTTTTGAAAATCAGTTTATGATAATGTTTTGTTTTAAAAACGGTAAATTTTGCAGTAGTCCGCCTCATTTTTGCTTGCAGTATTTTATTATGAGAGTCAAAAAATATTTTAGCTAACTCATCTACACAGGACTGCAAAGAAAAGGAGGCGGTTCGAAAAAGTAACTGACCTAGCTCTCTGAAATGGACTAAATTAATTCAACCAAGAGCTTCCTCGCTGGGGATAAAAATTTTTTTTTTTAAAAAGGTAAAATAAATAAAATGCGTAGTTTTTCCAGTGTTTTTGTTTCATAAAGGTAGGTCAGATACTTTTAAAGATATGTAACCGACCCTTTTTCTCATGCCTTGAAAAATACAAAACACGAAAAAAATAAATTGAAAACAACACCATTTAATTTTACCAATAAATAGACAATTTCCTACATAATGAAATAGTAGAGTTACTTATTAAACAGCGAACCTTTTATTGAAAGAAGTTAACAAGTTAGAAATAAATAAGAATTATGTAATTCTTTCTTAGGTAGAGGTCGATATTGTCTAAGAATAAATAATGAATTATGTTCGATTGCAAATTATTCTTAGCTAAGGAAATCAATACTACTGGTCCGTTACATTAACGTATTCTTATGACGAACGCATGCAGCTGGCAGAACACAAGCGGTTTTTAATAGAATTGTCATAATGCCATTTGCATTTTTATTCGCTAACCAATCTTTCGAATATGCTTTAGGTAATCATAATCAATTTATTTGTATCTTCCTTTGTGACATTTTACTTAAGCAGTAAAGGAAATAAATACTATACTGGTATGCTATATAAGCGAAATCCTAAAAGATTTATCAGAGTGACTACTTGGTAACTAGACAAATATTTAGACTAGGTACTAGACTGAGTCAACAGAGGTAACTAATAGTCCAAACTCCATAATCAAATTATATTTCATTTCTTTTTTTTTTTTTATTTGTAGCATAGGTAGCTTTCTTTTTCTTTAAAAATAGGCTGCCAGGTTTAATCCCTATCTTTTTTTTATTTGCGACGTAGCTTTTTTCTGTAAATTAAAAATACTGCCATATTTTTCCCTACTTTTCTCTGGTCACTCTTTGGTTAGGTAGTTTCTCTCATTTACAATGGTGGTTTTGTTCAGGTGGCGGCGGTGGCGGCACCGGGATGAGGCGCCTGCACGCACTGCGACCACTGAGGCCCACTGGCAACATTAGGTGGGCATATACTAACTCTTTATTTGGGGACCTGCTCTGCAAAAAAATGCAATCTCATACTTGCTATAAGGTTGATAATTCCAAACTATTTTACGGAGCAGGTCCCCTAAACTCCTTCAATCTTTTTTCTTTTGTTCATGCTTCTTGAGCTATCTTGCCCCATCTACTTCTCTATTTACACACTATGTATGTATGTTTGTAATAACTGTCAAAACTCTGGTGTCTGAAAACTTAACATTTTCCTTCGAATCACGAAAACACATTTGTTTTCAAACGAATATTTATAAGTTATTATTGGTTTATCCTAAAATCTCAGCTCCAATACCTGTTGCTGGCAATTTGGCCAGCAATCCTTTTTGATAATTGTTTATGGTTTTGACTTTTTTTAATATTGTTTTATGATTTTTGAAGTTGCTTTTGGTACTCTCTCGTGTTAATGTTTTTGAGCTGCAATATACCTACTGTTTTGGCCCTTTTTTGGAGTTTCCTTGCTTCTAGTAGCATACCTATAATCACCACCGGCAGGCCTATCACTATAATACAGTCCACTCCATCGTTTTTAACAATACCATTTAGCAATTTAGATCCATACGCACTCATTTTAATAGATTGCTTCTGTGTTGTTTGCTTTTAAAATTAACTGTTTCCGTAAGTGGCTGCTAAAGTACAAAATTGGCGTTATTTTCCCAACAGATCCATTTCAAAAACAATTTACTTATCGTTGTCAAATTAAATGCCAGTACCCGTTTAAGTAGGTGTTAAAAAGGGAGCTTCCTCTTCTACCTCGGTCCTCACTTCGTCCCCTGTCACGGAGTTTTCCAATCATGCGAGGGTATTGTCTTCAGGAATATTTGAAGGTCATGGTCCACTTGTCTTCCTGTGACCTGTGTCTCTAGACAAAATTCGCTATAGTGTAGAATTTTAAAGAGGATCACGATTTTCATTGTGCACTGTTTTTCTTGTCCCTGTTTGTATTTTTCTTATAAAGAATGTTAGTAATTTGTATTGCAAAAATTACTAGTACCTACCTACTTAGTCCCGTTAACACGTTGAGTGCGAAACCAGGTCTATAGACCTTGTGTACGTCTCGCTTACCGTGCGGCTAAGAAAATTATAGTCTTCCTTGTCGTGCGAAAGGCATAACTTCAATTGGGTCCGGTGTAGGAAAGTGATGAATATATATCTATGATGTATTCTTAAAATAGAATCCAATGATGTACCTACCTTAATACCAGGTTTTTAGACCTGGTACCGCACGGAAGTAATAAAATGTCTTTACAATGCGAAACCAGGTCGAAGCACCTTGTACCCTGCGCACCTGGTACCGCACCCCACGCTAGCTTCGTGCAGCCAGTGTTGCCTCGCATTCGTAAGAAACGCACATGTCGAAATGGCGTCAAGAGAAACAAACAAAATCAAAACTGCAAATTGATTATAATTTAATTTGCTACACGATTTATTGCTAATTTAATTAATGTTTTTCGTGACAAACATTTGAAGTTGTAACTAAATATTATTAAATAATATGTTTTCTTTAAATATAGCTTATTTAAGTATTTATGCACGTATGTCTTATTTGTAAAATATTTAGACTAAATTATTAAAACATCTTTGTTTGTTACTTTTTTAAATTTTTATTAAAACTTAATTTAAACTATCGATATTTGTATTTTACATCCCTAGAATACCCACCAGACTTCCCTACTTCAGTGCGGCACAGGGTGCATAAGCCTTGTATTTTGAATATAGCTATAATTTTTATACTAAACAAGTTATTCACGAACGCCTTCAGGTGTATGTCAATAAATGCATTATTATTAATATTCAAAGAAAAAAAACACAATATCTATTAACATGAAGCCAAAATTGAAATTAATATATCTTAAATATTACAAGGTCTTTAAGCCTTGTGCCGCCACAATGTAAGTTTTAATACCAGGTTTACTGACCTTGTACCGAAGGAATGGAAAGTATTAGAAAGTTATTGCCGCAGCAAAGGTGTTAACCCCTCGTAGGTACTAAGATTCGTACCTACTTAGATTTGTAATCTAGAATTTCAGTGACTATATTTTTAGTCTTCTTTTGTAGTTTCAGACATTATTGTTTTTAATTGTTAAAGAAATAAAAACTTACAAAAGATGTAGGTATATTTTAATAATAATTGTATTGGACGGAATTACTCGCTTGAAGAGTCAAACAAATAAAGGACCTACATGAAAGCTTAGTTAACGTACTTAGTCTTTGTACTTCTAAAAAATGTCTCTTATCTAAAATTGTCTCTGACGCACGTGTAAACGTATTGTTAAAAACTTTGACTACAACAACACACATTTATCTGCAAAGTTTGTTTACGAAACTGTGGAAACTAGGCAATTTTGCGATAAGTAGGTACACGAAACTCCAAAAATATCTATTATATTTTTTTCAAACTTATCTACCAAGATTTTTGACAAACTAATCGTGTGATTTATCTAAGTTTTATTTGAATATTTTTTCCAATAACCAAAAATTTAGATCTTAAATAAGAGTAGGTACTTATTTTGTATTTAGTTTATCTAAGTCACGACTTAGACACTCTTTTCATAGTCTTTCGATGATAGAAAATGCCAACGGATTACTAAACCGAACAATAATATCAATATTAGTAACAAAATATAGAATCATAGCTGAATGTATGTGTGTAACCCGGTATTATTTATCCAAAAATATGTTAAATACTTATAGCTTATAAATGTTTCATAAGAACTTGATGTCATAAAAAGATAATAAGCTGATACCGCTCTCCTTCATTCCTTTATTATTTTTAATGCACACCAAAAACTACTCATTAACCTACGTTTTAGTCATACAATGACGTAATTTTAACAAAAAGCTGGACTTTGTGTAGACCTGTCTAAACAACTATTAAACAGTTTTAAATGTGTCACCATCAAAACGTGATTTACTTACAGACAAAAGAAAACTGACGCATATAACTCGTACCTAATAATTTTATTACATTGTCTTGTCATGTCTAACTTAAGTTATTATATTATTTATCACATTCAATGTATAAAAAGCCTCGGCTGCAAATAAGTTAGGCTCGATTGATCTATCACAACACGGAACACCACTGGACTAATCTTTTCACACTATAAATTCAGCAATGGCATTATAAATTCATTGGTTCTGTGCCTGACTTTTCTGTTTTATTTTCTCAATTTCTTGCTCTTTTATGAACTTAATAACATACCAATTATAGCACCAGCACATCAACCTGCTACTAAATGACACCTTTTCTGACTTTTGTAACTGTAAGTTAAGACCTAAGGCTCAAATTCATATTTTAGGAAACTCTTGGCAGATTGATCTGCTGGGCTCACACTTCCAGAGATTGTGTACAAAAAATTCAGTCTAAAATATTGTTGTACGTAGATCTTACAACCGCAGATCGTTCGTGGAGGCGGACGGGACTTATCCCGGGGCGAACCACCACGATCCGGGCCTGCTGTGGACCGGCCTGGGGCGGTAGACGAGCCGGGCGCACCCCCTCGCGACTAATCGCAAGCGACCAGTCGCACCACTACGCCAAACGCCCCACGCAGCACTTCGAGCCCGAGGCCGGCGTCAGACCACCACAAGTCAACATTCGCAACGCAGACCTGAAAAAGTATATTAGCATTTACGACGTCGAATCCCTACCGCATCTCATGTTAGCGTTACAAGAATTTTGTTAGTGGTACAACCGATTGTTTAAACTCCCGGTACTGGCGATGAGATTGATTAAATAAAACTTTTGACTCAACATTTTATTTTCTTCCATTATTATAACAAAGAAACTTGCCCTGCTACCAATTCGGTGTAGAACATCATAAGCAATGTAGAGCCTTTGAGTTTGAATGTTTAATTATGCGTGAAAGATAACCTTTCATCTCCACCTTTCAGGTAATAAAACTCTACGTAAAAAACAAAGGCTCTTTATATAACATCACAATTTAATTGACTCATGGTCAGTACTTACCTGAGAAGTACCTAGTAGATAATAAACGTATATGTTTTTAAAATACTTACATAGATAAAAGCTATATGATTATGGTTGTAGTCAAATTAATATCAACGGCAAGAAAGGCTATTATTAAATACAAAAAAAATTAACAAATAAATTCGATAAGATTGAAATCGTAAAATAAAATAAAAAATAATTACTTTAATTAAAATTATATTGGAGGAAATAAAGACATAAAACTAATTATATTAAGCAGACTTCAGATCAATGACTAACATTATTTTTACACCACACTTCTATGGTTTACTCTATAATACAAATAATCAGTACTTTTTCGTATAATGAAAACCTAAGTATTAATATTACCAATTCGTACTTATTAACTTTGCATTCCTGTCTGATTTTTATAGATAGATAATGAATTAACTTTATAATAATCATGTACATACACGCAAACTGTTTAATCGGTAAGTCATTTCAATTGTTATGCGAGTGTATTCATTAATGATTCTGTAATATTGTCGTTTGAATGTATCTAGCCTAAGTGTCTTTAATTAATAATCGCAAATATTTGTGGAAGTAATGATACATATTACAATGCTGACGAGTTTTATTTCATTTATTTTATTATTTTATTTCATTTAAGGCAACTCTATAACTATACAGGGTGGAAACGGTAAGTGATCTCACTTGATGATTTCTAAACTATACAAGATATCGAAAAACTGGTTACTGATCCTGAAAGTGCTTCACGAGCTGAGCTGGGCGAAGCTGGAAACATTAAATTTTCGGATAGATCCAGTTTATTTTGTAACCTATGATAAAGCTCGTGAAGCACCTTCAGGATCAGTAACCAATTTTTGGATATATTGTATAGTTTAGAAATAATCGAGTGAGATCACTTATCGTTTCCACCCCGTATACCCGAACCAAACTAAGTTGTTTCAATAGGCTCTTTATGCGAAAAGTTTGCATAAAACACATTAATGTTAGTTGTATCGTTGCTATAGCCGATGATGAGGAAATGACTAGGTATTAGTTACAAGGAAAATAATCTCACAAGTAAATTCTCTATTCTGTTCACACACACCTAATCACTGACTAAATGAAACAAATGGGGACAAAGATTTTTGGAACACACTTTCAATGCATTTTTTAACGAATGCAATTAAGTTAGGTAGCCGAATGGAAGATTCAAAGCCTCTCAGATCTATTTTGTCTCTTTACACAAAAAGTAGAGCCTACTATTAAATGCAAACCTGAATATCTAATTGAAATGTTTCTGAAATTAGCTTAGATCCTTGACGGATAGGCAAAATAATTCTTAAGAAGGTGACCGTCAATTCATTTGAAACCAACAAAGCATACACAAAACCACAATTATATTTATGGTGGTTTTGTTATAAGGCGTTCATTGTATAAATGCAATATCCAGTTGTGATACACGACGTGAATCATCCTATTCATCAATATGTCACGTTAGTCAACATAAACAATGGTTTAGATTTTTGTTACCTTTAATTAAGTACTTAATGAAAAGAAAGTTACATATTACAGAGTTAAAGACGAACTTTAGACACATTACACAGTTACCTACTGCATATCGATATTATACACGTATAAACCGATTTCAGTTGACAACCACGTGGTATTTCTTCTACAGGTTGTAGGTTCAAATCTTAGAAATGTTTACCTGATAACATTATGAACACCTTAATATCTTTGTATTATTTACTATAGTCTACTTTCAAAGTGAAAAAAATACTTATTACAATCTACAGTCTGCTAACAAAAGTAGCCCATCACAAGCTTGCAAAAACATCAGATTCTGAGAAAACTTCAGATGATTAACTTCATAAATAAGTTTGCAAAGGAGCATTCTTAGCATTTTTTCTCTTCACGTTCTCTAGCATTCTCAGTATTATTTTGACCTATTAACTTTACTTAATGTAATCCAGTCCTGACAACGTCATTAATTACCCGAGATTGGTGAACTAATCCAGCCCATGACATATAGACGTAATAATCCCGAATTGCTTATTAGATATTTACAAGGGACGATGGGCATTCACGCGCACAAATTGTACACCCACTAATGCGTAGTTACGCCTACCCACAATTCCTTAGAACTTAAAGTGTGACGTCACGGCTTAGAAATTATGTGAAAACAGACCGCAGGACTTGAATGAACTCTTAGAAAGTTCAAAGTTGCATAAAACTTTAAATTCAACAACCATTCATAAAAGATGACGTCTGCAGTGTTTACCAGTTTATGCGATTCATTAAAACGAAGAATGAAAATGATATTGTTGCACATAATGATTTTGGTAAGTAGATACACCATACACCATAGTAATAATATTTATTAATGTATTCTATGCCGATCTATTTTTACATTATGATACTTACAGCTCATTATGAGTTTAGCCGGCAACGCACCTGTAACGCCCCTGGGTCTGCGGGTGTCTATGGGCGACGGTAATCACTTACCATCAGGTGATCCGTTTGCTCGTTTGCCTCCTATCACATAAAAAAAAAAAAAAAAAAAAAAGCATTTTTATGGAAGCGAACACCGTGTTTCCTCGTCATAACAATTCCATTATCCAACTACCATTAGATACTTAAAACCCATAAAGTTGCACAAATTACTTGGCTAATGTTATTCAAAAAAGATACAAAACATATTTTTATACAAATAAATGAGATTTTTTACTCGGGCTTAAATGTTGGCGCTACATGGGGAGGTTAATGTCCAGTTGTAGACTGCTGTAGCTGAAACAATGATTACACAGATAATAGCAATTCAGGCTTCATACGTACACGCGTTGGAAGTAAGATAATAGCACTTTAAGGTATGGGAGCGCGGAAACGTCAACAAAACTTCAAATGTCTTTCAGATTTGTAAGCTCTGTATCGATATAATAATATTATTATGTCAATGTCACCCCTCCCGCGCCGATCCCATACATCAGGCACTGACTCAGTTAAGTGCTAGATCATAACACCTATTTTAATTCAATTGAGTCAAATACTTGCATAAAAAATACATTTTAGTAACATCAAGAACCTATGACTGAATGATGCAATTGTTTTTGTCATACGCTTCTTACAACGTACGTGGGTTAGATAACCATTAAGATCGTGTTCAATTGCCGTCAATTTCCTTCAATAGCCGATAGACAGAAGCACACATCCTCATTGGGCACAATCATCGTAACGTAAGTGCGCCTATTAACGACCCCCCAAAATTTGTATCCTATTACCGCCCTATTTTTCTTTCTTTCATAAAAGACATAATAACAGGTTCCAGAAAACACGTTACCTAAAAAATATCTAGATATGTTTATTGACTATCAAAACGATTAAAGTTTGTATTCATAAATAACCAGTAAACGGAGTTATTTGACATTAAATGGGACGCACCCGCAACGGACGCACTTTTCATACTGACGCGCTCCCAGCTACTTAAGGTGCACCTTGTTATTAATTAGCGATTTTAACACATTCAAAATTAGTATACCAACATGTTTTTGCATAACAATATTAATTCGTACTTTAGTTTCCTTAATAAACCCTCAATATAGCCCTCTCGCTGTATTTTTGTGGCTTAAATACAATTTTAAATAAGGGCGTTAATAGAAACACTTTTCATAATTTTGTTCCTAATAACGACCCATGGCGTTGTTAGAATTTTGATAAAGTTTTTTGTTTTAGTATTTATATCTTTAATTACGCATTTAACCTCCATTTTGTTGTCTTGATCGATTCATAAGAATATTTCACATAATTAAATCAATTAACGCCATACGTTAATTGTCATAGTTTTGGCATAAAACTGCAATGAACATTAAGGAATATCTCTAATAATGTATGACAAAAGATTTTATAAAAATCTGTTAAATTCTAATTAGTACCTATTTGATATAAAATAAACCTAATAAAAATGATACTTCACTGATTACGTCTTCTTTAAAGTAGATATTTTAGCTGTTTACTGTTTTTTTTTACGGTCGCTAATAGAATAAAGTAATATTCATACTTAATTCTATTACCGCCTCATAACTATAACGCCACCTACGAAGACTTATAAGCCTGTATTTTGTATGTAACTAACATTTATGACATGACACCAAACCAATCATGCATTATCACAACTACTATGTAACTTTTTCAGATCTTTTGAATAATAAAAAAAAATATTTAAAATAATTATACAGACAGTTTCCAATTTGTCCATAGTTTAAATTAAAATACACAATTACACACAATTAAAATCAAAAAACATAGGTCAAAAACTAATTTACAATTATAGTCAAATTAAAAATAACAATAAAATATTAAATGAAAATTAATTTTTATTAAAACTCAAATATAGTTTAAATAATGACCCCCACTACTCACTAGAATACCGGGTTCCGCGTAATCAAGTATAATAGAGGAATTTATTATTCTACTATTTTTGCTTGATTATTTATTTATTTTCGAGAAGCGTGCCTTTTCTCTTTTAATAATAAAAAAATAATAACTTGAAAAAAAAAACAAATAACTAAAACTAAAAGCAAAACAAATTTAACTTGAAAAAATCAAGTGGGTATAGTAGGAATCGAACCCGTGCCTCTTGGAATATATCCAATTGAAGAGCAATATTCTTAGCGGTCGGTAATAGAAACAGAGAAAACGTTAATAGAAACACACCTCGTCTATAGGTCGGTAATAGAAACAACTGCTTTTTCAGATTAAATTGCTATTTATTAATTATTGTGTGATTGAATACTCATTGTTACTACTTGAATTCAAAGATTACTTCATCATTGTTATGAATAAATTAAAATGTCTTTTCTATTACCACGTCTTATATCTAATTTTCTAACGTTTATCCGAAGTCAGCTTAAACTGGCGGTAATAGGCGCATTTACGTTAATAGCCACTGAATGGCTCAGCCATTTCGGCTGTTTTGGTGGTTCGATTGGAGTTGCGTGGGCGAACGAGGTAAACAACCATGCATTATGGTTGACTGTCTCTAGAATGATAATTGGGAGCTGGAGGCGTATTTATGAACCACTAGAAATAAAATTTCAATGTCATTTAATTGCTTACATTTTAAACTGCCCGACTGAAAAGCCATTTGATCAGTTACCAGTTTATAGGTAAGAAACGTTGTCTTGGAAGAACGTGACTTTCTTTACCTTCTGCGTTACTCATTCCATCAATGCCATAGGTACTAGAATTAGAAATATTTTTGTAGACCCTTTTACTAACTCTGTAAACTCCTAAATTAATAATTGTGTTCATCATCATCATCATTTCAGCCACAGAACGTCCACTGCTGAACATATGCCTCCCCTGATGATTTCCAAATCAATCTGTCTTCATCCAATGCCAACGGATAATTGTGGTGACTCTATTCAAAGACAAATTATTATTTTACACAACGCTATCTTATGAATGTGAACATTAAGTACTAGGTACTCAATACTCATTGGTAGGGAGTTAAAAACTGACAGGATAATGTGTGGTCAAGGCATCGTTGTAGAAATGATGACTAAGCTGAAATAAAGTCTGCGTGACGCAAGGTGCGTCAGGTCATGTTTGCCCACCGTAACGACCGTGTTAGGTGCTTCTCGGAAAATATTTATCTAGGTACATAGCGAAAAAAATAATTTAGGTAAGCTTCCTAGGAATCAAGTATTTCAAATGTTTTTTTCATTTGTTTATGTTATTACTTGTAAAAATACTGATTGGACTCTACATTCAAAATACTAGCACCTCAATGATTTTTTTTAAATTTACAACGGGTGTAAGGTTGGTATTTTATAAAAAAAAATGCATGCTGTATTAAACTGTAAAGGCATATCTTTTAAATTCTGGCTTTCTAATAATGTAACGATGCATGTACTTAGAATCATATGTTGTTGGTAAATCTTTAACAATAAATAAATATATGACAAATAAGCTTTAGTGTGGAAAACCTTGGGGGAGGCCTTTGTCCAGCAGTGGACGTCATTTGGCTGAAACGAACGAAGCTTTAGTAAATGTATTGAGGTGTATAATTTTTGGGAAAATTTAGGACAAAGAAATTAACTTTTCCGAATTCTGCATGTCCATATAGTCCATGATGCTGATGTAAACGTCCATGGGTAATTATAATTTTTATCATTATTATGGGATTCGGCAACAAGAAAATATAATTTTTATTTTTTTGATCTGTCAAATTACGAGCAAAAACTAGCAAAGCTCTGGCTTAGCTTAGGCTAACTTTTTAGTCGCTAACCTAAGTATTTTGTCTAAAATAGACGTCTTTCACAAAGTTATTAAAACAACATTACCTTTATAAATTAGCTAAACGGCTGTCAGTAAGTTGATTCGGTAATTTAGTTTTGAAGTAGCTTATAATGAGAATGTAATTATTACAAATTGCCAGCGCACGGTAGACGGTTTTTGATGAGGTTATTAAGATAACAAAAAAAACAATATTATTATAAAGATTTTCCCTAACACTCGCAAAATTGCCCAATCAGAAGGCTATGTGCGGAAAATTAGCCCAGTTAAACTTACTGACCATCTTACAATATTTCAGTATTATTTTAAATACGTTTATATTTATGGACCATTCAACTCTGTGACAGAATTTACAGAACTTTAGATTAACTGAAATGTTGTTGGTGCGTCTGCAAACGCAAAAACTCTTTCCTTTTTAATAGATAGGGGAAGGGGGGGCATAGTGGAGTACTTAACTTCAATCGAAAAAATAAAAAGAACCAGATAAGTTACGAAGACTAGTTTTAATCGAAATGATACTACAAGTATTATATTATAGATAACTCTAAAAAAAATTTACGAATTATTAACTATTTTGGCATAAAATAAGTTTTTTTTATAGTCTATAATTTTCCGCTTTGCCCTTATCACAAGGGTAAAGTGGAATTGCACATTGGGCAAAGTGAAAAAGGCACTTATTAAGCGTTTATCTACTGTATTTGAGCATTTTGCTAATGAGGTCAATTAAATGAAATAACATAAACAACTTATTTAGTAATTAGGAACTGTTTCAGGCCATAAAAAACCTTGTCCCTTACTACGGCAAGATCATATATTTTTTGCTCCAGTTTTTTTGAAAAATACTGGACGAAACCTATCAATCTTCTTCGATGCATCACCAGATTTCAAATGACAATGAAGAGTTCCAATTAGGATACCATATTTTGTGATGCCGAACTAATCGTAGTAAGACTCGCTTCCTCCATCGCTCTTCTCATTTGATCTTCTCTCCATGAGCCTTGGTTCGTTTTACTTTTGTAATAATTATGAACCATCTGAAAAAACAAATTAAATATTTCTATGTGGGAATCATTCCACTTTGCCCCCTTGAAATATTTTCCACTTTGCCTTTTTGATAATAATTACAGTTTTCAATTGATAACTAAGAAAGTGTTAAAATTTGTTTAATCTACAAAATGTCAAAGGAATCTATGATAAACAGATATTAGATTTAAATAATAAAAATAACATCACTACTCACTTTTGACAATAATATCCAGTTTCCAAAATCCTTGAATTTCGTAAGAAACTCACTCGATCTACATCGCGCAGTCATGTAGCCTGCTCAGTGGCGCTAGCCGGACTGATTTTGGTCAATGACCTTGGTCGGCACTGTGCTTGGCTTACGTGAAGCACGAGTGCCGTTGGGTGAAAGAGTGTTGGTAAAATCAAATTTTTCGCATTGCCCACCCCTTCCACTATGCCCCCCTCTCCCCTACCTAGGTAACTAAGGACAAGTACATATTTAAAGTATGGTACCTATTGGTTTGCGTGTAGTGCGTGCATACCTTATAAATAAAGGATCCCTTTTTGCGGAACTCTAAAAACCGAAGTATTGTTTAGGTATTTGGCCTACGCGTCAGCTCATTGTAAGCAACTTACATGAACGGGGTCGTAGGGGTCAGCCCGGTTTTCCTGTACCTATATTATCCTGTTTTCTCCTTACTCATCGTCACAGGAAGAGCCAAGGTAATGCGCTTACGAGTCGTAAAGGTGGATAGTTGTTTTCTTAGGACGTGATGCAGTGCGGCCCGACTGGAGATCGTGTTAGTGTGATACCAGGATATAAGTATTTTATGATGAGAGTTTTCGTCGTGATATTGGAAAGGTGTTTTTGTTGTAGTTTTTATTATTAATCAGGTTTTTAACCATGTAAATAGGTAGTTACTACTAGATACTAATAGTAAACAGTACTTCTCGACGTCAGTAACTTCCAGTTTATTTTTGATGGTGTTAAAACCGTGATGCCCGTATTCTGTGGAACATTAAGACTCTGGTACATTAAATGCAATATTAAAAAAAAATATCGGTGCTGCACCTTTAAAATAATTTCAATATCCACTTATTTATGAATGTAGAACTAAAATGCGGTCGTCACAAGGTTAGCTCACTTTCTCAAGTCTAATCCAGTGATCCTCGATTCGCTCATTCATGCATTCACATTCGTTCATCCCTGAAATGCCTATCCATTCTGAACCTTGATTCACTGGAATAGAGGTTTCTGTTTCACTAAGAACTCTTGAACACGCTACAATGTATACAATGGCCGATTTGTCACAGGATGGACGCTAAACGCTGGCTTCCTTCATACTCCGGGTCTAAGATAGAAACTTTAGCTATGTTGTTTTTAAATTGGGTCAAGATTATGTACCTACAGTAAAAATACTTATATTTGTGTATATTTAGCAAACAACTCTCGAACGGTACATCTTATTGTCGGCAGTGTAGTGGTCGAGACTTGATGTCGAGACTTTGTAGCATAAGTAACTACGTTAATTGGACTCCTAAAAATACATAATGGCAGCATTGGCAGAGTAACGCCCGTATTCACAAACATTACTATGAGTGAGGTCTCACAGTGCGCGTGAAAGCAAGCAGGGTAACACACGACACAGAGCTGCATTCGACGCTGTGCGTTCGATTTGCTGCTTCACTTAAGCAAGCATCGTTTGTGAATACGGGCGTAACGTTCGTAGCGTATCGAAAATTTGGACCTAGAGCTAGAGGTGAAGCTTCGTAGCGTATCGTAGCATCGCATCGCCTAGAACTGAAGACTCGTAGCGTATCTTGGTTTTGAGCCTGAATTTGAAAGTCATAGCTCGTAGCGTTGAACCTAGAGCCCGTAGCGTAGCGCGTACTTGTTGAAAAATTTAATTAATGAATTTTAAATCCTAATTTTGATTCCGATATTAATTACGTTAATTTTAGGAAACTTTCAAGAAATTATTGAGACATTTATACGAACTTTAAAAAATCAGTTTGTTCAGAATGAAGAGGATTGTTCAATTCCTATTTTCGAAATCTTGGACCACACTAGTGGATCAGTCGCATGTCGTACCACGCTGTCCCACTCATGCCTGTGCGCACACTTCTTTGAAGTTCTGACACATAATCGCCACCGTCGTACGATTACTCTAAAATTACTCATAGCAAGATTTGAAACCGTAATCTTAAGTGGCTGAATGTACAAATTGGAAGAACAAGGAAAATTCAGTTTGTTATCTTTATTAATGGATTTAATTTTTAATGGCTTTCGTTCTTAAAAAGGAAAAGTCCAATTTAATCTTAAATAGCGTGAATTAACTTAATTTCAAATGAAGAAGAAACTACATACCTATTAGTTACCTTACCATAGTCATTTGCTGAGTGAGGAGATAGATGATATTTAGGTAATGAACATGTAAAAAGTGTACTCTAATTCTAAGATAGTTGGAAACATAGATTTGTTATGTATCTCCAACTCTGCACTACCTATATTCTTGAGTCAATATAAATCTGTGATTGATATTGGTAAACAAGAAATACAAACTTACAAAAATTTGTACAAGTTAGGTACTCTTCCAAAACACAATTTAGGTACTTAGGCCTAATTTACAAACACTCTTATTTATTCATAATATTAAAGCATAGAAAAGATTTATCAGTACATTTATTGGCACGTTTTCCCGAAATACACGTAGCGTAGAGAACATACTTCCGGTCTATTTATGTCAAAGATTATGCATCTGCTATTTTGTAGACTAGACCTATTCAGTTAACGTTCAAGTAGGTAAAGTGCTAAGTAAGCGTTCAAAGTTGTAAATATTATTGGTTTTCCCTACTTGGATTCATATTTTCATTATTATTTAAATACCCCAATTAAGATTTTTGTTTTCATGTTTTTCTCTACCCAAGTAAATTAGGTATGTGTAATTAAAGCAGTTGTAGAAAGAATTAATTACCAGAGCTAGGTAACACAATTTCCTTTTCAATTTTCCGAGCAAGTGACCACCAGCTTGTAGTAGATGGATTTTTTTTAATATTGTCCTATGTTATTTAATTAACTTATTGTGCTTCATTAACTAAATAATGTCTGACTTAGTATTCTTTTTAAATTACTTCTTCGTTTTAGCTTCGTGCGTTGCCCGCATACTATATGTCCTTATTATAAAGATTGACACCATTGTAAAGCTTAGATATAATCATAATTATTCTATCTACCTATTTTTAAATGCAACGTCTGCACGTACATTACTCTTTGCCCTGCGCCCGCGCCTATTATAAAGCAATAAAGGTCGACAAGGCACTCAGTCCATCCGATCGGTCAGTCTGTCACCGACGCGCGAGTCGAAACAACGTTAGCGCGCGATTCTTTTTTCAAACACTAAAATGTTGTTTTACTTAACCGTTTCTGTGCTTCTGGCCAGTGCTCAGGCGAAGTTCTACACTGATTGCGGTATTTATTCTATGTTTTTTTGTTATTTTTTGTTTAGTATGATAATGTGACAAAATATAGAGTTCCTCTATCAGGCAGTTCTGAAAGAACCTTGATTACTAAAATGAGTCAGTGCAATTTTAACTGCGCAATGGACCCCTCCTAGTGGTATTTGTGGATTGCATTTTACCTTTGTGTATGTTCATTCAAGTGTAGAATCACCGATTGTTCTTGGTCATCGTACAATTTGTTTTGAACATGTTGTTGATGTTTAAATTCTTCACTTTGGTGTCTGTTGACAAGTACAGTTAACGAGATAATAGCTATCTGTTCCCTTCCGTGATTCACGAAAGGGTATGACAAAGTTTGGGTTACACAACACTATCAAATTTCTAACATTTAAGTAATGGATGACGCTACGTAGTCAAGTAAACTCTACTTTGTGTGTTGATTTGAGAGTTTAATTTGACTGATACAATATAAAACACTAACTTACCTGAAAATACATTAAATCAGCATCTCTTTTTGAATTTCATATAGAATTGTAACAAAGCATCCTAGCCGTTAAACGACTCTGCAAATAAAGACAAAAATAATTAATTTTCTAATGCTCCGCAAACCTCACCTCGCGACTGAAATTAGAAAGCAGGAAACACATTTCACACACACGCAACATATTCATGAGTTAATATTATATCGAAAACAATAGATTTCATAAATGGACTTTAATTAAATTTACGGTTCACAGATGTAGAGATTTATGTTGAGCAAATGAACCCATTATGTTGAATATAATGTAAAACATATTTATATTCGGGTGATAAGAATGAATAAGGATAAAAGCGAATTGTAAAACTCAAGAACAAATGAACGAGTATATTATTATGTAGAGTTGACTATTCTACTCGTATTAATAAATAATATGTACAGTCACGGAACGAAAAGGTTCGTCAGTTTTCAAATTGATTCCTTCAACGAATCGCGAGCACATATTACCTTTTGAAACTATGTTACAGAATAATCTCGAGTTAGAGAAAATAATCTTTGACTGTTCGTCAGTAAAGTTCAAAATTATTCAGATCAAAGTTGTTTGACGATTTTTCTTGTCAAGATTATTATGATTGATAAACTAAAACCTTTTTGTTGGTTCAACCTGCCATTATTATTTCTATTAAATAAAAAAACTATTAATTGTCAATTGGTCAATGTCATCATTGCATTGCACTGATGCACAGATTAAGTAGAGATCACTGATGGGATAGAAAAATAAACAAGCAAAACCTTATTCGTTAGCAAACGTCATATTTATTTAAATGTTAGCAGCACTGTTTCTTGCACTGTTATGTTGGCAGGTTTGACTCTTACAGTACCTAGTGCAAGCGAAAACCGACACTAAGGTGACGAACCTTTTCATTCCGCGACTGTACAATGTACATACTCGTACTTAATAATTATTACACCATCAATTTAGGGCTCTACATTTTAAAGTAAATAATTGAGTCAAAGTATGGTAAAGAATAATTATAGTTTTGGGTATTTTCTACCAAAAATTTGATTTGGCGCCGAAACAAAATTAGTAATAGGTCATAACCAATTTAGAGATGACGCAGGGAATAGATCTTTACCAATTTAACATTTAAGTGACTGTTAGTTAGGATAGGTCAAGACCTCACAAGAGGGAAGTTTATAAATTGACAACATTCAGTGTGTAGTAACAAAAAAACAAGTTATTATTTAACTATTAAAATAATCGCCTGGTCTTTTATCGGTCTGAACGCCATTGTTTTAATTTTTTATCGTGTTAGTTAGTTTGTTGAACCTTTACACTGATTTAATTAACTTAGAATGGATACAATCATGCTAAATGTATTAGATAACGCTTGTATTGAAACAACTGTCATTTGTAAAACTTCGCAGTAGGTAAAAATAAACTAATTTGAGTCGTCATGGCAAATCAACGTGTCTCTTTATGAAGGACTTATGATCCCCCAGAAACCGTACTTTATTCGTTCCCCATTTCTTCAAAACCAACTAAAATTGCACAAAAAATACAAAGTTATCAAAGCAAATAGAGCATATTAACTAAGAAAAACAAATATATGCTAAGTAGAAATTGCAGTAGTTTTACACATTTCATAAAATGGTAGAGCAGCAGTAGTCTCTTGATTGCTATTCTCAATCGCGCGAGCATAACATTATGTAGGTAATTTATTACTAGTAAATTAATACTAGTACTAGCTACTCTAAACCTACCATATCACGTGTTACGTAGAGCATTTACTGGGTAATTTTGACCGATAAAATAAAAATAAATAGTCTACTAATTTCTATATTAATATTTTGTGCAAAATCTGATTGAACATTTCAAAAACTATGTAGTATCTACAAAAATACGTGTTTTAGCATTAATTTTTCAGGAGTGTACTGTCACACTGTTGTTCCTAAAATAAGCTTGCAACGGGGCGTCTTAGCTAGCTCAGTCTGACACCCCGCTGTTTAGTACTAAGTCCCAGTTCGCCTTCTGCGATGAGGGATGTGTACCTATCCAGGATGCCTACAGGGATATTGACCAAGGAAACGCACAATCAATAACACAATGACACTTTGTATTTCTAGTTCCACAATGGTTCCTTATTCTAACTTCACTGACTCTAAATTTATTATTACTACGAGCAAGTACTTTACAGGTTATTCAACAATTATAAATCAATGGCAATGAGAGGTATAGCGACGCGCCCGGTTCGCGTCCCGAAACTAGTTTACGTATCCGCGAGAGGGGCGGCGCCCTGTGCGAGGTTCAGCGAGTATTAGTGGATACTTATAACTAGGGGGGTAGGACCTGTTTTCATACGCTACAACCAGAGACCTAAGTCGTCGGGGAGCTGAAACCGTTAGGGAAAGGCGTCGGACCTACGTGGCGAGGGGGTATGAAGTTTAGGATGGGTGGCAGCAGGATTGCTACCGCGGGTTCGGGATGAGTATCGCATGCACTACTCGGTAGGGATGAGAATAGGTAGCTATCAACGATAGAACGTTTCAACAGCAACACGAAGCTTTATGGCTCCGCGGAGGTAAACGAGGTATCGAGTCAAGCCAAGTTAGTGGGAACAGTGTGGGTAGCAATTCGCTAGGGACTCTGTGCAATGCAACCGAGGGAACAATAGACGCGCGCGCGAACGTCTGGTTGTTGCAATGGCTCCCGAGCGAATGCTAGGCGCCCGCGGTCGCCGCCGTCTCTTATATTAGCTCGGTCCGTGCGGCGTGCGGCCGCGCAGCCGTAGGGTTGTCAAAATCTCCGCGCTCGGTGCTAGGGCTGTCGATGCGTCCTGGGGCGCGTCACAAGCTAAATAGATAAAATAAAAAATAAAATAACTAGGTAGTATCTCGTTTAATATATGTTTACAAAACCAATGTGATTATTTTTCTCCGAATTCATGTATGTCTTCCTTCATGTGAAAATCTATTGTCTTCCAATTATTTTTCCGTGCTATTACTTCAAAAGCAACTCAATTGGAGTTGTATGTTGTGATTGTATAAAGAACTTTTTTATACGTGCTCTTTGAAAGGAAAAAATATTTGTATGGAATAATTTAAATTATACACCTTCGTACCCATATATCCGTTGCCCGAATCAAAGCCAATTTTCATTCCAAATAATTAATCGTAATCAATCAATCCTGCCTGACGCTTATGAATTCCAATAAACAATATTGATAAAAAAACGCATATATTTATTTTCCTTCAACGGTTGACCTGGATATTTGAATAATATTGATATACGAGTATACTTTCTATTGTTGTCATTTTACGCACACGTTTTTCTTCCTCGTGCGTGTTTTCTACCGTCAGCATTTAGTTGTATCATTCAGTTATTAATCATGAACGTGATAATAACAAAGATAAATCCACGTGTACGCAAAAGTATTCAATAAGTATGCATGCACGTACGTGTTAAAGATTCAATTGAAGAGAAGAGATGCTAGTCTAGATAATTAACATAGTTTTAAGCCGTTCGCGTTCGTCAAAACATAATAATAAGTTCTTTTGTGACTAAATCCCTAAAATTGTTTATTAAAAGTATTTTCCGGCAAGATTTTCACACACTGAGGTAAACGCAATCCACTGTAGAGACTGTAGAGTAGAGGGTTCCGTTTGAGATTCCATACTGTCTACAAGTCCCTCCAAAAATGCGTGAATGCTATTTGCTATAAAAGTGCTACGGCTAACAGTATAAAAGCAAACTCTATATATAGGTACTTCATAGATATAAGCGTTAATATCGTCAGCGTCGGACTGGCCATACAGTCGAGGTGGCATTTGCCAGCCGGGCCCCAGCCTGCGCGGGCCCCCCCCGGGCCTGGGTTGCGGGGCATGCGGCAACCGCAGCACAGGGGGCCCGCGCAGCGTGGCCCCTGCGCTACGGTTGCCCGCGTGCATGTCTCGGAAACTATGCGTCGTACAAAAAATTGTACAGTCATAATTTGTAGAAAATTGCTTTGCCTACAAATATGTTAATATAACTTTTTGCCTTAAATTAAAGATTAAAGAAGTTATAACCAAAAAATAAAAAATCGTTTTTGCTTATGTATAAATTCTCTAATTTTTAATTTAGGACAAAAAGTTATGTAAACATATTTGTAGGCAAAACAATTTGCTACAAATTATGACATAGCGAATTTTTTGTAAGACGCATAAAAAAGTGTTTTCAAGATGGCGGTTGGGGGACAAGGGTGGCGACCAGTGCCGTATTATCCATAAGGAACTTTAGGCCAGTGCCTAGGGGCCCACTATAACCAGGAGCCCACTATAACCAGGGGCCCACTATAACCAGGGGCCCAGCACTCCCGAATAAAAAATGAAAAAAAAATGTTAAAGATTATTTTTATGTAACAGAACTCAAACCACCTTAAAACTTCGTCTTATTTTGGTTTACACATTCAATCGTCATAATTATTTCGATATTGTGGAACCTAATTCATTTTCGTAACGTTGGCATTACTGCTTTGGTTTACATGACAGGTCGACCGTCGACACCCTTCAGAGACTAAAAAGCCTCACTGCGGAGGCTAGGGAGAGGGGTGACTGAGGGTGTGTTGGCTGTATCATTCGATATAGCCAACGCTTTCAATACCATCCCTCATTTCACCATATTCTAGGCACTTCAACATCACAGAGTGCCTCAGTGTCAGTAACTTCGAGCGCTGCTGGCCGATTACTTACGGAATCGCGAAGTCCTGTATGTTAACAGAGACAGCCAGCAGCTCTAACGGTGCAGCGTAGCCAGCGGGGTTCCGCAGGGTTCGGTGCTCGGTCCACTCTTGTGGAACCTAGGCTTCAACTGGCTCTTCCGGGGCGTCCTTCTCGCGGGCATGAGTTTCATATGCTATGCGGATGACACTCTGGTCACTGCCCGGGGGAAGACATTTGGGGCCGCGGCACGGCTGGCGTCAGCGGGCGGCACATTCTTCGGCTGAAAGTCGCGCTGGAGAAGACTGAGACCCTCTTCTTTCTGGGCCCTCCCGACGCCCACATTGTGGTTGAGGACGTTAGGATTGACGTCAAAGATGAAATATCTGGGCCTCACGCTTGACGGGAGGTGACATTTTAGCCCGCACTTCAACGGACTAGCGCCACGCCTCCTCAAGGCAGCCGGCACACTGAGTTGGCTCCTCCCGAATTTGGGAGGGCCACAAACGAGGTGTCGTCGACTTTATGCCGGCGTTCTGAGGAGCATGGCGCTGTATGGCGCCTCAATCTGGGCGGACGCACTCAACAAGAGGGAGAATGCCGCCCTTCTCGCAGGCCCCAGCGGGCCATAGGCCCATAGCGCAGAAACTCTCAAGGACCTACCGAACGGTAGGGCACGCTGCGGCGTGCGTCCTCGCTGGTACTCCTCATTGGGAGCTAGAAGCTGGAGTCTTGTTTGTTATCTATCTCTGGATGGCAGACCAGAAGGCGCGTGAAAAGCGCCCGGCCCCGGAACGGCGCGGTGCCGTCAAGTAGGAAGAGCGCGAGATCATGATCGACCGCTGGAAGGAAGACATGACTCGCGCGCAGTTTGGCCGCCGCAATCTGGACGCCATTGGTCCTGTTCTGGACCAATGGTTGGAACGACCGCACGGGTTCCTCACGTTCCGTCTGGCGCAAGTGCTGACCAGGCATGGCTGCTTCAGTTCGTCCCTGCATAGGATCGGGCGAGAGGAATCCCCGCTGTGCCACAAATGCGACGCGGCGGATGACACGGTGCAGCACACCCTCGCGGTCTGCACAAGCTGGGAGGAGTAGCGCCGTGTCCTCACTGCGGTCGTGGGCCGGGATCTTTCGCTTCCGAGCCTGGTCAACGCCATGCTAGAAAGTGAAGGATGCTGGATGGCGGTCGCCTCCTTTTGCGAAGAGGTCATCCTTCAGAAAGAGGCAGCGGAGCGCGAGCGGAAGTACGATCCTCTCGCCTCATCGCTCCACAGGCGGAGAAGGGGGTGGAGAAGGCGGTTGTACGATCGTTCTACTCTCCCTCCAGGTGGCGGCCAGCAGGCCGGGGGTGCGGGGGCACCCTTGTCACCTCCGTCTGATGGGAACGGCTTGGCGTTTCGGGCCATTCCCGTCGGCGTCGTGTAGGGTCCGCCGTGTAGGCGAGCTGTCGCCGGTGGTGTCGCAGAAGTCTAAGGCTACGGCCGGACACTCGCGACACTTGGACTTGGGCGATGACGGAACGCCGTGGAGGTTTTAGTGTGTATACCCCGTCCTTTTGAGTCCCACACACCACCCTGTCCCCCGGCATTTCTTCCGCGACAAAAAAAAGGGGGGCCCGAAACGAGCTGTGCCTAGGGGCCCCGAGATGGTTAATCCGGCCCTGGTGGCGACCCCAAAAACTTGAGGTTAAGCTTCTATTGACCACATTGACCCACACATGTCCCAAAAATAAAATTGCGTCCTCTAATAAATGCAATACTTGGAAAATTGCCGGAAAATGATGGGAGTTTTATTTTGCTTTTTTTTATGTATTACAGTGTTTGATTCTCACAATTTTATTCACGCAAGTGACTTGTGAGAGACGATTTTCAGCATTAAAGCGCATTAAAACGAGACTTCGTTCTCTACTGGGGCAAGAACTGTTAGATTCGATAATAATTATACAGTGTGAGTCATAATAAAGTGTACATATGAAATTAGGTGACACTAGACCTATTTTTATCGACAAAAAAGAGGTCAAATTTTTTTTGAGATTTTTTAAATTATTTATATTTTTTTTTTCTTCCAATTACTTATTGTAATGAAAACTTAATAATGCTAAGTAACAGACGATACTAAAAAATACTCAGAAAATGCCAACAAATAATAAAAAATGATACTTTTTGAAAAAAATCTGCTTATAAATTCGTGTTTTTTGGTTATTTGATTTTCTCCAAAAAATGCCCCTATAACAGGTGGTTTTTATTGCTTTGTATTATTCTCTATCGTATTACCTTTGTAAAACCAAAAATCGCGTGTCTCTATGCCTATCACAACATTTTCTATGATAGTTTGAACAAAGGCCTACCACAACATTATTCTCCGCTACAGGTAGGGACAATTTTAATTTTAACTAAAATGCTTATTTTACTTCGAAATCTTTTGTTTTTATTTGAAATCTAACTTGTCTTTATCAAAATTACAAATCTAGAGCCATTTTCAGTTTCGTTGTTAACGAAGCGTTGAATGGCGCGCCCGGAGAGGCTTAGTTCAAACGATCATAGCAAATGTTGTGATAGGAATAAAGACATGCGAATGTAACAAGAATAATTCAAAGTAATAAAAACCACCTATTATAGAGACATTTTTTGGAGAAATTTATCAAATAACCAAAAAAAACAGCAATTTAAAAGCAGATTTTTTTCAAAAAGTATCATTTTTTATTATTTTTATTTTCTGAGTATTTTATGTATTTTTTTAGTATCGTCTGTTATTTAGCATTATTACTGTTTTTACAGGATATACCTCTTAGTTTAAAAGTTATTACGTTTTCTTTACAATAAGTAATTGGAAGAAAAAAAAATCTATAAAAAATTAAAAAAAAATCTCAAAAAAATTTTGACCTCTTTTTTGTCGATAAAAATAGATCTAGTTTCACCTAGTAGTAGATAGTATCCCATCACCATGATCTACTCGTAGTCTCGGGCCTCGGGATTGCGATCAGCCACCCGGGCCCTTCCGGCCCAGTCCGACCCTGAATATCGTAACTGTAAACAAAAAAATAGTTTGTACGAACTATCGCCTTTCGATAAGACTGGTATGTCATGTACCTATGTATGACCTAAAGAAATAAAACAAAACGCAATACCTACCCTGAGCACTACTATGCCAAAGAGGGAATAGAAATTAATAATTTTAATATTTATGGCCACTACACAAGCTAATATCCGCATATTTCCATGCTATTATAGAGAGTCATAAATAAAAAGATTTGTTTTTCCATACTACCAAACCAATATTTCACTGATATTGTGTATTCTCTGACCTCGATGCGAAGTAATAGATTTCTTATTAATGGGAAAATATAAATTCCCCTGGGCATCAGAAACGATATTCAACAATATGTAGAGATTTTTCCTCGGTACAAATAAAAAATCTACCAGCAAGCCAGCGTAGAGAAGATTATGCAAATGTTTCCAAAAACCACAGCAACTGCTGTTATTGTATATTTCGCATAAATAAGGTCTGATTATGTGGAAAGTAGACACAAATATTAATGTTGCCTATCTCAAAATCAAGTAAGCTCGCAGGCTTGTACCTCAGTACCACTGCCAGACTATCTTTACCTACACCTATCTCTATTTTTGTTGCAAAACATCCCCTGTTATAACTATACATGATGCCAGATATGTTTAGCTTTATTAATTAGCTTTCATCCTTGCCTAATGAATAAGAGCTCTCACTTACCTCACAGTATGACACAGGTCAGAAAGAAATTATTTAATTTAATTAACCCTATGTTAATAAAGTGAAATAGTTTCTAGGCTATTTGAAGTTTTTTTAGGTAAAAAGACTATTTCCTCTTTCCAATTTAGCATTCAGTATTAGTTAGTAGTACACACAAAGAGATAATCGAAACGTTTTTAATGTTATTCCTTCTGTCTTGCCCCAAAAAGAACTCGCAAACAAATAACTACGGATGCTACGAGTGCTACGAAATGTCCGCACAACTAATTTCTTTTCAATTTATGTTTTAAAGCGCGCCCCGCTGTTCAGTTTGTACGGGCCAAATAGAATTCGGTTTGTTTACCGAAAGATTAAAAGGTTTTATCTTTGGTATGACGTACTTGGTCGAGTCGGTTGATCTTTCTCCAATTTTGGGTTAAAGGGATCAGACGCTTCACTGGATTCTTGCACTTAAACTTTCATTGGAATTAAATTGGAATAAAATACCCATTGAATAATCGTTTATGTGTTGTTAAATATTACATCTACAGAATTTTTGGCAAACAACATAAATTAGTAGGTACATTTACGTAGTTACTTTAAATCCTCCATTTAAATCGTGCAGTTCATCATCCAAGTCCGCCGCAATGATGCATAAATGCATCATTGCGGCGGACTTGGATTACTGAGAGCTAAGTATTTTTAAAGATTTACTCGTACATTTCCCTCTCGACACGCCAGTTATAGAGGCAAGACCTTTGAAATTATGCGGTATAGTAATGAGGTTACTCATCTCCCTTCAAGAAAAGGAAAGAGCTCAGATCCACGTATAGACACTGATCGAATTCTCTCGTGCTAATAGGATTATCCTATTAATTCCTACAGAAATAAGCATTCCATCTAGGGCAATGTTGACGGAAAAACAATGGTAGGTATTGATCGCACTATAGCCTTAACGTTATTATCTTAAGCTAACTGATAGTTATGTATAAGATATAGCAAAGATCGTAGCTTCTTTGTTCAATTTATTTATGTGTATTAAATCTAATCCTTAGGGTATTTTATATTTCTATCATCATAGTTTATGCTGGCTTTGGTAGATCATACCTATTTATCGTATTTATTTATTAATAAGTACGTAAACGAGTATACCAGCTGCGAGAATCCCGCAGGGAGCAAACTATAATAAGTTAGGAACAAATGAATTATTTCGCCTCGTTTTATAAATGACACAAATCTCATTCATGTAGATTGTAGACGATCTTTTAACAGTGTAACCACAAGCTGATTGTATTTGTTTCATTAATTCCAATTAACAATGCCACTATCACAGACCGACAACATAAATGAATGATTATGATAATGCTTTACCTACATCATGCAATTTTAACTGCACATGTCAAAGCAAATCAAAGGTGAAATACGTAGGTAGG
Organism: Ostrinia nubilalis; assembly: GCF_963855985.1. Lineage (NCBI taxonomy): Eukaryota > Metazoa > Arthropoda > Insecta > Lepidoptera > Crambidae > Ostrinia > Ostrinia nubilalis. The sequence continues at coordinate 10,225,156 of NC_087101.1, read as the reverse complement.
TAATCACGAGTACTTTGATAAGCTTCCAAATAATATTTCTTTGTTCGACATATTTTTTTCTCAAGTAACATTTGTTGGGCCTCCCACCGACTGGGGTGAAAATCTTTTTTTACTTCCCGGAAGGGTTTATAAATAAGTAATGTTGTAATGAATTAAAATTCCGTACACATAAAACAAAACAATCTTCATTAGAAGCCATGCGTCACAGGTACCTCCATGAGTCACTGGTGCACCCAATCAGTGCCTTGTATCATGCAAATCAGGCTGACATCAATATTTATTACCTCCTATGTAATTTGTTTATGTTCATTGAACCTGGCGAAAGGTCGGGCCTGTCATGTGATTGTGAACCAGACATAATAAAGTGATACAGAAAAATAAAAACGACTCTACCTATTTATACCTTACTTATTGTGACGATTCCCCCCAGCAAGCAAATGTTTTGTGTAGGAATAGCATAATATAAGGTTAGTTAAACATCCTCTTAGCTTTCAATGAATATCTGAAATTCATCGTTTTGGGACAAAAAGATAGGTATAGCGAGGCATGGTTCGTTTACATTGCTGAAACTAGACGTAATTTATCTTATGTTTACTTTCACATGTCCCGGTGTCTCCCAGTGGATAGCCAAATTTTTCAAAGCGAATTTGTCTTTACACTCATCATAATATTGATAGAAGGTAGAGTTAGATTATTGTAAAAAAGACCACATTTTTAAACTAGAGTGGTTATAACTAATTGAAGCTTTGACTTCGAGAAATAGAACTCTAATTCCTTACTGAAAAAGTACCACTGCTCTTTAGACACCTTCGGAACATCCAAAAGGATGTAGTTTGCATCACCCCAATACATTTGCTACATTGTATGACAAATTATCCATAAACTTTTCTAACTGCAGGTTTACTGCACTTTAATATTATTACATCAATTATTCTTCAGACACTATAGTTTATGTAATGCTGAAGTACCTACCTATACCTACTCGCAACATGGGTAGCGTGGAAAAAAGGAAATGGTTTCTTCACAAGCCACACATTCAATTGAATCCAAATGCCTAGTTTTTAGCATTAAATGCCTTTACTTCAGTCTTACTGCAGTGCAGTCTGCACGCAGTATTTATTAGGTATTATTTTATATAAATATTATACAGAATACTGCTTCACCATAAACCACAATTAATACTTATGAATGATTGCTAGTAGCAAACAGACAAACATATCCATTAGCTAGCGGATCCACGATAAAAAGTTCTAAAAGTATACAAAATTAGTCATGTGTTGTAATCTCATGTAATGAATTAGTCGTGGCATTGTAACGAGAATGGCCAATCCCATCACACAAAATTGACCGGATGTCATCCTAAACTCATTATGCTTTAACTATAGTTTAACAAAGGGTTAAACTGTGTTATAAAGAAATAAAATACTTTGTTGTTTTTGCAGAACATCGAAACGCTTTAGCTAATGTAACAAAAATTCCATAGCTCTTTGGCACGTAGGTACACTACGTGGCTCTAGCTCTAGTACACGCTAGCCATAGCTCTCGTATTCTGTGAATTAAGATAAATTTGTCACTTTTGGTGAATCATCGGAAGGTCAATCAAAATCGAGGACATAGGTAGCAGTGGTGCATAATGTTTTGCCATTGCTTCAATTTACCATGTCCGATTTCCTTTTATATCGTCTGTAAATGGGATTTTATGTAAATGTTTTTATTTTTAATTTTCCAGGCTCAAAGTTGGCTACCGTTGAAAGCGTGGGAGTGAGCGGGTGCGCAGAGGACGCCAAGGAGTGCATCCTCAAGAGGAACTCCAACGCTACCATCACCATTGACTTCACACCATGTAAGTTACCCTAGACCTACAGTCCTTGTAAACTAGACCGAGTGGATTCATTCCACTCAGCACGGTCAAAACATACCTAAGAGAGAGTCGATAAGCCTGAACAGGATTTCATAATAGGATCGAGGAGATTGAGATAATAAGAAAATATGCTCTCTGTATAACTGGACATCGAGGGAGCATTATAAAAATAACATAATCCATTTTATAAGAACCTCAACCACATTATTGTGGGAGGTATCAGACGTACCTACTTATCTGCGGAAAATTGAAATGAAAGCTACAATCAAAAATATATCTACAGGAGGAATACCTACAATCACCCCTTTTCTGAACTCTGGAGGTTATTGATTTGACGACATTGTGTTCACATTTAACTGTGGACTTACTTTTCCTTACATCGATATAATAAAACATTAAATTCACAATGCCCTCTTTACTTTTCAGCGCTGGACGTAAAAACCATAGAGACAGAAGTGCACGGAGTCATCATGAACCTGCCGGTGCCGTTCCCGCTGCCGCAGCCCGACGCGTGCAAGGACAACGGCCTCACCTGCCCCTTGAAGGTAAACCACCAGAACCCTAATCTCATTATCTAGGTGTGTAGGTAAAGATCGTTCCATCCACGAAGACGCGCCAATTTTTGGTCGAGGGAAGTGCGGGGTGCGGGGGGTGCGGAGTTTGATCAAAGCAATCCGAGCGTCATTATTGTAGTAGGTATGCGTGTGCACTCGTGGATAATTTAGCGTGTACCGATAACACTCAAACATTAGCAGAAGAATGGTGGGGCGCGTCTTCGTGGAAGAAACGATCTAACTTATTTTTTGAGGTTGCGTGAGAATAACTGAGTAGGTTCCAGCGGTAGAGGAGCGATGCTGGTGTGTTTCTGTTCAATGCCGCGAGACTAAGTGACAGCTAGCTCTGTACCTGTAACACGAAAAACTTTCGTCTTCGAATCGTTTGCGTATTCGACCAAAATTACCAAAATCGATACCCAGCCTTCGAATTCAACGATAACGTGACGATTACGATTGCCAAAATTAGTTTCGTGCTACCATTTTTCACACTAATTTCACTTTACGTCACGTTCAGGGGCGCTGTTTAAGTATTCATACTAAATCTTTTGATGGCGGTAAACAATTCGAAGTCAAAAGTTTGTCTTGCTAAAGGTACCTGCCTACTAGAACAGTAGGCAGGTACCTACCTACCTTACGTCACAAGTCACCCCACTTCCTGTAAAAGTTCGAGGAGGATAAAACCGAATCGCTTACTCTTTAATAAGAGTCATTCACTACTTAACTCCTGCCACTGCATAATGAATTTTGAATTCCAATTAACTAAGAAGTAAGTAGGTAAGTAGTTTCATTAAAAATTAAGTTAGATTGCATAGAAGTTACGTATTATTAGGGGAGGGCTGTGTTCAGCCTACTGCCTAAGTCAAATTTATGATGGTGATGAGTAGAGAATAACTGCACTAATTAATGTATTTAAACCATTACAGGCTGGCGAGAAAGCGAATTACAGGACGACGCTGCCAGTTCTCAAATCGTACCCGAAAGTAAAGGTGGACGTCAAATGGGAGCTGAAGAATGAGGCCGGCGAGGACCTGGTCTGCGTGTTGATCCCCGCCAAGATCCACTAACCCTCGGTGACGCGACTTGCCCCTGGGATGGACGTTAAAAGTGCAAAAATAGTCCTGTTATAAGTTTACAAATCGAGTCAGATTATTAAACTGCGGTCTTTTTATTAGCCAAATGAATTTCAGCAATTCTTTTGTTTTTTGTCTAGTTCACTCAGTATCTGACTCGAATAAAAAATCTCCGTCTCTAAAAAAGCTGAAACGGCCAGTTTACCTTACTTTAGTACGCCTAACGACAAGGAACCAAGCGAATTCATAAAAATCTTGGTCGGTCGGATATTGCAATTTTTATTCTACACAAAAGACGTATTTCCTTTTAACCCATCTCAGTTTAATATTATTGTAATCTCGCGGAAAAAGGAAGCCGTTATCTCCTCCCAGAAACTTAACTACCAAAGACATTCCATTTTAATGTTTTGTGAATGTGCAATATTATTATTGTCAACAAATATAGTTTTAAAAGGATGCAATATAAAATAAGAATAATTTTATTATAGTACCTACTAATAAAAATGTATGTATGTAAAGATGCCACTTCTTTATTGTATTTTTTAAATGATAGTAAAACTATTGATGACATCACAAAAAAATCAATATAAAAAGTTTGCGTGGTTTGGTGGCGTGGTTAAATGTTTTGTACAATGTAATTTTAAGTAATTTACCCACTAAAGCAGTGTAAAAATAAAAAATAAAAACTAAGGATGCTAATTTCATTTCAAGAACGGACAAAAATTTAACAATTTATTGTTCGGCTCCCCCCTTTACTAAGATATTAATCTTACTACTCTCCTATTATTTAGGTATTCGGTACCAAATCAATTTTAAGTTTTTATTGATCTTTATTAATATTAGAACTTTCAAATACAGCCCGCATAACAGCAGAATAAACTACCAAAAGGCTTATCCTAACAAAGGCATAAAGTTTGAGCACGAACCGCGATAATGCTGATACGGACCCGAATGGTTAGAAGGAAGTTTGTTGAAATAACCTGAATTTATGTAAAGTAAATGCTAAATAATACTAGGACGTACACGTAGGAAATCTACTGCCTACTTTAGGAAACCTAACTAAAGTCAGAATAACAGTTAAACCACAGAATAATAAAATAAGTGTTAAACTCGGGAAGTACCATAATATCTGGATTTTTTTAATTCTTCGTCATCAAGCCGTCATTTTATACGAGCTCAAGTTACGAGAGACAGTTTAAGAAACTTTGTTAATTTTGAACTTTCAGGAACTTATGTAAGTCCTTCTCGACACTAATCATGAACAGGAAATCGGAACATTAATTAGAGCAACTGCACGAAACTGTTAATTAAAACATTCAATGTGTGCGTACGTTATTTATTCGTATTCAAAGTTTGGTATAAAAATAAACAATTCAATTCACTTCGTATGTGATAATAATCATTTTAGGTGCTTCATTTTTGGACAGTTGTATTGCCCATTACATTTTGAAGACCTTTTGTTGACTAGCAAAGTTATAAACGAAATGGCGCAAGTTCACTATGCGGAAAATTGTCCAAGTTCAACTCCACGGCAACTTGCGCCAAAGGCAGAGGATACACGAGTGTCATGTGTAAGTGAAGTAGCAATATCGTTTGAAACACGGAAAAAAGAAGCTCAGGTATTGTTTTGCGTAATACAATACAATAGAGATGAAACGGATAGTTGTTTGGCCGGATACCGGATACCGGATATCCGGCGAGCTGCCAGGCCGGATAGCCGGATATCCGGCGGCCGGATAGTTGACCCATTGTCTCGTTTGATGTCGTGACGAGTTTAGCGCGATCAGTGGGTCTAGTAGACTAGGCAAGTCACACTTTTCAAAAATCTTATCCGTCCGAATAGAATGTCAGATTTTGCCACTTGTCTAGGGGGCAGATCAATTCGGGCGATTTCGGTTGCCATCGTGAGTGTGCCATTGTATAGCGAAAAGTAAATTAGTTTACTTGCTGCGTAATCTGACTGAACTGCATGTAATCAGACCATCAAAAAGATCACCTATTTTATTTGGAAATATTTCGACATCTATCAAATATTTACTATTTATTTATGTATTCGTCATTAGAATGAATAGCCCAGAAAAAGAAATTAGTTTTTTGAAAGGCCTTAATATGGCTTTTTTGTAACTTTTTGGACTTTAAATAAAAGCCGTCATTATTATAAGCCATTTTATTGGTATTTACCTCAAAGATTAATGTATTTCATTTTACTATAGGAAATTGTCGTCGTTGTTTTTAATATCCGGTATCCGGCCGGATAGTGAGCTACTATCCGGTATCCGGCCGGATAGTAAATTTAGGCCGGATATCCGGCCTACCGGATAGTTACCGGATATCCGTTTCATCTCTACAATACAATAGGGGTATTCAAAAAAATCTGACACTATTAAAATCAAGTAAGGTTTTCAGAGCTAAAATAAAGTAGTAAGCCCAATAATGAGAAAGTGATTATTTGGAATATTGAAGAAGTGTGTGCATGCGTGTAGTGTGGCGGTGGCTAAAACTTGAAGCAATAAACACTTAAATTTTGCCACATAGTTTTAGTGGTTAAATAAACATTACCGAATTGCATCAAGGCAAAAAAATACGCTAAATGGCCAGTGACCATTTTATAAAATCTCTCAAATAAATATTTTAGCATTTTTTCTTAATTACTCCTTTGCACTTACAACAAACTTGATGATCAGCCTTTACTTTTCTAAAATGCAAATTAAATTCTTGCTTAAATATCTTTCTATACATAGACTCTTTTACAGGCACAACATTATCCTTATTGCAATCATTAAAATACATTGTGTACATTTGCTTTATACTTAAATTAGACTCAAGAAATTGTTTCCTTTTAGAAAACTGTTTGACAGGTTTCGAATTTTCTGTACTGAAAGACATTATGTGCTTTCTCACTCTGTCTTTAACTTCAGAAGGCAAGGAATGAGCACTGGCTTCGGACAAGCCTCTACCATCAGGTTTGGGTATATTCATCTCAGATTTGCCAAGATGCACATTATAAACAGGCTTCTGAGATATTGCTAGTGTACCTAAATAGAAATTCTTACATACAGTATGTCTAACTGCTCGAACTAGGAAGAAATATTTAAAGGAATGTTTTCTTCTGTGACTTTCATCATCCGATTTGTGTTTTATATAGTTTCTTTCTGTAGTGTTTAGTAAAAAATGTTTCTTTTCATTAGCATTTAAAGAGTAGAATGCTTTGAATATGTGTTCTCGGTCTATATCACTGATTCTCTCACTGCATTTGTATTTGCATGACTTGAGGCAGTCCTTTGTATTTTTGACTCTTCTCTCTGGGACATATTTTCCTCTTCTGCTGACGTATGCTTCGCCTCTTTGATGCTTCACTTTTCGTATATTACAAGCCCATGTACCTGGATTGGGTTTGGGATTTCTGATCCTTTTAGGACGATTTGCAGTCTCTGTCTCTGTAGCAACTCTATTGTCTGGTTTAAACCTGAAAAATATAACAAATGTGGGTTATAATTTTTAGCATAAAATGCAAAACGTCATATCTTTAGCTCATTGTAAATATAACTTAAAAATTTAAATACAAATGAACTTACTCCACTGGTTTTGGTGGCAACATTTGCAAATGTACATCTGGTTCTAACTTAGTGACAACACACTGTTCCTCTTGGTAATTCTCATACTGTCCATAATAAGGCTGTTGGACTCCACCCAACACCAAATGCTGCTTCAATATTGACGGCACTTGCGGTAGTATCACATGTAAAGGTTGACCCATATCTGTGTTTTGTATGACCTGCGGTGCTTGTAACGTCTGCAAATTTTGCAAGTGCGTTTGCTGACATGACATAACGATATGGTTTTGTGACATATGGATCTCCGGAACATGAGTAACCGGTATGTGTAAGGATTTCGATGTGATAGTCTGCTGGTAAGTCACTTTCCTTGGGATGGCTGCAGAGATGGGTGCGATATGTGTATTATTTGAGGATTCTGAATTTTGGTGGTGGATACAGGCTGATGGTACACCTGAACAATATGAGGAATTGTTTGCTGTGGCTGCTGCATATGCTCCATTTTGTAGTGATGAAATCTGAAATGCACAAGAATAGTAGTAGGGTCATTTCGCCTGTTCGCGTCCATCGCCCAATTCGCGTCCATTTTGCCGATCTCCTTTTAAAAATCCTCGAAAACAAGTCAACTAACACACCAATCAAACGAAAAGTCATTACCGCTAATACGTCAATGTATAAGAGGCACGCACACATAGACAAAAGTCCTGTGCGTCCAACCATTCCTGTTTAGAAAAATAGTTAGTCTCGGCTGTTCAACAAGGAAGCTCACACGCGCTGCATGTTTAGATAAAAATTAGTGTGCAGCGGCGTGTTTGATGGTAAGTTTTATATTGTTTTATGTGAATTTTAGGATAGATAGCTATTTCTACAGTTTAATGATGAAAAAAGGTATAATGTTTATTATGAATTTGGTAATGTTTTTTATATTTAACGAATAAAATAAGGTGGACGCGAATTACTACATCGATTTTACAAAACTTCCACTTTGCGTCCACAATGGACGCAAACTATACCTATCCTCTATTAATAATAAACCAAATTGCGTCCACTGTTTTCGTTAAATACTTGCTTATAAAAAAAATTTTAAACATACTGTTTAATATTAATGTGTATAGGTAAGGTCATTTTAAGAATACAAGTTCGCCCATCTGACCCTAAGTGAGCTACTTTTATTTTAATTGATATTTTTGTTTTTGTTTAATTTTTTCCAAAATTTGACCTAAAAACTGCCTAATTTTTTTTTCTCGCGTGTTTTTAACCGCTTTTGTTATTTGATATTAATATCGAATATGTCTTTAGTCAAATAAATTCAATTTCAGATCCAGATAATGATTGGATAGCTAGTTACGAGCCGCGAAAGTTTAACAAAGGTACAAACCACGATAAAAATTTCAACTTGGAATTCGATTTAAAAAAAAATTAAAGGTGATAGTGGATTGCCAATGATCTTAAAAACATCTCTAGCTTCTCTTCTTTCCAATGATATGTCACGTCATGTAGTAATTAGATATTGAAATTCGTCAAAAATTCAAAGTTTAGGGAAGAAAATGGAACAATAATACAAAAGTAGTTGAACATGTCTAAATGTGGATTTCCAGTAAAAAGCAAGAATTGTTGGATACTGTTAAAAAAATAATTCGAGACGGAGAGTTTAAAAATAATTTCAAAGATGATCGTCCAGGTCAAAAAATGTTTGGCCTGAAATAGTACAAGTTTTACAAAACAATAAAACTTGTATTATTGAGCAGAGACGATGCACAGCATCTGGTGAGAGATGCGTCTACTTCCGGTGTAGTTTTTTACCATTTTATACCTTAAATGACGTCATTTCCGCAATTATTTAATAGGAATTGATTTGACTTACTTCCGTTTGCCGCCATTTTAGTCACCTGGGGGCGAGCTTGCTCGGAGTTCTTCATAGAGAGCTCACCAGGAGGCCTTCTTGGGATGCTGTGCATCGTCTCTGCTCAATAATACAAGTTTTATTGTTTTGTAAAACTTGTACTATTATTCGGCATGTGACGATGCACAGCATCTGGTGAGAGACTTGTTTATTAGCTCCTGGTGACTACTTACCAATGGCGCTATGTGATGAAAGTTTTCGAGTTTCTGTAACAGAACTAGATTAGAACATGATTAATTTCAGGGTATTAACATGTTTTGTTCTAAATGCACAGTGAGAGCAGCACTAATATCACAAAGTAGGAGGGTTTGTACTTTTGTATGTTTGAAATGAATAAACTGGGAAGCTACTGAACTGAATTCAGAAATTCTTTCCTCATTAAAATGCAGATTGAGTGTGTATTGATATAATTTGCCCGTATGGCAGTAAGATTCATGCGAGTCATCAACATAAGTTTATAATACAGGCGTACGATGTGATTGAAGAGTATCCAACATGCATGCTTTAGATCTGTTGATTGAAAGTTATTAATTAAATAATATGTTATTTGGTGTATCGGTCGTAGATCAGTTAATAAAAGTGTCTGCCTTATAATATTGCTATTATTGTTCTGCCTACACCAATATCTCATCAAATAATTTAATCTATGGCTAAATATCAACCCAAATTAAAGATGCCACAACGAAGTCAACAATGCCAGGAGAGGTTTTAAATCCAACAACCTTTATACTGTTTTTATCCATGTAGATTCCTAGTATTACTTGGTGTTGAAAAATAAATAAATAATGTGTTATTATATTCCGTTCGCCTCTGCTCGCCTGATTCCAGTAACTTACGCAACCGTAGCTAGGGCATACCTATGTTGTTTTTTGGGATTTGCTGTCATTTTTCCCAGTTGTTTGTCGCTGCCGTAACGGTGCCGAACTTACTCGTAGGTCAAGGTTTATTAACTTAATCTTGAAATTATTCAGGTGAGACTATGTTTTGTCATGTCAGCAGCTGATGTAGATGGTAGGAGAAAAATATACATAAGCTAGTCTACGAGAAGCCTCGTAAAGGTCACATTTTAGATACCTACTGTTGGGTTTAAGGCCTTTATCGGGAAGTGAAATTGGTTAAGCTTTTATGCTTAGTAAGAAAATTAAAGTTATCTTTAATATAGTTTTAGATTAGTAATACCAGCCCCCCTAGACAAGTAGCACTTTTTGATCGAATCGAAAATTGGATAGGTACGTTATAACTTCATATAGAAAAAAGAAGGCTAATCGTCCATCCTTCGACTGGTTTGCGATTTTAAAGTGAATTTTGTCTAGACCCACAGGGCATAAAGGTAGTAGAAGAGTAGATAAACGATTTAGTCTAGCAAATAAATCTTGCTGTCGAGCTTCAAGAGGTAAGTATATAGCTACGACTGTTTTCCTTAGGCCATTAGTTTAACCACCAAGGCCAGGTTATTTTATAAGTTTTTAAAGTGGGTTTTTGCCAGGTATGTTTTAGGAACGATACCTTATTACCCCCAACTCAACATACTAAAAAATTACATGTTACCTGATCCTGACGTGGAGGTCACCATGTGGTAAGAACATGGTGGAGATTCTGTATTTTGAGGGTCGGCCTCGAGCCCTGCTAAGAAAAGCCAGAAAGGTCACTTCGAGGTGCTAAGCAGGTACCTTTTGCTGTGGTGAGAAACGGGACAGCAAAGATTTAGCCTAGTTTACCACCATAGCCACCCTGGTTGAAGTCGTTGCAAAGGCTGCTGGTGAATCTCTGTGGGGTCTCTGGATATCCAGTTTCCCGAACTTTTGGAATATTTACCTTTAGATTTGAACCCAGGAGATGCCACTAAGTAGGTTGTTTTCCCCGTAAATCGACCTAGATCGTCAGATAAATTTGATTGAATCGACCTGGGAGATAATATTTTGCGCTGTCAGAGCTATTTTTACCCGACTGAACCGAAAGGAGGTGATGTTTTTCAAGTTGAAAAGTTAGAGAGACAGTTCCAATAGAGGCTCTGAATGTGCCCCTTCCTCCCTTAGTTTCGAGTATAAGCTATGCTTTGATTGTCCGATAGCAAAATTAGTGAACGCACATGAAATGAATGAAAGAATGAGAAATCCCCCATCGCTGATTATGATTTCTGATATTTTGTAGACATCCAGATGGTTGTTAAGAGATGTTGAGCTGGAGTCTTGTGTATTGGATCGGTTGTGTGGGGTCGAGTTGTGATGAGCCCTCACTGGAGATCAAGCTTACCATTATAGGCACTTGTTGAGTCGTATAGATTTCGTATTTACCGACAAAATCCTTAGAGATGACGACTTGTTGAACCTGAGTTCACGTAATTGACAAGGTTTAAAGTGTTCCAGAAGATAAAATGTTACACACTAACCTTCCGTTCCAGTAGTTGCTGTCTCGCCTGGTTTGTCAAAGGTGACGAGGTTTAGTAAGTAGTTTGTGATTGTATTAATGTTTTTCGGTATGCAGTAGAGAACGAGAGATTGATAATTTTAGGGTACCTTGACAAGACATGCGGAGAGGCCGGCGGTGTCTCTGTGATCGGTATCTGCATCCAGATTTAGAATTTAGCATTCAACTACTTCAGATCGGATCAATACTTACATAATTGTATCTAATGATTAAAAATGATTAGGACGTTTAATAGAATAGGTTGTTTGGTCTGTCCTTCTTGCGAAGGAATATTGTGAGGAGCAGGCTCATGCTGAGCGGTGCCTTATCTGGTAATTTCAGCACCTGTTTTAACAGGATTTCGGTTTATTTGGTCAGCGTTAGACAGTCAAGAGTGTTAAAACGCTGAATAAAGCACGGCGTTGAAGGGACAAGCACCGGCTTGGAGGTGAATGGCAGACGCATCCCTGGAACCATTGTCAGGTAACAGGTTGACCTCCGCAGTCTGATGACGCCTGCCACTGCCTAAGATACGCTCAAAGGCAGCCTCCGTAGAATTTGCTGAGTGGAAAGTCACTTGACTTTGCTATTCTTATTTGGTCAGCGCTAGACAGTCAAGAGTGTTGAGACGCTGAATAAAGCACGGCGTTGCAGGTGCAGGGGCAAGCACCGGCTTGGAGGTGAATAGCAGACGCATCCCTGGAACCATTGTCAGGTAACAGGTTGACCTCCGCAGTCTGATGACGCCTACCACTGCCTAAGATACGCTCAAAGGCAGCCTCCGTAGAATTTGCTGAGTGGAAAGTCACTTGACTTTGCTATTCTTATTTGGTCAGCGCTAGACAGTCAAGAGTGTTAAGACGCTGAATAAAGCACGGCGTTGCAGGGGCAAGCATCGGCTTGGAGGGACTGATTTGGAATCCTTGGCTTTTTGTTCTAAATCAAAGGGAGTTATTTTGAGGCTTATGTATTTGCTTTAAAGATAATAAGATGTGTAGGTAAAGGTTACTTATTAGTATTTGACGATTTGTAAGAACTAATTTAATCAGTCTAAGCAAATAAAGATATTGTTATGTTTTGATTTTGCTTGAAGTGACCGGCTAGAGAACCAAGGTCGGATTATTTTTTAGATATCACCAGTACGAGCACAGGGTGATTTTTCCGAACAAAAATCCAGCACTGGGAGGGTGCTCCTCGCACAATGCTTATTAGGAATTTTAGCCAGGATACGCTCGTGACATGTTCAAATTCAAATTCAAAAACGTTTATTGCATGTCACATTACAATTTATATGTTGTTGCAAAATAGAAGTATACATGTTCGATGTACTTAGCACATTTTGTCATACTTATTAAGCTTCTTGATTTGCAAAAAACATTAGAATTTAATAATTCAAGCTGTAAGCTGGCTCAGTGTTGGGGGTGGCCACCCAGTCTACTAATAGTTGTAGTTTAAAGTGCTTTGTTGATGTGGTAAAGCATTTGTAGGTGCTTTATTTTATGAGCACAATGAGCCTTTTTAAATGGGTATTTATTAAGAAACTCGTACCAGAAAGAGTTATCGTTCGATTGTGGTGATGCTAACAACGTATTTTGATTGGTAATGTTTGCGATTGGGGCTGACGGGGCCGCCGTTAAAATTGTATAAGATGGTTGTGGGTACGTTATTCAATCTATTTATACAATATAGAGATTCGCGAGAATGCTCATTTGATCGAAAAGAGTGTTAAAGCTATCAGAATCCCACGTACCTCGTTTCATCCGTTTTGAATCTCGCCGGGGTCCGAGTTTCTCCGGTATCCGACGCTCTGGGTCCACCTGCTCGTCGTCCGGAAGACACTCGTCCCCTTTGGCGCCAACCACCATCACGTACATGTCGTTCGCGGTCACACACGCGCGGTCAATTGCACTTTTTAATTTTAAACTTAGTATAAGAACGTTGAGAAATAAATTATTTCAGTAAAAATCTGAGCAGAGTTTCTGCTTACGATGTTGCTAGTTTGGAAGTTAAAGACGCTATGAAGAACTCCGAGCAAGCTCGCCCCCAGGTGACTAAAATGGCGGCAAACGGAAGTAAGTCAAATCAATTCCTATTAAATAATTGCGGAAATGACGTCATTTAAGGTATAAAATGGTAAAAAACTACACCGGAAGTAGACGCATCTCTCACCAGATGCTGTGCATCGTCACATGCCGAATAATAAAGAATTTTTTACTTAAACCGATGTTGAGAAGAATTATTTTTATTTTTTAAAGTGAGTTTTAAATGATGATAATGTTGATTTTTAATAATTAAGTTTATTGTTAAATAAAGAAATTGTTCAAATACAATCTTTCTTTAATAATTCTTAAAAATATCACCCCTATATTCCTTTTCTAAGCTGCTGGACGCTAAATGGTCCACGGGTGGACGCAATTTGGACTTTGTGGACGCAAACTGGGTATAACGCCTAATTCTGAAGTTTATCTATTTTAAAAGAAAACGCAAGATGTTTCTAATACAACTGAAAGTTAATCTTAAAATAGAATATATAATGAATACATTACACAAATTTGTCATAGAAATGAGTACTGGGGCATTTTTATTATCGCCGTCAAACTTGCCAACTGCACTAAATGGACGCGAACAGGCGAAATGACCCTATATCATTATAGTTGTAGTTAAGTTTTTGTCACAACTTTGAAAAGTCAGTTCTGTTATTTAATTTCCAATAAGAATAATTTAGAACCACACTTTTAATAAAACATTGAATTAGGCACACAAAAGATTACACACCTAGTTTCAGAAAAACAAACAAACTTGAATGATTCTAATGAAACATCTATCCTAGTCAAAACTTTATTTTACAATGTAAATGATGAAAGTTTGTTACACTCTTAGATTAATAAATTTATTAATCTAAGGTTACACTATAGAGGCAAGTAGTTACATACCTTTAGTAAAGATAATTTAATTTGAATTGTAACTTTTTGTAAACAATTAATAATGCCACAGTTCCAACTTGATTCAGGGAAAACAATACCAATACAAATAAAACGAGATACAACCTCGGCACATTAATAAAATAAACATGAATGAATGACTGACAGCAGTCACTCACGTCTCACGTCACGTCAGACAACATTCAGTGATAGTGATGTATTGATTCGATAAGATAGTGCCACTATCGAAATCTGCCACAGAGGAGGCGCAGCAGACCAGTCTCGTCTCATCCACCTAGACAAGTTGCAAGAAGTCGCACGCAACACGTGACTGTTGTAGTTTTGAAAGGTCTTGCTGTGGCATTTTTTGTATGAGAATACTTCGCTCCGTGAAAGGATTTTCCGAGCGATCAAAAATTGCCACTTGTCCACAAGAGACAGGGTTATTCCACTTATCAAAACATGATGGTATGATTACTCCACCCAATGTAACTTATGCGCTACTATTTTAATAAAATTAAGCTTTGCTAAAAAAATTAAAGAAGATAATTTGGTTTCTAAATATCGCACCTTACGGTGCAATAACGTCACTTATGCAATTTTTTTCAAAACTTAACTGATTATGAGAAAATACTCCAATCTACCTCTTTACTTGGTATTTTAAATAAGTTAAGTTTTGAAAAAATTGCATAAGTGACGTTATTGCACCGTAGGTAGGTGCGATATTATTCCTTTCTATTCAGTTACCAATCGATAAAAAGTATGTATGTTATTGATACAACACTACTCTTTTTTTTTTTTTGACACAAACAGCTATTAGGCTTTGGCTTTCCACTAATTGGCCAGACATTTGAGCTCAAAAATGTTGCAAGTTCTAGTTTACAAAAACTACTGACGCACGTTAAAATAAGATTATACAGTGTGAGTCACGTTAAAGTGTACATATGAAAATAGATGAAACTAGACCTATTTTTATCGACAAAAAAGAGGTCAAAAATTTTTTGAGATTTTTTTTTAATTTTTTATAGAATTTTTTTTCTTCCAATTACTTATTGTAAAGAAAACGTAATAACTTTTAAACTAAGAGGTATATCCTAATAAAATAAAAACAGTAATAATGCTAAATAACAGGTGATACTAAAAAAAATACATAAAATACACAAAAAAGGCCAACAAATAATAAAAATGATACTTTTTGAAAAAAATCTGCTTTTAAATTCGTGTTTTTTTTGGTTATTTGATAAATTTCTCCAAAAAATGCCCCTATAACCGGTGGTTTTTATTACTTTGTATTATTCTCTATCGTATTACCTCCGTAAAACCAAAAATCGCATGTCTCTATCCATGTCACAACGTTTGCAATGATCGTTTGAACTAAGCCTCTCCGGGCGCGCCATTCAACGCTTCGTTAACAACGAAACTGAAAATGGCTCTAGATTTGTAATTTTGATAAAGACAAGTTAGATTTCAAATAAAAACAAAAGATTTCGAAGTAAAAGAAGCATTTTAGTTAAAATTAAAATTTTCTCTACCTGCAGCGGAGAATAATGTTGTGGCAGGCCTTTGTTCAAACGATCATAGCAAATGTTGTGATAGGGATAGAGACATGTGATTTTTGGTTTTACGAAGGTAATACGATAGAAAATAATACAAAGTAATAAAAATCACCGGTTATAGGGGCATTTTTTGGAGAAATTTATCAAATAACCAAAAAAACACGAATTTAAAAGCAGTTTTTTTTTTTCAAAAAGTATCATTTTTTATTATTTGTTGGCCTTTTTTGTGTATTTTATGTATTTTTTTAGTATCGCCTGTTATTTAGCATTATTACTGTTTTTATTTTATTAGGATATACCGCTTAGTTTAAAAGTTATTACGTTTTCTTTACAATAAGTAATAGGAAGAAAAAAAATTCTATAAAAATTTAAAAAAAAAACTCAAAAATTTTTTGAACTCTTTTTTGTCGATAAAAATAGGTCTAATTTCATCTATTTTCATATGTACACTTTAACGTGACTCACACTGTATTATTTTTTCTAAAATTGTTTATATAGTCGTCGCGTTACTGTGAGTTGTCTGAATATTTTTTCCTTAAATTTTATCAATCAATTTAAGGTTGAAAGAAGTTTTAAATAATGTGAAATATTTATTACACGTGAAGAACAACACATAAAAATTCAAGCTCGTTCTTGAAAAGTTATTAATGTATGAATATTTATAATGAAATTAATTATTTTTAAATTACGCAAATTATTAATACGTAACGTAAAATAATGTAAAAATAAACATAATTCTATTTACAAGGCCAAAGTAGCTGACCTGTCGCATTCCTATAAGAACATAGTTTCAAATAGACACACACAGCCCCCTTAGACTTTTTTTAAAGTAATTACTTCGAACTGAAGGCATTGCGAAATTACAACTGCCACGTTTTGCCACTTGGCAGAAGAGTAAAAGAATACCTTTCAGCTTTATAACTTTTATGAATCGCATTGGAGATAGGTAATGCTAATAAAATCACCGTTTGAAACTCAAAATTTCAATAAAACACATTAAAACGAGTATAGGTTCAAAAATATATTTTCCTATAACATTTCTATACTTTACAATTTGGTCAATTAACTATTTATTGATACAATTTTTTATTTGGCATAATATTCTATACTACTATTTTATAATTATCACAGAGATATTGAGGATTTTAAATCCGTTTCAATAATATTGTATTGCTTGTAAAAGGTTGATAAAAAATACTTCCTCAAGATCACTAGATCAGCGTATGAAATTAAAATTGAAATAGGTAGGTACTTATTCTAAAAACAAGTGTTAATAACTCTAATCAATAGAATATTTTTTCCATTCAACATTATTTTTTTAAATGGTGTGAATTTGTTTCACTTAAAAGTTAGGTAGGTGAAGTACATGAGATGTCCTCATAATAGTTTTAATACTACCTACATTAAAAATGCATGATAAATGTCAAACAAAAAATAACGAATTTTAAAAAATAGAACTACGTTGTAAATTCTTTAATCAGTCATTGATTGTGCACTGACTAATATTACTTATTTATTTAGTCTGAAACTTATTTTCTAAAAAGTGGTATACATAATCGTATACAACTAACATAATAGCTCCACTAGGGCCCAGCCGGAGAACTTTTGGCAACAGACCTTTGTAAAGAGCACGAAAACTGAAAACAAAAATAGTATACCTATTAGATACGTGGTTTGGTGGTAAATCCAATAAAACTCAACAAATTACTTTGATTCACGCAAATTAAAATTTTCCTTGGCTAACGCTCAATTATTGTGAGATAAAATTATTTTAATTGCAATCAAACACTTTTTATTGATAATAATTATCAATGATTATTGTAATAAAGAGTAGAGAAAATAAAGAGTTCACCAAAAACAAAAATTATATTATTCATTACGAGATACGACGTAGCGTATAGTTATAAATGTTAATCTTTATCATTATCAATTAAGTAGGTATGCACAACTTTGTCGCATCTATTTGAGAAGTGCATTTGGGGCATGGAATATACAAATTGATGTACATTTGTAAATAATGACAGTGTACCAAATTCTTGTTTAAAATACACGTCGGACGGACGCAAAGTCCGGTAACATTGAATTGGCAGCTAGCCAAAAGTTTAGGTAGGCTAAACGATACTGTATCTATGCTATATTATTTTCTGTGTGATGTGATTTCAAAGAACTAAATAAAGTTGTTTTTAATTACACACGTCAGTAAACGTGACAATACAAGTAGTAAAAAACTGTTACTATGAAATAATGTTATTGTTCGAGAGTAAATTCGATAAATAAAATTAAATAGAAACGCTCTGGTTTTAAAGAGTCATAAAAAGAAGCTACTCGTATTTCGTATAACTTACCCTTCTTCTCTGTAAACTAAAATGATTGCCCCCGTCGTGGAAGAATATTTAACGACACCCGGAGTCGGCTGTGGTCCTTGTATACGACTTTTTGCCACATCAAATGGTATGTTTACACAGGAACCAAGAACTCCTGATGTGAAACCAATTGCTACCTTTCGGCCAAACTCTAGAAGTGGATCCTGTAATAAAAGCAAAAGAACTGATTTTTAGAAAGAAAAGTTACAGAAGTGCACACACAAAACATGAAAGGTTTGATCTTGTTCGAAAACTCGATGCCAGTAGAGTAGAGCACACAAAATAAAGCACGTTAGTTTGTTCAAATTCATATCTCGATTTACTCAGCGAAGTTGGTTACTTGAAATTGTCTTTCTGTGCCAACAAAATACCTAAGTATGCGCGGATCGCTTGACTACGCCGTGGGAAAAGCCTAGTTTATTTTTTATTAGACAAGAAGCTAGCAGCTACTAAATGCTATAAAACTAAGAGAAGTATGATTATAATCTATACTAATATTATAAAGCTGAAGAGTTTGTTTGTTTGTTTATTTGAACGCGCTAATCTCAGGAACTACTGGTTCGATTTGAAAAATTCTTTCGGTGTTAGAAAGCCCATTTAGCGCGGAAGGCTATAATAGGCTATATACCATCACGCTATGAGTAATAGACGCAGAGCAACAATGAAAAATGTTGCAAAAACGGGTTTTCACGCGTACGAAGCCACGGGCACAGCTAGTCACATGATAAAACTGTTAGTTACACAAACTATCTCTAGCAAATAAGATAACAAATGCTTGTTAAAATTATATTTATGTTTATTTGATTTGAATTGGGCTGTCTCTACTCAGATAAAATAGATAAGTTATACAAAATTATTCTAGCCAAGACATTATTAGTTTCACAAAAATGTATCTTTATGGTTTTACGAAATTTTTAATTTATTTTTAAGATTTTTTAATAGAAACTGCATCAGTTATTGTAATTCTGTTTCTAAATATTATTATTTTGGAATGGTAGGTATCACAATTTTTCATGCACTTATCTTATCTCGGGAATAAACACTATTCTCGAGAGAAGCGCGATAAATAAAGTTGTTACGTAAAATTTATTTACTAAACGGTATTACAAAAGCTATTACTCTTCTTCAGAGCTCAAAATAAAGGTTGAACACTGAATGTTGATGATTACTTACTTGATTTTCTGGAATGTATCCTTTGACGCTATGATAAAATCCGAAGTACACCATGTTGAAAACTCCATTTCTTGCGATTGTAGCCGTAAGTCCCTTGTTTAGCCCTCTGAATCCGAGACCATTTTCTCGGACTATTTGTCTCGTAACAGACCAAGTGCTTGGTATTTCGGTGGCTAAGGCCCTGTTAGACTGTAAAGTAACCTTGACCACCTCAAAAGGGTTTACCAAAATGGCTTCAGTGATTCCTGCTCCCAGGCCAGCTAGAGCAAACGTCTGAAATTCAACATTAAGCACCTTTAAAAACTATTTGCTTTGTAGTTTGTGCTAGCGGTATAATTTTTTTTTTTTTTAAATTAGTAAAACAAAGATAAAGCCACCTTTCGATTTTCTGACAACATTATTACTTACTATGAATTAGTTTTTAATGAGTTTACATAATTCAAGTGACGAGAACGATTTAGAACCGAAAACTCATCAATATTCTATGCACCATCATTTGCTAATAAATAAGTTGCGTGGAAAGTGAAAGCATGGATATTATCATTAGGTATGTTAATCCTAATTAACTAAGTATCATTGGAAACAACTACATACTTAATTCCATATTAAATGGGCTTTAATGTAAACAGAAAAAAATTGTTTTAGGTAATAAAATATATTAATCGCATCAAGCTACCATAAACGAGTAGGTAGGCAGGCTACGTCCTTTACGGCGGGATCTCGGTAGTCGGTGGTAGTGATGAGTACAAAAAAATGATAGCTAAAAAAAAACCATAACATACAGCAAAATGCCTTGTTACGCTAATTATTTACTTTGTGGTTTGAACAGGTGACGAATTTCAAGCCAAATTGGTAATACTGTCTGCTGATTTGCAAATAAGCCAATTTGTTACTATTGTGAAAACAAAGCATTTAATTTGTCACACAGCCAACACAGTTTGAATGAGAAGTTTGCTAAACTTACTTGCTATTGATGTAGGTATCTGACTGATTTTTTTATAGTTTAATAGAGTTTAATATGTTATAAAGCTATCAAATTCCGACAAGGCGACGTTATCAATAAAGTGCTTAAGTACCTAATAACGTGGTTGTCGTTTTAATAATTAAATAGACTTAAATTACCCAGTTAATGACTATGCAATGCAATGCATGTGTCGCAGTCGGATTGTATAATCCGCCGTTTTACATTACCACTAGGCATTTTACATTACAGCTCTGTTTTGTAATACGGCGGTTCAACGTTTAGGCGGATTGTCATTGCGATACGTTCTTCAATACGGCGGCCAACGTTTAGCCACATCGTACTACTATTTAGATTGTAGGGTGACCATACTTGCAAAATAAAACAATGTTTAATGAAAATTAATTTTAATAAGACAGATTTCTTCTCACGATTTTCCTTAGTAATTAAGTAAGAATTATTATCTTCGTTACTGTAAGTAATACTAAATTATACATTTGGCTTCAGTCATTTTTTTTGTATATTTATAAATAACAGGGGACAGCCATCTCAAAACAAATAAACTTTTTTTGAAAGTTAATAATATAATAAAATATTTGGCTTTCGTAATTTTTAAACATAATGAGTAGTCACAAGGTACAAACATTTTAAATAAAAAGATATCTCAAAATCTTCACCGGCCACTGTCCTAAGATCAAACTTTTTGCACCAATAATGTTGAATAGGATTCCGCCGAACACCAGAATCCATAGCCACTTTAACGGTTTTGATGTGGGCTATAACCTCCAAAACTCGGTCCCTTGTCCACGGATTTTTGACTGTTCCACATTATGAAGAATAGAAATTCTACAATTGCAAGTTAAAATTTGTTCTTAAACTCACTGTCGACACATATTTATAACGTTTTCTTCATTAGATTCAGAAATAACTCCGTAATTTAGCAACACATTTTCTGCATCCGATGCCATTGTAGTTATTGTTATGTCAGGCAGCGCCACGGTATTGAAAATGGGAACTAAAAATAAAATTGTCAAAGCGGCGCACTATGGAGCGAAATTGCGATTTATGGACATAGCGATTTTTTTCACAATTTCTATTTGAAAAAAATACCTATCGATAGGTTACGTTATTCTGATGAATAAATGCTGCACAAGTTTTTCTCTAAAACCAATAGTTTGACTGGAAAAAAATATTTTCCATTTTCGTTGTATGGAATGAAACATAAAGTGGTCGATTTCGACTAAGCCTTGACAGATCTTGCTTTGAAACTACTTGAGCCTTGTTCTATGGCTTGTTGATTGTAATCCTACGCTATCAGCGCGCATCCAAAGTTGCCCGTTCACAAGTTATGAGGTTCTGAAAAATTAAAAAAAAGTAAGTAAAAGTGACTTTTTTTTGGATATCTTTAAAGATTTAACAAAAATATAAAGATTTTATACGTTAATAATGTAAATTAACCTTAAATTACTGCTAAAAACACATTTTAATAAACTTAAAAGGAATTAAATCACCGATTTTTTTTTTCACAATTTCTGTTTAAAAAATATATCTATCGATAGGGTATGTTATTCTGATGAATAAATATTACGAACGTTTTTCTCTAAAACCAATAGTTTGGCTGGAAAAAAATATTTTCCATTTTCCTTGTATGGAATGAAACATAAAGTGGTCGATTTCGACTAAGCCTTGACAGATTTTGCTTTGAAACTACTTGAGCCTTGTTTTATGGCTTGTTGACTATAATCCTGCACTAACAGCGCGCGCCCAAAGTTGCCCGTTCAGAAGTTATGAGGTTCCAAAAAATGAAAATTAAAGTAAGTAAAATTGACTTTTCTTTAGATAAAACGACAAGAGAAAGGTTAATTACATTATTAAAGTATATAATTTTCATGTTTTAGTTTAATCTTTAATGATTTATACCCAAAAAAGACACTTTTACTTACTTTAATTTTCATTTTTCGGAACCTCATAACTTCTGAACAGGCAACTTTGGGCGCGCGCTGTTAGTGCAGGATTATAGTCAACAAGCCATAAAACAAGGCTTAAGTAGTTTCAAAGCAAAATCTGTCAAGGCTTAGTCGAAATCGACCACTTTATGTTTCATTCCATACAACGAAAATGGAAAATATTTTTTTCCAGCCAAACTATTGGTTTTAGAGAAAAACGTTCGTAATATTTATTCATCAGAATAACATACCCTATCGATAGGTATTTTTTTTAAACAGAAATTGTGAAAAAAAAATCGGCGATTTAATTCCTTTTAAGTTTATTAAAATGTGTTTTTAGCAGTAATTTAAGGTTAATTTACATTATTAACGTATAAAATCTTTATATTTTTGTTAAATCTTTAAAGATATCCAAAAAAAAGTCACTTTTACTTACTTTTTTTTAATTTTTCAGAACCTCATAACTTGTGAACGGGCAACTTTGGATGCGCGCTGATAGCGTAGGATTACAGTCAACAAGCTATAGAACAAGGCTCAAGTAGTTTCAAAGCAAGATCTGTCAAGGCTTAGTCGAAATCGACCACTTTATGTTTCATTCCATACAACGAAAATGGAAAATATTTTTTTCCAGTCAAACTATTGGTTTTAGAGAAAAACTTGTGCAGCATTTATTCATCAGAATAACGTAACCTATCGATAGGTATTTTTTTCAAATAGAAATTGTGAAAAAAATCGCTATGTCCATAAATCGCAATTTCGCTCCATAGTGCGGCGGGTAATGACACGCTGTTTTACATTGCGGCTAGCCGTATTGAAGAACGTTTGGCGCCGAATACATTCCGGCGGATTTTCATTCAGCCGTTTTCAATCCGCCTAAACGTTGAACCGCCGTATTACAAAACAGAGCTGTAATGTAAAATGCCTAGTGGTAATGTAAAACGGCGGATTATACAATACGACTGCGACACATGCACTGAATCATGTACATATTTTATCAAGATATTAATGTAATGAATAGGTAGTGAAACAAATAAATAAGTAAAAATAAATTTTAAAGCGAAATAAACGAAAATAAAAATCTCACTAAAGGAGTTGGTGTACTGGAGCCAAACATAAAAAACCTTTTATATTGTTCGAAGGTCAAGAATTTCACAGCGCGTTTTGGTGTCTCAGCGAGGATGGGAGGCAGAATTCCTTTCCAGAATGATGTCACACCTTCGTATTTGTACATTTTCTTCATACAATCCACGATTCCAGTGTAATAATGAGGATCGGAATGTTTGGACGAAGTTTTTGTTGCCTGGAGTTGTAGCCGGGTCTTCACAAGGTCTAATGGATGCATTATACACACTTCTATAAATCCTGCACTTCCTCCCGCACCAATTTGCATTGCTGCTTGTTTTAATAGTTTCTCAATATCAGCCATTTCAGTTTAATGTCCAAGTTTTCTCAATTATAAAAAATTCAAAACTTTTTAACACTTTTTTGAGACGTCTACTGCTGTCAAAGTTAATGACACGAATAAAATAAACTTTTGTTTGTGTTTCTTATCTCTGGGACTAATGATGTCACACAATTTTATTGAGCTCAATTGAGCTATAGTGTCTCGTTGAGCTAACCAGGAAATCGATAATATTCTAGCCAAAAACTACTAAAAACAACTATTTATAATTTCTGGCAACCCAGTGTAGTGCTGTCAAATGAATTGGAAGCAAGTTGTTGCAGTGCTAAATTTTGCTTTTTTCCTGTTTCACGAAACATTATTTAGCCAATGCTTTTTTAGAAATAACCATTTACGTTCATACAAGTCTAAACTTAGTATTATGATAGTGTGAACGATTAGTAATCAATGCCTATAGAGTCTGTTTTTGCCTACACAACGTATTTGTCATACAAAATGGCAGGAAAGACGAAGGGTTTGCAGACTTAGTTGTAATGAGATCATGATAACCAGAGTGTTGTTGAGTGTGTTAAGTGGGTGGACAGTGAATTGAGTGCGGAAATGTGGACATAGCGCATAAGATGGGTTCGCAGACATTAGAGATATTACGCCAAGGTGTTTGGGCATCTCTGACAGGAGGATGGTTCTATGATCCGCATCAAAATTTGTTTTGCAACACAGTTCACTTGTATATTTGGCTCTTCCTGCTATGTCTACCTTTCTCAGTATATCTGGTAAGTAGGCCGAGGGTACGAAGTAAAAGAACTCAAGCAATGTTAGGTTATGTACTAATTTGCAAAATCAGGTCAACATGTTACATGTTGTTATTGTTTCATTCAGTGGACACCAAATAGATATCAAAGTGTGACATGTCTCAGATTGCACTATTTTCATGCAGATCAAATCTGAAAATCATATTTTGATTATTTACATGTGTTTAAATAATTTGATGACATTATCAAAATTACTGGTAATGAACTCATTTTTCTATGATTTTCATACAGTGATTTGCAAACACTACTGATCAAATATACTTGTTGATGAATAATGTAGAATAGTTGTTTTTTTATTTAATAGTACTTTGGTTGTCTACACAACTACCACTTGCAGATTAAAGGTTTATTTGTTGTATTGTATTACACATTTACGTGCAGCAAATTCACTAAATTCATAAAATGTATAATATGAAAATGATAAATAATGCATTCTCCTAACTTTAATCTTTAGTAAGTAACTCCTTTGCTGCCTTAACCTTTAACTACTGACGTGGGGGCCTCTCAGGCCTTGCAAAAGTCAAATTGTTGAATTTCTCCTCTCCCACGTGCACGACACACCCGAATCTCTTAGTACCTTCGAGTTTCATTGCGCCGAGGCTGTCAACAACGGTGCATGTGATTGCACGCTCAATTTCAGTAGGTAAATTAATTTTAAAGTTTCTTGTGGGCCTCTCAGGCCCCCACCTCAGTATTGGCGTAACTTTTTTTGTTTATAGTTTTCATTTAGTTGTCGTCTTTTCTTGAAATAATTTTAAAAAATCTATAATACGGAGCCCACAGTATGTCGTCCGAGAGAAAGCGGTATCTCGGAAGTAAAAATAACCAGCATTTAACGAAAAATAGAAGAACAGTAGTTTTTGGCACGTATGCTAGGAAATGATAAGCCTGTACCTGTTTATCAAGATTTAAACGATGAAACCAAGTGCCATACATGTATTTTGAAGATTCAAATGAAATCTACATTTTAAAAACATGTATGGCTTCCTTCACTGAGCAAAGCAAGTTTATCCAGACTGTGTTTAATTCGCACTATTTGATGTGTGTAATTTTTTTCCCCCTATTTCATATTAGGATTACTGATATATCATTAGCTAAAAAGACTATTGAAAATTAGGATTCTAAGTTGATTTGTTGAATTTATGAATATTTTTCATGATAACTTTGTGAATCATGATTTCATGAGATTTTTGCCAAAAATGCTACATGTTTTCTAAATATTGAAATAATACGTACTTATTAACAAATAATTTACATAAAAATAGTTTTATTGTATTTAAATATAACCACTATTAATAATTATTAAACATAAACCCCTAAAAAGATTATATATTTTTCAATATAAGCACACATATGTACGGGCCTCTCAGGCCCCCACGTCAGTGTTTACGTGAAATTAAATCCACCTCAGTAGCTAAAGGTTAATAAATATGCTTGGATTTTTAGACAATACCATCTATGTAGTTCTTAACTACACAATACTTGTACTTGGGTAACAGTCAATAGATGCATGAAACAACATAAATGCATTTTTTAATTTTATTATCACCTAGAAAATATCCAGACCTATACAAACAGACCAATTTCCATGAGAAAATTATGTCGTTTAGTGGCCATTAATCCTAATACCATCTTATGGTAAACAAAGCATTAAATCATCATTAAACCTTTAACACAGTTTACGATTTCTTCAAAATAAGCAATATTTAGTAAACATTCCTTTCTTTGCTTTGAGGTCAGAACATTTTTTGTCAAAAATAGCATTGCCACATTATTTTGAATGAGTTCGATGGCCTACTAAATGTATGACATTCATAAAATCTCTTTGCCTTTATTTATGAAGGCTGTTTTCATTCTGATCTATTAAAGATAATTGTATGCTGATTTGTGTTTCTAGTATGATTGTTTTTTTTTTGTGAGATTAGATTGTACAATCTAGAAAGACAATGGCACAATGTACTAAACAATGTGGTATCTTATCTGGTTGACATAGAGTTGATTTTGCAACAAAATGTATAGCCAGATGTTGTCTGTACATTGAACTTAATAATGTATTGTTTACTAAAAATGAAGCATGGTTCATTTACTTATCTTAAAATAAAATTATGACAACATTATTTTGAGTTTGTAAATGAAATGCTATTTCCTGTATGATGCTTAATTCTTTATTCCAAGACTTTTTATATGAAAAGGTTTCTGTAAACTAAAAAAAATGATTTCAAATGAATGAATTGTAGTGTTAGAAACCTCTTTTTGTCTAGACTTTCTTTATTTTTTAAAATGATAATAAAAAAAAATAATTAAAATAAATTCTGCCAGCTCTTTAAATCAGAATAAATTTCTGCTGTCAAGCAGCACAGCAATTAACTCTGCTGCTGTCGCTGTCAGCTATTAAAATAAATAACAATAGTAATTATAATATGAGGAACTCTAAAATATCTCTATTTACAGGATAAATACATAAAATCCAACTTGTTATGATTCACACAACATAACAAGTACAGAGAAAAATATTTCTTATTAGAATTAATTATTTGTTGCTTCTTCCCACAACGCTGGGGAACAAAGCGAATGAATTAAATTAAAACTGTGAAATATAAAGTTATTATAGTAATAATTTGTTTCTTCCAGTACTTCCCTCCAGCGAGTCTAGGTTGGATAATCTACTGTGCGCTGGTGGCGGTGCTGTTCACGTGTCTGAAGCTCCTGAACCACGGGTTGCACCATATGTACGACACTAGCGAGTGCATCGTCATCCAGCCCAGCGGAGACGCATCTACGTCCAACAACAATAC
The DNA here is from genome assembly GCF_963855985.1 of Ostrinia nubilalis. Taxonomy (NCBI): domain Eukaryota; kingdom Metazoa; phylum Arthropoda; class Insecta; order Lepidoptera; family Crambidae; genus Ostrinia; species Ostrinia nubilalis. The sequence continues at coordinate 10,197,876 of NC_087101.1, read as the reverse complement.
AGTGTGAGTTGAACTACTTACTTATAATATAGATAGACTAACGCCCATATTCATAAACATTACTATGAGGTCTCACAGTGCGCGTGGACGCACAGGGTGACACGCAAACCAATCACAGAGCTCTATTCAACGCTGTGTATTCGATTTGCTGCATCACTTAAGCAAGCATCGTTTGTGAATACGGGTGTAAGGCTTGATACAATAGTTCTATGTAATCTACCGTTGACGAAAGCGTTGCAGTGCGGTGCTTCATAGAACTATAGTGTATGTTCATTGTTCGTACGCGCTGCTGACGTCGGTCATCGACGTCAGCCTAAGAGGAAATCAAGCCTAAGTAACTCTTCAAAGCACTTTTATCCAACTACAATAAAAATTATGATAGATAGATGAAGCCACCATAGCCGAACGGTGAAGGGGTCGGACTGGCCGACTTGATATCTGAAGAACGCGGGCTCAAATCCCGCCGTCGCTCGACTGTCGAGTCGTATCCACAATAGTCGTATTGTGGTGAACTCGTAACACGTATAATATACGAGGGGTTAACGGAACTATCAGAATATGATCTAAGAAGTGATCATATCGCCTGAAATTTTCTCTACATTTAAATACGATTGAACATCCTTTGCCATTACAACTTGTGTAATGAAAACTCCACAGAATATTAAACTATTTCCTTCCGTCTTCCCAGACCTGAAGAAGGCATGGAGATGCAGATGCTGAGGCTCGGAGGCGCAGCCGCCGCGGGCAGCGACAACGAGTCGGTCACGTCTCTGGAGTACCACAAGCCAAATAATAGTACGATAGGTATTGCTATATTATTTATTTACTATATCTGTGCGTTCGTTCGTTCGTTTCAGCCGAAAGACGTCCACTACACTTACAATGACCGGTCCTGCACCGCTCGCATCCAGGCACCTCCCGCGACCCTTACCAGATCGTCGGTCCACATAGTGGAAAACCTGCCCTTGCTACGTCTTCCGTATACCTGACTGGTTTCTAAAAACCACTATTTTTTAAAATTAATCTATCCAACTAAAGCCTGGTCCGTGAGCACGTAGAATTTTGTCCAATGACCCCAAGCTACCCATCCTTATCGCTCGCACGTAATTATATTGCTGTCGCGACTGTGCGACGGGCGCCCGCAGTGAGTGTGCGACCGCGACAGCAACATAATTACGCGCGAGCGATAAGGATGGGTAGCTTGGAGTCATTGGACAAAATTCTAAGTGCTCACGGACCAGGCTTTACTAAAATAACAATACATTTCCTTGTTCCAGATCTAAAAGTAGATGTTCATCGTAAAAATAGTTCAGAATCAAGCATAGAAGACAGTGCAACATCCGCCAGGCTAGCCGAGGCCACCACCAAATCTGACTTGTGCGTCGCACAAACGTCAGAAATGCCGGGCCCTTCGAAAACCCGTCCACCGAACAGAAGCCGGTCCAAATCCAGCCACAAAAGAGATCATAGGACTAAAACTAGGAGGACACATGGGAACCGAATCGACGAACTAATCGTCGAGGAAAACTCCAAAAATCCTCGTGTAGATAACAATTTACCTGTGCATATGTTAATAGATGAGGGTCCATTCGCGAAGGTCAGCAGGAGGTATCACGAGTGTGCGCACAGGCGAGGCTCAAGCAACAGAGACTTTTTCAAAGAATGGCTGTATTTGGACGCCAACGAAGCTGCCGGTGAGCCTTACCAGTCCAAGTTCGCTCGGCAGCTTAGTTCCGACTCGAGGGATAATTCAGAACCGAGCGTGGGGCCTCCGTCACCTAAGAAACGTATTGCGCATAGACGCAGATACACAAATTATCCAGACGAAAGTTGCACAAAGTCAGCTATAGCGTTAGCCACGGCGCAATCCTCCAATATGAGAAGGAATTCAAATTCCACCATGTCCACAATACAGCTGCCACTTCTCAATTCTACTGCGCAACTGGTGTCGCACATGAGAAGGCATTCCAACAACGCCGACACCGGTTTCTTTGCGAGTGTTGAATTAGGAGAGTACATGATGGTGAAGGCCGAAGCTCCGAGTGGGGAAGTAGACAAAAACAAAGGAAAAAGTCCCGGAGTTCGAAGGATAAAAAGTGCCGCATTAGAAATTGGGTGTCCACCTCCCAGTGTGTCCAATCTCTCTCCTCATCCCAATAGTGCGGAAACAATAGGCGGTCAAATGCTGAAAAATCCCAAAAGCGCGGTAATCCCTCCTCCTAGTAAATGTTTGACCCGCGGTCCACATTTAAACCTATATCCTAAAAACGAATCGGGCGAGGGTTGTAGCTACCCATATCTGACGTACGGTTCGGAGATAGTTTATCCAATTGCAGAAATATCTGATGAAATGCAGACTTCCCAGAAAGAGACAGATTTAGATTCTAGTGGAGAAAGTTATAGTGACTATGACGATGAGAAACAGTTTCGTGGATTCGACTGGGATGCGGAACAATCGCCCGCGATGCGCTCCAGCGATTCAGATTTTGAAAACAATGGCTCTAGGTCGCCATTGCTTGACCGGTCTGCAGACGTAAGAGTCGTTCGCACCAAAAACCAAAGCGATTGTAAAAAGCAATGTTGTGATCGCCACCCTAGTTCTAAACATAATCCCGACTGTCCAAATGACAAATCTAAACCAGTAAGACTGAAAAAAGTTGTAAAAAGTGAGCCACAATACGACAGTAAGCGTCCTGAACGTCCGAATAATCCATGTGAATGTAAATTTAATCCAAACGCAGATTATTTTGATAAAGCAAGTGCAAGTTCAAAAGATTTACTTATAGAAAAATCTAGTTTAGAATCGAATGAAAATCCAGACCAATCAGAGAAAAGGCCAGAAGTTAGGAAAATTGCTGAAAAGAAACTCTGGGACCATGATATATCTAATTCTAGCACTAGTAGTGATTCTAACATAGACAGGGGACAAGAAGATAGTAAGGAAGATAAAAATAACGCGCCAGAGACTGAGGAGTCGCAATTAACTTGTGACAGTAAAAGTGCTGATGAAAGAAGTGTATACAGCTTAGATTGGCTTTTTGAAGAAGCGCCGCAGCCTATAGCATCGACCAGCAAGGAAGCGGAGGCTTGCTCCCTGCCCAATGACGAGGTGCTATGTCAAAAACTTGCCAATGCTTTAGGTGAATCGTCTTCCAACGTTCCAAAAAACTTGGGCGCTATACCAAAGCAGATAAAAAACTTAGCGCGTTCACGAGCTTCATCCCAGAAGGAGAACAAGAAGAGAGATTCTAAGGATTCTAAAAAAGAAAAAGATGAAAATATAGAAGATGATAGAATCCTTCTGGATGCTGTTGAAGCTCAGGCTGCTTTGGTACAAGGACTTGAATGTTTGTTCGCGGCTACTAATGCTAACACCGTAGTTATGCCTCCTCCGAATCGAGAGGAAAGACCACGAAGTCACAGGCAAAGCATTCGATGTGAAAGGGAGAATTCTCACAAGACGAGAAAAAGGTCCATCGAAGAAGTGGCACAGACGTCCACAAATACTCTACTTCCCACTTCAATGCCATTATTGGCTGCATTCCTTAACTCTAGAGTAGATTTTATGCCTTGCTGTGTACCTGATAATCCTGCTGCGGAGCCCGCGCCACACGCAGAGGAAGGAACAAGACTGAGACCTCTAATGGACAGAAACCATAGGAACCGCGTGCGGAAAATCAAGCGCTCAACGAGACAGCGTAATAACCCACAAAACAATCCCGATAAAAAAGACAAACCCTCAAGTGCTGAAAACCCGAATAATTCCACCAGTGTACATTTCGCGACATCTTTTGATGACACGACTGATGGAGCGATACATTGTTTCATGGACGAATATGGGAACTGGATGTCATACACATTTGACAAAAACAGTTCAGGTCGGGCGCAAGCTCAACCTATACCATTACCAGAGAAAGAGGACAATGTCAGACTAAATAGGGTGAAACCCATTGAAAATCCAGACAACTCCCAGGAAACTGCCGGGGAAGGCAGTTGTGGTTCTCTAGAATCGGAAGCTGGAAATAGCGAGAGTATAGCAAAAAAACGCGGCGACAGCATAGACCAAAGCTCTTCGAACCAGGGAAGCAACAATCCCCTTCTATCCAGCAACAATAATATATCTACAGTGGTTGCGATAAATACTAATAATGCGAATAAGCGCTTTTACGTCTTCGACGGAGGAACTACTTCTCACGCAGACCAGCCAAGGTCTCCAGTTGCTTATGTGACTGATAGATTACTAGAACAAATTGAGGCCGAAAGACAGTCGAGGATGGGCCTGCCCAGTATGCATATTAACTTCTTGATGAGCCAGCAGAGAGCACAACAACAGGCCCAGCAGCAAGTTGAGAACACTTCAGCGAACTTGCCAAGTCTCATGCCTTCCATAGGCGAAGAAAGCGTCGAAATCAACATCAGAAGCAAATTCTCAAGACTGCTGGATGATTTAGAAAAGGCTAATCAACCGAAACCAAAAACATATTACAATTTCAAGTTTTCTAAATGCTTTGAAGTCAAAGTTACTATGGATAGGTTGAAGCTCATGGCGCTTTTCGATCGTAACTTGACATTCAGAGAAACATTCATATCTATAGTCCTCGCGATAATGGTTGCTGTTTTGGGATCGATGGTTCTAAATCTCGGATTCTACAGGGATATTTACGCATTTTGGTTTTGTTTTATCATAGCGGGAAGTCAATATTCGTTGTTGAAGAGCGTTCAACCGGACTCCGCGTCTCCGGTGCATGGATTTAATAAAATGGTTGTGTTTTCGAGACCTGTGTATTTTTGTTTGTGCGCGGCGATATTATGTGCAGTGAATGGGTATTTGGAACAGACTACTCCATTGTCAGACGATTCGCATAACAGAAGCAAAAGAAGTGCTGAGGAGGTAAAATCCCTCGTAGTGTATGGATTCGAATTGAACGAAAGAGACTTCTTCTACGTTATTCAAGAAATTCTATCAAAATTTCTGCTGTTTTTTCCATTGGCATTCAGTTTCGGTTTCTTTCCGCAAGTGAATACATTTCTTATGTATTTGTTGGAACAGATCGACATGCATGTATTCGGTGGAAACGCTACGAGCAGTTTGAGTGCGGCAGTATATTGCGTCGTACGATCTCTGGCTGCTATAGGAGTGCTATACGGCTTTGCTTACAGCGGGCTAGTTGAAGGCAAGAAGTCGCAACATCAGAAGCACAACATACTCTTTTCCATATTTTGTGGGCTTCTCGTCCCGATTGCATATCACCTGAGTCGAAGCGCAAGTGACTACAGTTTAATCTGGAACCTAATCAAAAAGCATTTACTGCCCCCGGAATTATATGTGATGCATACTCCTGAATGTGCTCCTGAGATGAATAAAGACGAGCCGAACACGTTGAGTGACGATAAGAAGAACAATTCAGAGAGTAACATTTCTAAACACAATTCTATTGGGAGCTCGGCGTCCAAGATTAACTTTAGCTCCGAGACTAATATAGCGAAGACGCAGAAGCGTTCTCAGACGTCGAGCGTTAGCTCACTGAAGATGGACCCTCGCGCAGGGGACACTATGAACTCGACTATGTCATTGAAGGTTGACCCTCCTACAGAAACAGAAGACAAAAGCCGAGATTCTAACACCAACAACTCGAGTAATAAAGATCCCGCTGACAAACCTGATGAAGACATGGAGGATCCACTGCCAAAGAAGTTGCAAGCAACCGTGAATGCTCGTCTAAAGAATGACGTCATAGTATGCACTTTTCTTGGACTGTTCGTGTTTGGACTCCACTGCACGACTGTGTTCACGACGCTTAGACCGCAACTTAACATGGTGAGTTATATTTTTATTCTACTACTTATAATCTACCACAAACTCTTTAATTCTTCACTCTGCCAAAGACAACTGCGTGAATGTAACTTTAACTCCACGTTTCTGGTTTTATGTATGAGAAAAATATATCACATTTATTATCCAATAGTACTGTGTATAATAAATACGCAATAAAAGTAGTTTTAAAGCTGATTAAAAAAAGTCTTGGTAGGAGTAAGGCAGTCTGATCAGGTTTAGTGTCTAATATCCGTGTTTTTATTTTTATTCAGAAAGTTCTATAAGGCCTGGAACAGACAGCGATAATCGCACGGTTGCTGGGCAGTTTTCGTACATTTTACATTATTTACATCAATCCGTAACCGCACGGTTACCGCCACAGTGCATCGCCAATGAGAACCACCCAGAAACCGCGCGGTGGCCGCACGGTTCTGAACCGAGTCTAACGCCCGTACTCACAAACATTACTGTGAGGTCTCACAGTGCGCGTGGACGCACAGGGTGACACATGAACCAATCCATTTGCTACTTAAGCAAGCATCGTTTGTGAATACGGGCGTAAATCTACACGAAATGTCAATTTTGGTCATGTCGTGCACAGGTTCTTTGGATAATAGCGGGCATCCTCGGCTGGGTGCTGCACTATCTGACGCCGCAGCTGCGCAAGCAGCAGCCCTGGCTGTGCCTGGCCGGGCCCGTGCTGCGCCAGCACGAGCACGCGCAGTTCGAGGTCACCGAGCCCGCGCGCCTCATGTGCTTCGAGCGGGTACGTACCCGAGCCGGGGACACGACGCGACGCTAGGGTCCCGGGGACAACAGCGGGCGTCCTGGGCTGGTGCTGCACTACTGACGCCGCAGCTGCGCAAGCAGCAGCCCTGGCTGTGCCTGGCCGGGCCCGTGCTGCGCCAGCACGAGCACGCGCAGTTCGAGGTCACCGAGCCCGCGCGCCTCATGTGCTTCGAGCGGGTACAGTGGCGGCGTAGCATGGGTTGGCACCCGGGGCGATAACCCCCCCCCCCCCCCCCGTCCTAAGTCACCCCCTGGTACCCCCCAGATTTTGGGGTTACCTACCGATTCGAAGATTGAAAGACAATCGCACCCCCCCCCCCCCCCCCCCCCCCGTATCAGACATAGACCGCAGATTTGCCATGCAGATGCGCCAGTGAGTACTAATCTGCGCGACTTGTGTCACCCCCTGATGCTTGGCACCCGGGGTGGACCGCCCCCACCGCCCCCCCCCTTACGCCGCTACTGAGCGGGTACGTACCCGACACTATGGGAGCCGGGGACTAATCCCACCACCACCCATGGCCATACATACCTCGCGGTTCGTTCGTTTCAGCCGAAAGACGTCCACTGCTGGACAAAGGCCTCCCCCAAGGATTTCCACAAAGACCGGTCCTGCGCCGCTCGCATCCAGGCGCCTCCCGCGACCTTCACCAGATCGTCGGTCCACCTAGTGGGAGGCCTGCCTACGCTACGTCTTCCGGCTCGTGGTCGCCACTCAAGAACTTTCTTGCCCCAGTGGCCGTCAGCTCTACGAGCTATGTGCCCTGCCCACTGCCACTTGATTTTAGCGATTCTGCGGGCTATGTCAGTCACTCTGGTTCTCCTACGGATCTCCTCATTTCTGATTCGATCACGCAGGGAAACTCCGAGTATAGCACGCTCCATCGCCCTTTGGGTGACCTTGAGCCTTCTTATTGAGGCCCATAGTAAGCGACCACGTCTCAGATCCTCGCGGTTATTGTGGCCGAATCTTGTGAGATGCACGCGGAATTGCGGCTGCCTAGGGCAGATTGTACTCCACCGCGCACAATGCTTGACTCTCTACAAGTTCTTTATTCGAGCCGGAGCCGGGGACAATCGAATCAGGAGCCACACTGCCCGTAACGGGAAACGGAGACTACACGACGAAGGTGTCGTAAACTATTCGAAACGATGGCAGCCAAAATAGGAGCCATAGCCACCACACTATTCGACACCATAGCCCCATATATTGACTACTCGACACAGGGACAAACTTGATCTTCACTAGTTGGGGTTTTACTGGCGGTCAAGCTGTAAATCTGGCCACATACGAGTTACGGCGGTGAGGACGAGAGGTGGGAATAGTCCCGTTACTCGACACAGGTGTTACACATTACATGATATAATAACTAAAGAGATTATTCTCACTATCACAATCCTGTGTAACACCAGGCATAAACACGACGATACTTGACACTAAGACCAGGCGCAGACCACCGATTTTTAGTTGGACGATAGTTGTGTCCGATTTTAAATTGTATGAACAATCGGCCAAATCGAATCGGTGTAATGTGCGCACTTCCATACATTATCAACTGCCCGACTCGGCCGACGAAAAACGAAACGACGAAAAAATCGATGGTTTGCGCCTAGGCTTAAGCTTAATTTCGAACTCCTCCTATGTTCTTCTAATTAATTTCGTTGCGGGTCCAATGACAGTTTAACTTTCCCCCGGGACGAACTTGACCTTCATTGGTCGAGTTTTTGTGGCGGTCAAGCTGTAGATCCTGGCTACACAGGAGTTGCAATGGTGGGAACGAGAGGTGGGAATAGTCCCGTTAGGCTTAAGCTATAAATATGACACTGCACAACTTAAGTTCCCTTTCTTCGGTTGGCTGCACAGAGCCCTAATATACAAAATCCTTTCCAGATATTCGTGTACCTGTGTTTCCTGGAGCGCAACGTGTTGTACCCGGGCGTGGTGATTGCGGCCACAACGCAAGACGCGCCGGCCATCGCCGCCAAGTATGGTGACGCCGTCGGCGCGCTCATTATATGCGTGTGCGCTTTGAAATGTGAGTGATATACACCAAATATTACGTATAATAAATAAGAGATTAAAGATTTATAGAATAAATTTAAAATTATATTAAATTATAGATTTTTTGATTATGAAGATTCTTGGCACTGGTCATTCTCGGCTTGATTTTTTACGACTTATGCCCGTTTTCACCATCGATCCTTAATAGACATGTTGACACCACCAATCAATTGACGTACTTTTTAAAACTGTCAAAACGAAACTCTCCCATAGATTTTGTATGGCACTACAAGCAAGTGACGTCACTATTTTGTCAACTCAATCAAACTACTTATTTCAATTACAATGCGAACAAAAATCTTAATTTACAGGTAATTTAAAATTAATTAAGTTTTTAAGACCTGAATAAAGGATCTTTTTAAAAAAGTTGTGGTTTCGAATTATTGGGGTATGGTGTCAAACTGTCTATTTTAAGTGACCCCTCTTTTTAGTCGGCACTCTTGTCAGAGTGGTCGTGGTTGCGCTGACGAGGTACATGGTGGGGTGATGTCATCTCCGAGGGTAGCTCTCCTGGCGATGTGCTTCCGTTTCTGATGGTTAGAGGCGTCGCGAGTACACTGGACCATGGTGGACTCAGTGGCCTTCGTGATGGCGTCTATCCAGCGGGTTGGGATCGACCGCGTGCTCTCTTGCCTTCCACCTGGCCCTGAACTACCAGTCTCCATCCCCTATGAAAACAAATTAGGGATTGATGGTGAAAACGGGCATAAGTAGTACAAGATCAAGCCGAGAATGACCAGTGCTAAGAATCTCCATAATAAAAAAATCTAATGAAACAATCTACGATTAAAATAAATAATAATGATAGGAAGATGGAGATACCTACTTGAAAAATTGTAACACCTAATGATGTAAACCCATTTTCGCAAAATATATGATTTGATTTGAATTTTACGTTTGAGTGCCGTTTTTATTTATGTCACTTATATTAGGTATAAAAACTACAGTCTGGGATGGAGCCGCGAAAGAATGTCTAGGCCGTTTAGCTCGGTCAATAACTCGTAGTTCCGTCCCAAAAGCTGGAGGACACCGTCAGGTTTTAGTGAGTAGGGCAGGGAGAACCTCACATAACCCACCGATTCTTCCGGGCCAGTGGGTATGCAATTTAAAAGTATCAAAACTATTATTGCTGCCAAAACAGCCACTCCATACGATTTAGAACAAAAAAGTCGGGTTTATTATTGTCCTAATTTACTTACCCCCTTACTAATAAAACTTAACGCTCGTTGAACAGTGTTTTAAAGTGACGTTTAGTATGGAAATGTCATTCTAAAACAGTGTTCAACAACTGTGTAACTTTTTATTAGTAAGGGGGTTAGATTATCAATTCTACTATGTATATTCCAGGTCTCAGGAACGCTTACTCAGAGCCCGATTCCCAGTACCTCATCCTGGTATTCGCTTTCCTGCTCTTTCAACGGGACCTGAGCAGTCGAAACGTATCGGAAACGTTCCTCGTGGACTATTTCATTACCGCCATTATCTTCAGCAAAGTCTACGAATTCTTACTCAAGGTTTGTGCAAGTATTAAGTTCTTTGTTTAGTTTATGGTTTAAAAATTATAATAAATGCAAAATCTGTATAGTTTCGACTTTTATAAAAATACTGTCATATAATCGGCGAAGATTATTTATAATGTGAAGAATATACAAACAGTAAACAAAGTTTTAGTTAGGTATTTATTTATTACTAGCTGGCTTAGGGATCTTCATAGTTCGAATTCGATTTTAACGCTCGACTGCGCCGATTAATGCAGGCCCACTTATACGTGTAGCAGTTTTCTGAACGAAATAGTCTTTCGTTCAGAAGTCAATCCCACCGAACCGATTTTGATGTAGTTTCTACTAAGGCCGTCTACACACTATGTCGCGGCGGCGTAGTGTGTAAAACCCCAGCCCCAAATTCAAACAAATCCAAATAAAACAGCTAAAGCCTGGTCCGTGAGCACGTAGCATCCCGTCCAATGACCCCAAGCTACCCATCCCTATCGCTCGCGCGTAATTATGTTGCTGTCGCGACTGTGCGACGGGCGCCCGCAGTGAGTGTGCGAGCGCGACAGCAACATAATTACGCGCGAGCGATAGGGATGGGTAGCTTGGGGTCATTGGACGGGATTCTACGTGCCTGTCGCGCTCGCACACTCACTGCGGGCGCCCGTCGCACAGTCGCGACAGCAACATAATTACGCGCGAGCGATAGGGATGCGTAGCTTGGGGTCATTGGACGGGATTCTACGTGCTCACGGACCAGGCTTTACATACGCTAAACGAACGCTACGAAATGTCGTTATAGATCCAGTTCGTGGTGACGTACATCGCGCCGTGGCAGATCACGTGGGGCAGCGCGTTCCACGCGTTCGCGCAGCCCTTCTCCGTGCCGCACTCCGCTATGCTGTTCCTGCAGGCGGCGCTCTCGGCGCTGCTGTCCTCGCCTCTCACGCCCGCGCTGGGTAATTAATGCTTTTTTTCTAATTTTATGTCAAGTGGGAAATATATTCCCAGTAACTTATGTAGTGGTAATATAATTCCCACTACACAGGGGACTTAAAAATGTGGTGGGAAGATAATTCGCACTACACAGAGTAGTGGTAATATAATTCCCATTACCTTATGAAGTGGGAATTATTTCCCACTACCTTATGTAGTTTAACCACCATATTTTTAACCCTATACCCTTGTCTTAAGGTCCGAAAACAGTGTAATTTTGACTTGCTCCGCCCAAAGGGTTAATGGCCTCAATGCAACTAATGGCAATGGTATTTCACTGATGCCGTTCGAGTATGAAGCTAATGTTGAATCCCATAGATACAAAAAACAATGAACACGAGTATCGAGTTTTTCAGCCACTGCTTTCCTCAATATTGTCCTTATTATTGCACCTTTAATTCCTTACCGATTAGGAATGACCGTAATTTATCAATGTTTTGATATTCGGCAGGGAGCGCGATATTCATGACGTCATACGTGCGCCCGGTGAAGTTCTGGGAGCGCGACTACAACACCAAGAGGGTGGACCAAAGCAACACCAGGCTGTCGTCGCAGCTTGAACGCAATCTCGGATCCGGTGAGTGGAATAATCATAAGCATGAAGCCAAAATTAATCTGACAATAGGGAATATGCATCTATTTTAAAAGTTAACAAATTATGTATAAATAAACACTAGTTAAATCATAGAATTTTTGAGAACCTAGTATTGATATTGGACTGGAAACAAAAAAGTTACAAGTGTTTAAACTTTGTATGGAAATAGCTGAGCGTGACGTCAAATGTCACCCGCCCGTAGTAACTTGTATGGGACTCTGCGTGTCGTTTCAACATGACCAATGACGTCATGAGTTCTCAAATGTCTAAATCTTAGGTATCTTTTACATTTTTTTTTTACAGAAAAGCACTGATGGATTTGATAATGCCAAGGCTACTAAAAAAACCTTCCATATTCCCTTTTATCATAGGCACGATGCCACCAACGTTTTTATGGGGTTATTCCACTAATCATCCCCATTGATTCACCCCTTCAATAGGGGATTATAAAATCCTCCAAAAATGCGTTCGGTACTGAATGGAGATTTATGTCAATCGGGATTAATGGAATAAGCCCTTTCGTGATCTTTTTCTTTTATAACGATGATTCTCCATTGAGTGAATATATGAAATACAGTAATAAATATAAGAAAATATGAAATACAGCTATGTGACGCTAAGCCAACAGCCTCTTTTTTAAGACAACAGAACTTTGTAATTTAATTCTCTCAACACCGAAATAAAGTCATTAGTGACAGCCATAGACAGGAATAAAAAGTAAGAAAGCTATTTTCTTACACTTCCAACTTTTAGTCGGCCGATAGTTGGACCCGAATGTTGCATTACACCGATTTGTTATCGGCCGATTCTCCATATTAATTAAAATCGGGTCCAACTATCGGCCGACTTTCATACATCTCCATACTGATTAACAGCCCGACCCAACTATCGGCCAGTTAAAAGTGCTCTGCGCCTAGGCTAAGAAGATGAAAAGTAGCATGTAACCTGTACATTTCTCTGCAGATGATAACAACCTGAATTCGATATTCTACGAACATCTGACCCGGTCACTACAACACTACCTGTGCGGCGATTTGATGCTTGGTCGGTGGGGGCAGGTCCAACAGGGAGACTGCTTTGGTAAGTCTTCTTGATAATTACAGAAAAGTTCTATTAGACGTTAGATGATGCTATAGTGGTTAAGCGAGTTGATTGTTGACAAATACAGGGTGTGGTTTTGTAAAACAACGTCATTCTCAGGGATGGTAGTATACACGACACTGATGCCAAAAAAATATTTTAAATGTTCATGGAAAAATCCATGAAATTAGGAAAATGGTATTATTACGCGGGCGAGCTATCGGACAGTCCCCTCGCTCTCTCGGGGCGGTGGCCGCATGTGCTCGGTGGTGTAGCGGGGTACGCGGGGGTGGTACAGGCAGTAACAAGCGCCATCTCGAAAGTTTTAGTAGACTTTTGAACAAGGTTTTTTAGTGTTAAAGTAATAGTTAAAATTTTATTTATATTTTTCTTGTAATTACTTTCATGTGTATTACCACCCCTGAAATGGGCGTTGTTTTACAAAACCACACCCTGTATGTAATGGTGGATTGGACGAATGGCTCCTCGTGCGTCTTTGACATACATTTTAATGTAAAACTGAACGAACCATTGTCTAAAAATACAAAAGGCTTGACACTTACAGAGCGATCCAGGCGCCATCTACGAAAAGCTTTGCGTGTGGAACCCGAGCAAATGGCCCGATCCGTTTTTTTATAATGATGGTTTTCACTGCTGTTCAGGCTGATTGAAACAATCTAAATTACTAGCGGTTCGCGACTTCGTACGCTTAGACCCCGTTTTACCCCCTTGGGGGTTGAATTTTGCAAAATCCCGTCTCAGTGAGCACCTATGTTCTAAAAGGAACCCCCATGCAAAATTTGAGACTCCTAGCACTTGTAGTTTCTGTGATTTCGTGATCAATGAATCGGTCAGTGACCTTTCGCTTTTATCTATACTAATATTATAAAGACAAAAGTAACTCTGTCTGTCTGCCTCTCTTTCACGTCTAAACCACTGAACCGATTTTAATTAAATTTGGCATAGATTATAGTTTGAGTCCCGGGAAAGGACATATGATAGTTTTTGAAACAGGGACGATAAAGTTTTTCTGTAACAGACAATATTCGGAAAAAAGCCGCGGGCGGAAAGCTAGTATACATTATAAATTATGTGTTTAATTTTGTTTAAATGGAGTATTTATTCTGTTATTTTTTCAATATTTCAGCTGTAGTTTAACTGACTGTACCTTTGTATTTGGCTTGCAGTTCTGGCGTCGGACTACTTGAACTGCCTCGTGCACATCGTGGAGATGGGCAACGGGCTGGTGTCGTTCCAGCTGCGCGGCCTCGAGTTCCGAGGCACGTACTGCCAGCAGAGAGAGGTCGAGGCCATCTCGGAGGGGCCTGAGGAGAGCAGCGGTGAGTTACATTTAATAGAGTTCTCCGCTGAAAATGAGTTTCAAGACAAGCCCTGGCGGTCTTGATGTACGCTTTTTGTCAGAGGGGCACAAGCAGTTAATTGTCCACTTGTTTATTTCTCTCTGTTTTAATCTATGTCTTGCCTGCTTGTATACCTTTCTTGCAAATAAAAAGTTTTCTATTTTATTCTTTTCAAGTGACGAGCCTGTTGAGCCATTTGCCTTCTTAACTTGGAGGGCGTGTCACTGAAAAATAGTATTTGTGTGCCATATTATAAGTGCCGTATTAAATTTGAGCCCCGTTGTTTTTCTATTGAGTTAGGGGTGACGGTCATCTGCCCCAGAGAGCATATTCACGGCTGTAGTGGTACGGCTATGTATAAATTTTGAAGCGTCGAGTTCTAATTTTGAAGGCTTGAGGCGGATGGGCAGGACTTAGTAAGATCGGTAAGCCTGAGCTTCTGAGCCGTATCTTCGTAAGTAATAATAAGTTGTTGCTCAGAGAGCTCCCGCTCAACTAGACTCGTGATCCGAGCCTATCGAGCTCACATAACCCTGGAAATCTGGCTCGAGTCTCCAAAACTGAAACTCAAAAGAACACCGCAGATGTTAAATCGATTGTGCTTTGCCTTTACTTATCCTCATTCATCTGTAACCCATCACAACTAGAGCACAGAAAAAAACTGCGCTGAAAAATACTTGAGCTCTAAAGAAACTCTTGAGTCGTTGAACATCATACAACGAGGCGAACCCTTTTAACGATACCGAACTCTTTGAAATGGATCGAGTGGAGAAAATAGGAGAAGTATCGGGCGGACTCATTTTTCTATAGAATTTGACAGCGGCGGTTGCGCGGCATAGAGACGAGCGGTGCGGTGTTTCAAAGACAGCAATAGACTAACAGCTTACAGCTACGTACAGTTCACACATCTCGTCTCCTCTCCGCTCTTCTTCGCTCCACTTTGGTGGTAATAGCACAGAATAATAATAAGTACTACGTAAAGAAGTTTTACTTCGCGAAGGTATTTAAAAAAATGTATGCTCAATGTCATTAACAATATGGTGTAATTTAGCCTGTCTCAAGAGTCAAGGACCATTTTGTTGACAAACGTCAGTGATCGGCACTGCGCCGAAGCTATAGGGCTGACTTCGGTAAAATGATGTGACGTGAGGTGCCAAACTGCGGAAAATGGCGGAGGAAATACATGATTTAGCATGAATCATGAATAATATTAACTACTTATTTACCTCTCAGTGTCTTGAGGCAACTTAAAAAAGTACATTCTGTGTTTTTATTATTATTTAGGCAGTTAAATACTGCACAGTATTTAGTACACCATTTTCTTTATTTTCTTCCATCATACACAAGAGTACGCGTGCGTGAGTCAATGTTCGCTCGTATGTGAGGCCTTGTCGAATAGTATTCTGTAGGTGGGCTATCGTGCGTGTTTTGTTTTCGATGTAAACTCGCGGAGATGAACAGGCCTGGTAATAGCCAGTTTTGCCGCACATTTCCTCTCCGCTCCGCCTTAGTTAAAACCGGGATCCTTGCTTGTGACCCTCAGAGGGCGTGTGCACGGGTCTATGGTGGTGCGGCGGGCGCGTCCTAGCCCCGGGCGCGGCGTGGGCGCTGCGCTGGCTGGCGTGGCAGCTGGCCAGCGCGCGCTACGTGCTCGAGGGGTACAGCGTCAGCGACAACAGCGCCGTCTCCATGCTGCAGGTCTTCGACTTCAGGAAGGTGCTGCTCACGTACTACGTCAAGGTGAGCGGGACCAGGACTTGATGAGTGGTGCGGCGGGCGCTGCGCTGGCTGGCGTGGCAGCTGGCCAGCGCGCGCTACGTGCTGGAGGGGTACAGCGTCAGCGACAACAGCGCCGTCTCCATGCTGCAGGTCTTCGACTTCAGGAAGGTGCTGCTCACGTACTACGTCAAGGTGAGCGGGACCAGGACTTGATGAGTGGTGCGGCGGGCGCTGCGCTGGCTGGCGTGGCAGCTGGCCAGCGCGCGCTACGTGCTGGAAGGATACAGCGTCAGCGACAACAGCGCCGTCTCCATGCTGCAAGTATTCGACTTCAGGAAGGTGCTGCTCACGTACTATGTCAAGGTGAGCGGGACCAGGACTTGATGAGTGGTGCGGCGGGCGCTGCGCTGGCTGGCGTGGCAGCTGGCCAGCGCGCGCTACGTGCTGGAGGGGTACAGCGTCAGCGACAACAGCGCCGTCTCCATGCTGCAGGTCTTCGACTTCAGGAAGGTGCTGCTCACGTACTACGTCAAGGTGAGCGGGACCAGGACTTGATGAGTGGTGCGGCGGGCGCTGCGCTGGCTGGCGTGGCAGCTGGCCAGCGCGCGCTACGTGCTGGAGGGGTACAGCGTCAGCGACAACAGCGCCGTCTCCATGCTGCAGGTCTTCGACTTCAGGAAGGTGCTGCTCACGTACTACGTCAAGGTGAGCGGGACCAGGACTTGATGAGTGGTGCGGCGGGCGCTGCGCTGGCTGGCGTGGCAGCTGGCCAGCGCGCGCTACGTGCTGGAGGGGTACAGCGTCAGCGACAACAGCGCCGTCTCCATGCTGCAGGTCTTCGACTTCAGGAAGGTGCTGCTCACGTACTACGTCAAGGTGAGCGGGACCAGAGGTGGAATTTTGTAAAGCAATCGTAATCATTTGACAGTTCATAACGTACGATTATTCTGTCAAACGCTTTGTTTAACTGACTTTATCGTACGTTATGAACTGTCAAATGATTACGATTGCTTTACACAATTCCACCTCTGGACTTGATAAGTTTAATGTCTTTATACTTGAACAGTTGTCACCACTGGCGAGTGACAGGACCTTTATCTACAGTGGCGCTATCTGGTAATCACACCGATTTGGTATCGGCCGAATCCTCCTAGTCTGGTCTGCGAGCACGTAGAATTTTGTCCAATGATCCCAAGCTACCCATCCTTATCGTTCCCGCGTAATTATGTTGCTATCGCGCTCGCACACTCACTGCGGGCGCCCGTCGCACAGTCGCGACAGCAATATAATTACGCGCGAGCGATAAGGATGGGTAGCTTGGGGTCATTGGACAAAATTCTACGTGCTCACAGACCGGGCTTTATAAATTGGAAAGTTTGGAAACCGACCAAATTATCGGCTGAGTAAAAGTCTGTAGTAGTTTTAATTTTCCATAAAAACGGCACTGTACTTCGTAGACGAAGCAAGTTTCGGGTATTCCCCGAATAGTAAAACGGTAGTCTAATTGAAGTCTTAAAAACCAACCAAACTATTGGCTGGTAAAAAGCAGTCTAACACTGCGCTGCACGTCACATCTATGAGGCGATCCTCGCTGTAGCGCCGCCCGAGCGCAATGCAACACACACCAAATTCATAATATTACAACGCTTTGTGTCGTCGTACGCTGTTTTAGTGAAAAAGATATACTATAATGTGGCCAGTGCTCTCTTTTGTTATTTCGTCATTCACGTATATTACAATCACAAAAAATAAGCAATATTACCACAGAATAAGTAATAGTACAGGTACAGAAGGATTACTCTGCAAGACGATTTAAATAAATGCGAGTCTTGCTGCGACGCGATACAGTGGAATTCAGCTCGCACAGCACTACGTACCTACAATTTTATTCACCTACAAGTTTTGTCTCTTTCTATCGCGTGCCTCTGAACTCTTCTTACGCTGTTAGGGTTGCTGTCTAGTGAAAAAAATAATTAATCTACTTATATGTCATGAGGTACGTACCTCATGACACGTATGTATGTAAGTACGCATTCATTATGGAAAACCTTGGGAGAGGCCTTTGTCCAGCAGTGGACGTCATTTGGCTGAAACGAACGAACGCATTCTGAGCAATAGTCATGGTAGGTTAGGTTCCTATACTATCCTAAGAATTATTGATTACCTACATGGCCAACATACCTTTCAGCATCTTTGGGAAGCGAAAAAAAGATAAATCCGGTAGATTTCTTTTCGAATTTAAACACCCGAACGCCGCACAATATTTCTTTCTCTTTATGTCCAATTTTAAATAATACTTCGATCATAGAATTAGGTAGGTACTTCAACGCACGCCAGCGTCCTGACGGGCGCGCGCGTGACACTCGACTGATATAATACCCGCCGGCGGGGCGCTTCGCTGTAGGTAATTATCGGATGTACCGCGCGGAGTGAGCCAGGCCTGATATTACTTTGTTTTGTGACTCATGTTCAACATGTCTAATTTCGTCCGTCCTTAATTTTACTCTCCAGAAAAGCAGCATACAATATACCTTTTCATTTCTTCTCAGAGCATCATCTACTACACGATCCAGTCAAACAAGCTGGAAGAGTGGCTGGCGTCGCCGGTGCTCTCAGAAGCGCTGAAGCCTATGAACGAGCGCGCCTTCGTGGACCTAGACCCGATATTCAACGTCAACCTCGATGAAGATTATGACTTTCGGGCGTCGGGTATTACTAGGTAATTTTAGATTTTGTATTAGGTTTTTTAGATTTTAAAATATAAATATAATGGGAGAGTTTGTGACAAAAAAATCAGATTAGATCATGCTGCTAGCTAAGTTGAAAATTACTGTTTTTTGTCCTGAAATCGTCTCCTGTGCTCGAGAGATTTAATGTTACCGCACCTGAACGAGTGATTTAACCACACTTTTTTAATTGTTCTATAGTAATAGTAATAGAACGTTACGATATTGTGTAATTATAAAAACGTGGTGTACATAGTACACCACGTTTTTTTTTTACAAATGGTCCAACTTTCGCGTGTATCACGTTTGTAACGTTACAAACTAGCGTCGACGGCGCGCTTGAAAATGTTGCCGCGTGGTGTGTATAGGTTTTTAGTCGCGTTTTCGCTCTTAAAAATACTCGTCTCGTTGTTGTTATCAATACTCGTCGACATTTAATGGTTAATATCCACCATTATTGAGCTGCCTTCTTAAGAGCGTTTACGTCTAGCGTGGCATGTCAAGTTTAGGTAATTTCGATGCTATTTTTATTCACACTAAAATAATTATGACTGTGTGCGTGTTCTCACGCTCTATAGTCAAACCAAAATACTTTGATCCACCATCGTAAAAGTGTGCCAGGCTGTCAAGTGACAGCTCAAGGAAACTATAATATCTACAAATCTTCCAACACCGACTCCATAATTATAAATAATGGTATACATTAGTCCTAATCAATAATAAATACGTAAATTCTTTATCAAATAGTAAATTATCAAAGGTTTTTTACTATTTTGAGAATATTTTATACAGTCTATGTTCAGCAGAAAAAAATTTGAATTTTAATGGTGAGAGATTTTTTCTGAAAGAAAGAAAGAAAGAAAGAAAGAAAAAACATTTATTTGGTACCAAAAAATTAAACAATAAGTACAATCAACTTAAAAAGCAAAATACATTGTACCAAATTGGTCTCTGCTCAGTATGAGGTCATAACGTACTGAAGAGCACGTTACGGCCACTGGTATTCTGCAGAAACCATGAAAGAGGGGTGCGTGGCCCATAGCGAACGTTACAACTTACTACAAAATTTGACAAATAGAAGAAAATAAGTAAGTGTGCATTAATTTGTGCTATTGAGCACCTTATAATTATGATGATAATCTAAGATGATGCAATAAAGGTTTATCTATATATATAAAAATGAAACCCGTTTCGCGTTGTCACGGCATCACGTGTGAACGGCTGAACCGATTTCGATAATTCTTTTTTTTAAATGTTTGTGGAAGTCCAAGGATGGTTCTTACGGAAAAAAATATTAAGAAAATCTCTACGCTAAGGCGGTACGAAGTTCGCCGGGTCAGCTAGTGACTTAATAAATATGAATATATGTTAAGGTATTTAAAATAAGTTTGAGAGAGAAAAGATAATATGAATAATAATATGTATTGAGTGTACCTAATATCATTTACTTTTAATGTTGGTATGTGCAGTTTATACATTTAGGCAGGTAGGTAGGTACTTTAAATATTCTTTTGGATAGATAGCAGATGTAGCTTGAATTTGACTTTGAAGGCTCTGACTGTGACACAGTTACGTATTGGTGGAGGAATGTTGTTCCAACATTTTGTTGCCAAGTACCTGAAGCTGCCACGAAAAGCGGCGGTTTTGTAAGGAGGACATATCAATCGATCTGTAATGCGTGATTGGCGTTGCGTGAATTTTAATTTGTTGAACAGGTAGGGAGGACTCTCGTAATTTACTACTCCAAAGAGGAGGCTCGCGAAATGCATCACTCGCCGTGACTCCATGTTAAGGAGGTCACTTCTATTTAAATATGGGGTCACGTGTGCTCTGCGAGGGATGGAGAAACAGTCAGAAAATCGGTTCTATTCAAAACAAACTTTTCCTGTTTACTATTCTTTTTTTATCCGGAAAATGCATAACATTTTATGTGGGGTTATGTGGGGTTCTTCCTACCAGAAGGTGGGTAGCCCCTACACCCACTAAAAACCTGACTGTTTCTGCCATGATCCATATGAGTGATATGAGGGAACGCGGGACATCGCCATTGGCTGTTGCCTGTAGCATTCGTCCTTAGCCGCCACCAGACACCTCCATGTCTAGCGACCGAGGCCTGTTAGGAAGGGACAGTTGGAGACCATAAGCTGTCCTCTTGCGCCCAGGGTGTCGGCGGCGGATAACCGGAGTGTCGGCTGAGGCCTCTCGCTCCCCCTTTCCACTGCTTCTTTCTGTGAAAGAACACTTGCACAGAAAGTAAGCACACTATACCATAAGATTATTTGTCTCATCATATATTTTATACTAATGTAGATATTGTTTCCGAAAGCGAGCGGGTTCATTCCGTACCTGTACGCTTCATGCGTTCTCTAGCAAAAGCTGAAAATCAGTGTTCTGCCCTTTTGAGGGTAGTGTTTATACTGAGCTCTTTGTTTTTTGCATCGCTGCGGCACATATCACTCTTACGTAGGGAACTATTTGAAACGCTAGTCATCTTTATCTTATGTTGTTTTGTCACTTTTGTTATGTTGCAACTGTTGAAATTATTACTAACCTGTGTAACAAAATACCAGTGGTGTCACCTAGTGTGTTTCTTGACTAACTAACTTTATTTCGATATTGAATTGAATTTCAATAGCAACTATTGTGTGTGTTAAAAGCATTAAAAAAAGTGTGTTACAACAAATAAACAATTTATCTATCTATCTCACGCCTCTTCCCGATTGGTAGGGAGAGGTCATTACCAACCGCCGCTCGTTCGCTTAGGCTGGGCACTATTGGAGCGTGTCAGTCTGCTGCGGTGACTTACGTGCCAAGACTGCAGTGTTAACTGACAACCATCTACAGGCTCTCGGCCTATACGGTGGAGGAATGACCCGAAGCACCCATGGCCCGGTAGAACCTGGGTCGCCCTTTGTGTGAGGCGATCATGCCGTCGCACCCACTCCTCTAATACAAGCAGAACTGCCTCTATGGTGCGACGTAAAATTTGGCTGACGGCCAGGCGTACCCTTCAGCACTCTAGGGCCTAGATCCTCAAGCCTCTACCTTTTGGTTTCCACCTCTCGTGATGCACGTACACGTACATTTCCCCTTGGGACCTATGGTCACCTCGCAACTGGCGTCTATTCTCGGTTGTCGACACTGGCTTTGTCGCCACTGAGGATAAATGGCATAAATAATATCGATTGTCACCAGTGGTGACACATACTTTCCCAGTTGTAGCTACAGGCTTTCTCACAACTTATGACAAATTAGAAAAATACATCCCAATTATGCCTAGTGGGGACGTACACAAATATTGACGCAAATGTCATCGTGCATGACATACGTAAAGTAAAAGTCAAGTAAGACCAGATGAATACAAATATTATTAATTTTATTTTGAACTAGCGGCCGCCCGCGACTTCGTACGCGTGGACCTCGTTTTACTCCTTAGTTCGTAAAATCTGTTTGTAAGCCAATAATATGTGTCATTAAAAAAAACAAATTAAAAATAACGACCAAAAAACTTAAAAAAAATTAATGAATTTTAGTTTTTGTCAAAAACTTCAGTTTTGACGGGCACGTTTTTGGGGTCATTTTTGTCGATAAAATTGACATAATAACATCACATTCGATTAACATTTTAAATAACCTTGGCCACCAAAGCGCGACAATTTTTGGCATATTTCTCTCAGTGACAAGTTTTCATTTGGTATGGGATCATTCAAAGTAATGTTTGAAAGCTGTATTGCATTTCTGGGTAACCAGTCTTTCAGGATACCAACTGATGTTCCAATTTTATGACTTCACTAGCTATTTCACTAAACTTAATCTAGTAATATAAGTATATCACTATACTTGGGTCGTTTTATAACTATATTCCTAGTGAGATAGTAATGAATCGCTTTCGTATAACTATGTTACGGTATATAATTATATCCCTAGGGATATAACTATATTACGGCTTTATCTATCTTACTGCGACATATGTTCCCCCTACAACTAGGTGGGACCCTGCTGGCAGAGCATTCCTATTAACTATTCTGTAACCACCTATTTATGGCAAATAAATTATTAGTATTATTCCTCTTTATAATAATATTAGTATACATACATAACTTGCTGTTCCAAATTTTCGTCATTCGTTTTCATTTCATCGCTAAAAATAACTTAATTTTATTTTTCATTACGTCTGAAATAGAATTTGTAGTAAAAATAGACTGTAATGAAAAATAACAATAAAATATTTTAATTACCACGTGATCGCAAAATCTACCACCAAGATTTTGCGGATACACTATAAAAGTCCAGCTACCTGTCAAAGATCAACGTACGCGTGACACATGTCAGCAGAGCACCGAGCGACGTGACCTCACTCTGGAACGCCTCGAGGCGGACTGAATTTGAACGATTCGTGCGCGGCGTTTTATAGTATTTTTCAAATACTCATAGAAAAAAATTTACAATGAATTATTTTAAATTTCAAAGTAAATATTTTAGATAAGATATTCTTCTATTATATTAAGCTATTTTTGTGTTGAATAAAGGAAGAATATTGGTGAAAAAATCACTTTGATTTTTGGGTATTTCACGTTCTTTTAATTTGTGATTTCTTATTGTAAAATGCTTAAATCTAAAAATTTTCTCAGATAACTATTTGCCCAAGGATCTATGCTATAGGATATAAATGTTTGTTAAATCGTTTTCACAGTATTTTTATAAAAATTTCAGCTTGTAAACTGACGCTAAAGTGGAAATTTACAAAACCTGTGTGGACTTATCTTGATAGAATTCTTAAATACTAAACTAATTGCAATATTTTCTCAATTAACTATTTAGACGACGAAATTGCCTAACTATTTATGCCTATAACATATTTGTAGTATTACTGGTTAATGATTGTAACGAGTTGAAAAAGTACTGTTTTAGCGCCAAACGGCGTAAACGCTCTTAACTTCCCGCTATGAAGTCCCTTAAAATGCTCATTTTTTCGCTCACCCCAGGGGCAGATTCTGCGCGATATACCAAGAGTGGATAGTCCACTGCGGCGTTCGACGCGGCGCGGGCTGGCGGCGCCGCGCGGCCGCCAAGGACTCGGCGCTGGTCACGCTGTGCTTCGCGCTCAGCCTGCTCGGCCGCCGCGCGCTGGCCGCCGCGCAGCACCTGTCCGCGTCCAGGTACCTTCCCGCCGCCGCAGCTGTGTGTAGCGGGACCTGCACCGGCGCCCGCGAGGACTCGGCGCTGGTCACGCTGTGCTTCGCGCTCAGCCTTCTCGGCCGCCGCGCGCTGGCCGCCGCGCAGCACCTGTCCGCCTCCAGGTACCTTCCCGCCGCCGCAGCTGTGTGTAGCGGGACCTGCACCGGCGCCCGCGAGGACTCGGCGCTGGTCACGCTGTGCTTCGCGCTCAGCCTGCTCGGCCGCCGCGCGCTGGCCGCCGCGCAGCACCTGTCCGCGTCCAGGTACCTTCCCGCCGCCGCAGCTGTGTGTAGCGGGACCTGCACCGGCGCCCGCGAGGACTCGGCGCTGGTCACGCTGTGCTTCGCGCTCAGCCTTCTCGGCCGCCGCGCGCTGGCCGCCGCGCAGCACCTGTCCGCCTCCAGGTACCTTCCCGCCGCCGCAGCTGTGTGTAGCGGGACCTGCACCGGCGCCCGCGAGGACTCGGCGCTGGTCACGCTGTGCTTCGCGCTCAGCCTTCTCGGCCGCCGCGCGCTGGCCGCCGCGCAGCACCTGTCCGCCTCCAGGTACCTTCCCGCCGCCGCAGCTGTGTGTAGCGGGACCTGCACCGGCGCCCGCGAGGACTCGGCGCTGGTCACGCTGTGCTTCGCGCTCAGCCTGCTCGGCCGCCGCGCGCTGGCCGCCGCGCAGCACCTGTCCGCGTCCAGGTACCTTCCCGCCGCCGCAGCTGTGTGTAGCGGGACCTGCACCGGCGCCCGCGAGGACTCGGCGCTGGTCACGCTGTGCTTCGCGCTCAGCCTGCTCGGCCGCCGCGCGCTGGCCGCCGCGCAGCACCTGTCCGCCTCCAGGTACCTTCCCGCCGCCGCAGCTGTGTGTAGCGGGACCTGCACCGGCGCCCGCGAGGACTCGGCGCTGGTCACGCTGTGCTTCGCGCTCAGCCTGCTCGGCCGCCGCGCGCTGGCCGCCGCGCAGCACCTGTCCGCCTCCAGGTACCTTCCCGCCGCCGCAGCTGTGTGTAGCGGGACCTGCACCGGCGCCCGCGAGGACTCGGCGCTGGTCACGCTGTGCTTCGCGCTCAGCCTGCTCGGCCGCCGCGCAGCACCTGTCCGCCTCCAGGTACCTTCCCGCCGCCGCAGCTGTGTGTAGCGGGACCTGCACCGGCGCCCGCGAGAACTCGGCGCTGGTCACGCTGTGCTTCGCGCTCAGCCTGCTCGGCCGCCGCGCCACACTGTTAAAGCTATCCATTTCCGTTTTTGCTCTCGCTCTCATCAAATGGTGATTCTTTGCGATAGAACGAGACGACATGACAGGCAATGGATAGTTAACACTGTTGCCGATGGTACGGGATCCTACCCAAGTTTCCACCGCGTTCCCAATGCTGCAACTCCTGTTACAGAATAAACTGGATCTATCCGAAAATTCAATGCTTCCAGTTTCCATGCGACAATAAAACGACGGCATGTTTCAATAAAATGTCGAACATTAATGGTCAAAATTGACTACACATGGAGGGACTAGCTTTCCCGTTCGTGGAATTTTTTTCTGCCACAGAAAAAAATTATCGCGCGCGTCCCTGTTTCAAAAACCGGGATAAAAACTATCCGATGTCCTTTCCCGGAACTCAAACTATCTCTATGCCAAATTTCATCAAAATCGGTTCTGTGGTTTAGGCGTGAAATTAAGACAGACAGACAGAGTTACTTTCGCATTTATAATATTAGTATAGATTATGTTCTCATCGCCTCTAATTCCATCGTCCGCCATCGTCCTTGGACTAGACATGCCACGAATATTCGGCTACTATTCGGTATTCGGCCTATTCGGCCACTTTGTTTGGTATTCGGTATTCGGCCGAATAATAGGTACTATTCGGCCGAATACCGAATACCAAATCATGGAAAAAAAGACACATCATATTAATCAAGATTTGTCTTTATTATCAAACTACAATACTTTAATAAGTAAAATTAATCAGCGGTAAGTTGTGATGGATAAAAACAAGCTTTTCAGCATTTGACGGTACCAAACGATTACGCTTTTCATCATAGGTAAATGATGACCAGCTTCAGAAAACAACCTCTCACTATACACGTTACTCCCGGGAGAAGAAAGATAAACTTTAGCAAATTTCGAGAGGTTTGGGTATTGTTTTTCATTAGCTGACCACCACTTGTAAGGATCAGCGTTCCGATCTAGTCGATTTGATTTCAAATAAAAATCCATCTCATTTGCCACATTATTCTTCTCCACGTTCTCCTCATCCATGGACCTATAAAAAAAGTCGGACGGATTCTCATCAACAAAATACTGTGACATTAGGATACACCAGCTTGCCTGTACGTACAGGCCGGCACGCACACATTCACACCCTGTTACACCACTTCGAGTGAAAACTTCACACAGTTGACACATTTAAGCAGCGAAAAAACAACACGAATACGACTTGTCTTGTGTGATGAAATTGTGTAAAAACCGTTCTGTTCGAACAAACAAAAATTAAGGAATCACATTTCACAGGCAAAATAATAATCCAATCACTTATTTCCCGACATTAAAATATTGAAATTAATTGAAATCAAACGTCATTCACTCGAAAAAATAATACGTCAAAGACCAGTGTTCTCAGTTATTTACGTGGGAATATTACCCGAAATATGGGAAATTAATAATGATTTTAGGACTTTTTAGTTATGTATTACGCATACTATGGCAATAAAATAATTTATCATAATAATTTTGTTTTAATGGGATATATTTTCATGGGCAAATTTGATCCTTCCCAAAAATGTGGAACTGCGAAATTCAAATTTTCTTACATTGATTGCAAGTCAGTGTCAGGTTGTATGTTAAAAAAAATCTATCAGAGATAATAATAATATATTGATGATGCATAAGATTATGATTATAATGTACACAAGATTCGTAATTTGTAACTGCGTGAATCATTTTTGATCAACATTATGTACATACCCTGACACACTGACTTGCAAACAATGTAAGAAAATTTGAACATTGAAAATTTCGCGCCTACCTCAACGCATACACCTTTCATCCTTTTAAAATGGCACGGAATAATTCTGTCTACATTTCCAAGTAACATCTGCCGATCTATGTTTTTCTTAAAATAAATGGGTAAAATGTTTTGGCTAACATGGCATCCCTAAATTCACTCACACAATAGACAAACGCCAAAATTTTGCGTCACAGTTTTGTTGTAGCGCGAGTTCCGTCCGCCTTTTTTTATAGGTCCATGTCCTCATCATTACTATTTCGCATATTATCTTTAGCGACTTCCTCAAAGCAGTTCCAGAAACTGTCGGTGTATTTCAAATGACTTATCATTTTCGTTCAAGTTTCTTCTCTTACGACGTGGAGAAGAATCGTCATCGGTACTACTAGACTCATCATCATTACAACTTAGTTTCAGAGCTACTACACAGCAAACAATTGGCCAGTTTATTATTTTCACTACAAATCTCATAATATTCCTATATGGCCGATTTTTTATTAATTGGTGACATTTTTTAATGAACAAACAATTGAAAAAGAACTAACGAACAAACTTTTCAGCAAAATCGTAACGTTTTAAATAAATTTGTAATTTATATTAATCTGACAATGCGTGCCGTGACGTGATTTACTCGCAATGAGGGTTTTCATTTTGAGGGTTGGTGGATTTTGACATATCTGTCAATTTCATGTCAAAAATAACCACAGATATGGATAGATGCAGCATGTGTCAAAAATTGTATGAAGCCGAGCGTGCCACTTTTTAAACGTCATTAGTGTCATTTTAGCGAATTTTAGTGATTGCCGCAACGTAAAAGTAATCGTATCATCGTACTGCATTTGCAAAGTCATCGAATGATATCGTGTGACTCGACTCGAAAATTAATTAATTCCGATAAAACTGATAATTTGTTAAATACAAAACCAAAAACATCTTTATTTACCTTTTTAAAATAAATTAATTCTTACAAATCGTCAAATATCGTTTTTTTTTTAACCTACCAGCGTTTTAAGACATAAATTTGTCAAGTGCATGAATACATGGATCAGTGTGTGTCTTATTGTTATGAGTAAGTACGGTTCCTTGGGATCGGTATGAGTGCACCACATACAGGGACCATGGTTTTAACTCTTAAGAGTACATCGCAGGATATGTATTAAAAACAATGCTACTTTATACTTCTTCTACTGCTACTTTATTCTAATTAATTATTTGTTACTTGTGCTGTAATTACAATTCTCAATCCGTAAATAATTTCTTCTTTCTACCGTGTTCGTACTACTGTCCTCGTAAAATCATCGTAACCGATTATTGTAATCGGATTACATGAACATCACTCGACCATGTATGTCCATTTGGACATATCGGAATGGCACGCTTTGACGATCAACTTGCTGTATCTACTCTAATCCATATCTGTGAAAAATAACCAATCATGCAGCATTTGGACCTCGCGTCTACGTATTGTCATCTGGCGGATTTTCCAATCGCGAAAACCCTCATTGAATGAAACAGTCAAATAGCCTCACACCGCCCGCGCGCGATGGAGACAGGTCGCAACCTGTCGTATTATTATTTACGCGCTCGACTAGCATGTACTTTGTGCCGAATATTCGGCCGCCGAATATTCGGCGCTTCGGCCGACAGCATTGCCGAATATTCGGTATTCGGTATTCGGCCAAATCACTATTCGTGGCAACTCTACCTTGGACTGTTTTTTTTTTTCATACCTGCTACTTTTTTACTATTCTTTGCAGCGTCGAGTTTTTCCTTTACGGGCTGCACTCGCTGTTCAAAGGCGACTTCCGCATCACGTGCGCGCGCGACGAGTGGGTGTTCACCGACATGTCGCTGCTGCATTCCGTGCTGGCGCCCGCCATCCGCATGGCTCTTAAACTGCACCAGGTTAGTGGGGAGACGCCCCTTAAAACTTAATACCGAAGTGGGAATATATTTCCCACCACATTTTGTTACTTATTCGCTCGCGTCTGCCATCCGCATGGCTCTTAAACTGCACCAGGTTAGTGGGGAGACACCCCATAAAACTTTATACTGAAGTGGGAATATATTTCCCTTCATATTTTGAACATTATTCGCTCGCGCCTGCCATCCCCATATCTCTCAAGCTACACCAGGTCAGTGGGGAGATACCGCTTAAACTTTATACCGAAGTGGGAATATACTACTTCCCACCTTATTTTGAAGCTTACTCGCTCGTATTGTCCAAAAACAATGAATTTGATTATTTTGACTGTTAAAAGGTTAGTTTTTGTCACACTGGTTGCGGTCCGCGGTCAGGTCAATCAAAGTGAACTCAGCCCGCATCACGTATGAACATTTTGTATTGATGCGGTCCAAGGGTCACCCCCGCCGCACATCACTTATTTTGACACTATAATATCAAAGTTAAATTGCAAAAGTAATGTACACACCCCAGGTCCAGTCGAGGGAATGCTAGGCTAAATAAAAGCCAACTTCGCAAACAACGGTATATTGTTCCAAAGATAGTCGATTTCATACAAACAGATTTTACTATATAAAGGGCCCTCCGAATACTTCACTTGCGAGAGCTAAGTAAGCACAGCGCCATCTATTGGTAGTTTTACGAACTTTGTTCTTGTAAACACTTGTACATTAACTGCCCGCCAAGGACAAATTGATATAATTGTCCTTATAAAAGAAATTAAAAAAATACCTTGTCAAAATGTCGCGCTAAAATAGAAATTTATCTTTGCTGGGCTTACAAAATAAAACAATTACAAAGTAATATAAACCGAAAAACAAAAAAACAAGTTTAAGATATAAACAGAAAACTTAAATAATAAATGTAAGTTCAGTCACTTACAGGTAAAACACATATTTTATTTGTAGGGCGTTTTATCAAAGAGTTTTTGCTCTTTACTGTGACCACCCTCGTAATTCCATCTTGACCTGAATGTTCATCCACAATTTTACCATAAAACCATCTGCATGGTGGAAGACCATCCTCTTTAATCAACACTATGTCTCCTACTTTAGGTTGTGGGGCTTGTGTGGCCCATTTATATCTGTGGAAGAATTGGTTCAAATATTCTTTAGACCACTTACGCCAGAATTCTTGAGTCATACGTTGAGTGTACTGCCATCGTCTAAGTGAGCCTATATTTGAGTTCTCGTAATTTCGATCTGGTGCTGTGACTAGAGGTTCACCCACAAGAAAATGTCCTGGAGTTAACACTTCATTTTCCTGATCTCCGTCCAGCTTAGATAAAGGCCTCGAATTTAGGCAAGCTTCGACCTGTACTAACACTGTCGACATTTCTTCGTATGTCAAGGTAGAATTGCCAATGACTCGTTTGAGGTGGAACTTAACGGATTTAATTCCAGCCTCCCATAGTCCACCGAAGTTGGGCGCGTGAGGTGGGATAAAATGCCAGGTTGTATTGTTGTTGGCCAATTGTTCAGCTATTTCTGGAAGGATACTGTCTTTCTCATTGGAGAAGAGCTTTTGTATTTCTGCTGCTGCTCCCACAAAGTTCGTGCCATTGTCACTCCAAATATCTGAGCAAGGACCTCTACGGGCGACGAATCTTTTAAAAGCTTGAAGAAAGCCATGCGATGTAAGTTCGCTGACCGCCTCCACATGTACGGCTTTGGTCGCCATACATACGAACAAACATATGTATCCTTTATAGGACTTATAACCCCGACCCCTTGTAGTGCGGATTTGGATCGGACCTGCAAAGTCCACTCCACTTCGTAAAAAAGGGCGAGCCGGTGTGACCCTCACTGCAGGTAGCTGTCCCATTAATTGTTGGTAAGTCTGACCTTTATTCTTCACGCAATCAACACATTTTCTCACATGGGTTTTAACTAATTGTTTAGCTCCAATAATGTAGTACTTGTTCTGTAAGTAATTCAATGTTAACTGCGGCCCGCCATGTAACGTCTGATGATGAGCGTCTGCAATCAGCAAGGCCGTGAGTTTAGAGCTCTTTGCCATGACAATTGGATGCTTACGACTTGATGCCATATGAGATTTTTCTAATCTCCCACCGACTCTTAGTAAATTTGTTTCATCTATAAATGGATTTAGAGATTTTAATGAATTGTTTTTAATTGGAATATTCTTTTTTATAGCTTCAATTTCTTCTTCAAATTTAATTTTTTGATCTCTTATTATGCAAACTTCTAACGCCTTTTCCATTTCCTTTGTAGTTAAATACTCATTGTCTTTTCTTTCAGATTTCGGCTTCTTCATTTGTAAAAATCTTCGACAGTATGCTGTTACTCTTATTAATCTTCTCAGTTTCGAAAATCTTTCGAAGAAATCTTCTTCAGTTGTTATGTTGTGAACTTTGATGGCTTCTATTTCGGTTGTTAATTCTGTAGGTTTTTTGTAATTTATATTTTTAGTCATCAAAAACTCCGGACCATTTAACCACAGTGATTTATTTTTCAGCTCTGAAGGTGTAACTCCCCTGGATGCGTAGTCTGCTGGATTTTCCTGAGTACTTACGTGTGACCACTGATTAGGATTTAAGTTGGTAATTATTTCAGAGACGCGATTGGCTACAAATACCTTCCATCGGCTGGGCAAGCTGTTTAACCAGGCTAAAACTATTGTGGAATCTGTCCATGCATGCAGGTTTGTATGTTCAATATTTAGAACCTTAGACGTCTCCAGCATTAATCGTGTAAGCTCTACAGCTCCGCATAATTCCAGCCTTGGTATAGACACTTGTTTGATAGGTGCCACTTTAGATTTTGCTGTTACCAACGACACATGGATATTCCCTTCCGCATCAATAGTTCGGATGTATACCACAGCGGCGTATGCCACCTTCGAGGCGTCGCAGAACCCATGGAGTTCCCTCTTGACGTCATTTAATCTCGTTCCAAGCCATCTAGGAATCTTCACTTCGCTTATGCTTTTCAGGTCTTCCCGGTAAGTACACCATTCCTGCAGTATTTTACTAGGTGCTTCATCATCCCAATCAATCCCCGCTATCCACAGCTTTTGTATCAACACCTTTGCTATGATTATACATGGTGTAACCCAACCTAAGGGATCGAATAGGCGTGATATATCTGCTATTATTTTTCTTTTAGTAATAGGTGGTAGCAGTTCTGGAAGATCAACTTTATATCGAAAATGATCACTGTGCCGTTCCCAGGTAAGTCCCAAAATTTTTATTACTTCATCCATTTTTATTGTTATCCCATCCTTACATTCCTCTTTTTCCTTCCCGTTTTCCTGTTCATTTTCCCTGCTCTTAATCATTTTTAACAATTCTTCGTCATTACTCGCCCACTTCTGTAATCTGAATCCCGCTTTATTTAGTAAACTTTTCATTTGTGTATATAATTCTATTCCTTCTGTTACAGATTCACAACCGCTCATCATGTCATCCATGTAGAAGTTTTCTCTAACTTTATCCACCGCTAAAGGATAATTAAGACCTTCATCCTTTGCCACTTGCTGAAGCGTTCGAACTGCTAAAAATGGAGCTGAAGCAGTACCGAAAGTCACTCTAACAAGTTTGAAATCTTTTATTGCCTCATTAGGGTTATTTCTCCATACCAATCTTTGAAAGTTAGTGTCATCTTCGTGTACCTTTATTTGCCGATACATTTTAACAATATCTGCTGTAAGACAAATGTACGACAGTCTCCACTTCATCACTAAATGTCTCAAGTCTGGCTGAATGGTTGGTCCCACCATGAGGTTTTCATTCAGTGATACCCCATTTTTTCCTACCTGAGAGGCATTAAATACTACTCTGAGCTTAGTAGTATCCTTGTCCTCTCGAACAACTGCGTGGTGTGGTAAATATACTGATTCTTCTCTTTCCAAGTCTGGTTCCATTACTTCGATCATGTGTCCCATTTCCAAATACTCATTTATTACAGCCTTATAACTTTCTTTGAATTTGTTATCTTTTTCGAATCTTTTTTCCAGCCCTTTTAATCTTTGCACAGCTATACTTCTCGTCTCTCCTCTTTTGCACTCTGGGTTTTCTGTCTTAAAAGGCAATTTCACGATGTACCTTCCTTCTTTATCTCTAGTAGTTGTTTTAACATAAAATTCTTCACATTTTCTTTCTTCTTCTGTGTACTTTTGTTCCTTTGTGAGACTCATGCTATTTTCCAACTCCCAAAACTTTTTCAACAGTTCATCGCTTTCTTGTAACTGGCAATGCAACGATAATGTTTCTGCGTTTTGATAATTTGGTAGTTTCACTGATCCCGATAAAATCCAACCCAAGCTCGTGGATTGAGCAAGGAGCGTTCCATTTGATCCCTTTCGTATACCTTCTTGGATTATCTGACTAAATACTTCCGCACCCAATAATATGTCTATTTTATTGGGTCGGTTGTATTCTGGGTCAGCGAGTTCTATGCCTTGGAATTCTGAGTAATCTAATTGATCTATTTTCCTACTAGGGAGGAAAGAAGTAATAGATTTCAGAACGTACGCATTCACTGTGACACTCCAATTAGGGTCTAACCTAGATTTAACCTTTATGGTCACTTTCGCTTTTGAGACTAATCCTTTATCTCCACGCACTCCCAAAATCTTACCATGAATTGGTGTTTTTCTCAATTTCAAATCATTTACAGCCGATTCTGTAACGAAGTTTCCTTGAGAACCTTGATCTAATAAGGCTCTCAACATGTAGTTGTTTCCATTTCTCGACTCAGTATTGATTAGCGCCGTCGCTAACAATACTTGTTTTACATTACCTGTCGAGACGTTACATGAAACTACAGTTGATGTTTTATTTGATTTACCTGCCTCATAAGGCCCCTTTGGTGGACTATCTTTTCCCTCTGACTCAACCTTAACAACATTAGACTGCGCGTTCTCTGCATTTTTTGGATGTAGTAGTGTGTGATGTTTACGATGGCATATTTTACACTTTTGACTAACGAGACAAGTCTTCGCACCATGATTTGAACCTAAACAATTGTAACACAAACTGTTTGATTGAATGAAATTACGACGATGGTCCACAGTTTCATTCGAAAATCTTCTACAAGCACTCAACTTGTGAGCCTCTGAACAAAATACACATTGAATTCCAGTAGAAGTATGCATAGCTTTAAATTTGACAATATTATTATTTGCATTGAAATTGTTATGTGACTGATATCTATTTGAAACTACTTTGTTGTCTAAAAACTCTAGTGCTCTGTATCTGTTCGTTAAAAACTCAGTAAATTGTTCGTACTTAGGTAATTCCTCAGATGGAGTACTTTGTGTAATATTAAACTCCCACTGTTTTCTCGATTCGGCATCCAGTTTCAAACATAAAATATGTATAATAATTATGTCCCAATTCCTAATGTCTATACCCAAATTAGCTAACCCGCTCAAGCAATCGTTGGTGGTATCAATTAATTCTTTTAAAGCCGTCGCAGATTCGTTTACTATATTCTTTTGGCTAAGCAATCGTTTCAAAATATAATGAGATAAATAGCGCTTATTATCGTACCTCGATTTCAACTGAGTCCAACAACGATCGTAATTAGCTTCAGATATCGGAATCTGCCTGAGTAACTGCTCAGCTTCGCCAGTGAGTGAACTTTTCAAATAGTGCATCTTTTGTACGTTATCTAATTTCGAGTTATTATGAATTAACGAGATAAACAAATCTCGGAATGTGATCCATTCCGTGTATTGCCCAGAAAAATTAGGAATAACTATTTTAGGTTACTTAAATGATTCAGTTTTAGAATCATGATGTTTCTCACTAACTTCAGTTCTAGCAGATTTTGATTTCGAAAATGACTCTATAGTAGACCTAAGCTCGGTTTTATAATCAGTGTATATCTCCTCTGCTAAATCATAAACATCCTTCTGTGAATATTCATGAGATTTTAATGCGGCACCATATTTTCTAATAAGTGACCTATGATTTTTCGCAAACTCAGTCCATAATTCCTCTAATGATTCCAATCTTGTTTTACAATAAGCCTCTGTTATTCGCTCTTTAGGAGATTTATTATAATTCTTTTTAGCTTTATAAATTTTATCATAAGTATCCACTTGCAAATTAATTTCCGAATCCATGTTTAATAATTAATATTATAAACAAATGCAATTAATAAACCTTTAAAATAACGGGGTTTGAAACTCCAGAAACTTAAACTTACACCATCAAACTATACCTTCTATCAAAGACAAGTGTAAAATTTTCTAAGTCTAAAACACATTAAAACTTTACTATGTTAAAAATTACTAAAATATTTCTAAGTGTTTTTTCAATAAAAATCTAACCAAAATCGGGCATAGGTTCCCCGTCGGAACAAATTTTTCTTAAAATTAGACTAAGTTAATACTAAACATGCACACAAATTTTCAAAGTCCCAATGATCTTCAAATTATAACTAAATCTTCAAAGTTTATTCTTCCAAACAAATAAGGTTCAAATTCGCGTTTCCAATTCACTTCACTACGTATCGTATATTAATAGCACTTCCAAGTTTTTAAAGTTATTTACCACGAAGTTATAGAGTTCAATTTTGCTTGACTCGACCAATAAGAAAATAATTCAACACTCACAGTTTTTGTCCTTGTCACTCACTCGCGCGTGACGTCACTGGTCAGTTGTCCTTTTCTGGCACCTGAACTGGCTCCTGACGGCACCTCCCCACCAGCATCATCACCAGCACCGTCCCGAAGTCCAAAGCCGGATTCGCCACCAAGCTCGGACCCCTGCTGCAGCAGCTCCAACTCCTCAGGGTGCTGCTCCTCCAGACAGGCACCACCAGCTAGGCACCTCCAATGCACCACACACCGCCTTAATGCTCCAAAATTCGCGTCACCGTCAGAACGGCTTTCCCATCCGGATGAGGTCTGGCACACCTTACCGGAGCTCGAAGGACCATGTACACACCCCAGGTCCAGTCGAGGGAATGCTAGGCTAAATAAAAGCCAACTTCGCAAACAACGGTATATTGTTCCAAAGATAGTCGATTTCATACAAACAGATTTTACTATATAAAGGGCCCTCCGAATACTTCACTTGCGAGAGCTAAGTAAGCACAGCGCCATCTATTGGTAGTTTTACGAACTTTGTTCTTGTAAACACTTGTACAAGTAATATTATCAAAAAAAAATTTAAGCACAATTAATTTTCTCAATATTTATTTCATAAAATGAAATTAATAATAAGACAATATTTAGTTAATATTTAACAAGTTGCTTTGACAACTAACTGTTATATTATAAAATTCGTGTTATGTAAAATTATATAAAATTTGTTGATAAATAAGAATATCTTAATGCATGACATCGATTTCGCTTCACAAAGCGATAATTGGATACTACACTCAACATCAAATAAACCGCACCTTCCGCGACGCGAACTTTAAAGATTTTCTTCTGACATAATCATGGTGCCCCAACAATATTGGTATTATTTGAAAGCCCAATAAATATCCTTAAAGAAAAACACATTTAATTTCTAAATAAATGATTATCATATACCATAAATGTGACTTGAAAAGAGACCTCACTTTGGGCTCACCTCTGGGATCACTTAGACCAAATTTTATGGTTATAAAACCAAATAATGATCACACGTGTCCTCTTTAACAGATGGATACCGATTAATCCCAACTTAACAGTTTTATAGCCATAAAAGTTGGCTCAAGCGTAATAGCCTATTTTTTGAAGAAGTGACTCTGGATCCTTCTAAAGACACATTTTTGGGGTAAAAACCTTTCCTTTAATGAAATGAAGCTTAGAACTAGGCTTTTAAATGGTGCCAATATTGGTGGCAAGTGGGGATGCATACGTTTGAAAGTGCTTGTTGCGGGAGGTGCGATTTATTTGATGTTGAGTGTAGTTAAATGTAGGTTCCACGGTAACGAAATGGTTCTAAAAGCGTTTTATTGTTGGTAGCTATACATTTCAAATATTCTATTGCCTCTTTAAAATCTTGAAAAAGTTCGTAATGCTCTTTGGTGTTTGGTTGATCACTGAATGCAGTGAGGCAGCTACAAGATTCTTTATATAGCGTTTCTGTTCTCCTATTCGTGCCAGCGAATTCCAAAAACAATTGTGCTTTTAAGAAATTAAAATTGTTGTATGATTTTTTTTGCTGGTTGTTCATTTTTGCATTTCGCAAATTTTTCTCTCCCCATTCCACACAGACAACACACTGGCACCTTATTTGTGTTTTGGTAAACAGGTGCAACGTACGGTTTTTGTACGTATGCTCATACCAGTGACCCCTGAAACCAAATAAAAACGTTCGGTACCTAGTTTAAAAGACACTTCACTAGCTTTGGCTCGCTGTTTCATTATTATTTGGCCAATTAACTCAATATCGTTTTAAATTACAGTCCACATGTTATTCTGATGTAAAATTAACAATAATTATTCAGTAGTTTAAACATCCATCCGTCAACACAAACAAAAACAATTTTATTGTATGAAGTATGATTCAATTAAATTTTTTAGAGTATACTTACACGTGTGATATTGTTAACTCGTCTCCGGGCTTGATTGGTTTCAATGCAATTAGAGCTACTTTGTTGTTTAGCCCAACCACATACAAATTAGAATCGCAGCTATGCTTCAGTTTACTTGTAAATGAAAACACACCAACATTTTTCTCCGGGACATTTGTTATTTTGTCATGAGCGGTACTGTTGACAAGTGAAGTTTCTATAGCTACAGTCCCCATTGTCATATTTAAATGAAGCAATACCCTACCCAGGGACCGTATAGCGTCAGCTTTTTCTTCACCACTAGGAAAAAAAGATGGCACGCTTTCTAAATAATGAATGATGGTTGCATAAATAAAAATCGCATTATAAGTCGTTCCAAAAACGAAATGCTTGTCAGTATTGACGTTCAAAATAGATAGTTTGTTGTTTAAATCATATACTTCATTTATTAAACTGGAATTCATCTTTTTCACCCCTAAGTGTGAGGATATAATTTTGAATTCCTCCCAGGTGCATTTTTTCTTTAGTTTTATTGCTGCTTTTACAGACAACCAGTATAGTAAATTGTGAGCACATAATACATGAAACACGTGAATAATATGGCATTCTACGTCATGATACTCCTCATAGCAAAGCCTTTTACATTCCTCGTTGCAGAATAACGCGTAGTTACAGTTGTCACATGGAATCAAATTTAACGAGAACGCATGACAGTAATGACAAGCCCTGATTTGATTTTCTGGATTCAAAAGTCCAACATACGCAGTTTCAAGTGCGACCAGTGTTCCTAGGGGAATGTTTTTTTGGGCGATGATTTTGGTCCGCCCATCTTTGATGATGAAATCAACTGCCGCACTCACACTTGGCACTTGTTTTTGTGTTTTTCCTTGAATTGTAAAGAAATTTTCGATAAACGTATTCCGTGAAGGGTTACCGTACTCTAGTAAATGTTTATCAAATAGACATTCGGCTTTCATTTCTTTAAGTCTTGACTCATAGGCGCCGTTGTCAAGCGCAAGACAAATATCAATATCAATCGAGCAATTTGGCCAGTAGTTATTTTTAGTATGGAACAAGAGACTGGATCTGCCAAAGTATGCTTCCAGTAAAGCATTGGAATTTTTTGGTGCTCTACGTAGTGCCGCGTTATAGAAATATAATGCCTTCTTGTAATCTTCCTCCTCACAGGCTTTGTCACCAAGCTTCCGGAAATGTATTGATACACCCTCATGTTTGGGATCATTCCTTATCACGGGAAGTTTTTTTGTTTTCATCAATATTTCGAGAGCCGTCACAACAGCTACACCTTTGTCTTTTTGTTTTATCGAATTATAAATGTCATCAATTAACCTTTTGTCGGATAAAAATTTTTGAAATGCATTGGGGTCGTCATAGAAATTCATGATGAAAGTAAGGAAGTTACCTTACATTTCTCAGTCGACCTGTAAAGCCAAGTTGTATATTTAGTTTGCATTCAATTTTAAATAATACTAAACAAAATTCTAGCCTAGCCTTACTCATTGAAACAAGATAGTGGGTTATGTAATTAAATACTGAAGTAAATAAAAACCGATGACATGACAAAATTATGAAAAGTTTTTATGAATGTAATAATAAACAATTTACTCACTTTGACCGCCTTCGTAGTTCGCGTTAACGTAAAAACTAACAACTGAAACACTGCAAATGCTAGTTTTAAACCACACCGTGTTAGATAATAATGTGCATTTAATGTGTGTTAAAGCTTAAGTAGCGGCGTAAAATAATAGTGATTACATTCAATATTTAATGCGGTGATTCTCTAACCATAGATACTACCTTGCACTTAACGTTATCAATGAATTAGTCATTTTTTATCGCAATCCTTCTTTGTATAAACATACTAGTATTATTTCCACCTCTACGTTTTGTCGTAGTATTATCGCTGGAGATAAATAATAAAATCAATAAAGTAACTGCGCAACGACTGAAATTACATTGATGACTATCTATACTTCAAATCGATAAGTGTTTGGTGCGTTGAGTGTCGTCCAGGTGTACACAAAAACCTGGGATTCCCCACAAACATTTAAACTGTATTTTCACCATCTAATGAAAACATCTCGGATGCTCAAATATTTTTTTTAAATGTCAATGAAATAAATCTACCCATAAATCCAATTTAGCTGGCCAGGCGTGAAAACGTAACAGGCAGAAAAATCAATAGTTATTTTGCTGTGCTTATTACTTGTGAAGGCTCTTTTCCACGGAAACATCCTGTTTTGCTGGTACTGTAGTAAAAATTCACTCGAATATCTCGTTTGCAGTGTCTCGTATAAAATAAATCCCTTCAAATTCGGTGTTGTCATTAAACTGGACCAGTAAAAAAGAGGATCCAGTTTAATTACAAAGATTGTTTCATAGAAGTGTTCTCACTACAGCTTCCTGCATATTTTTTTTTCCAAACACCCGTACCGCAGAAAAGGGGATACTGCCGCGCGTGTGGAAACATAAATCCAGTAATGCAGTTGCAGAATCCCGCAAAAATGGATAACCATGGGAAAGGGCCCTGACATTGGTGTTTTGTTTTGAAGATTCTCTTATCCCCAGGACCACTTCATGTTCCCCGAGGAGTACTGCAGCAGTTCAGCGCTGTACGCGGCCATATCGTCGCACGCGCAGCGCCTCGTAATCTGCCACGAGGCGGCGCCGGCGTGGCGCTACAATGTGCTCAGGGGCGCGCCGCATTTGCTGGCATTGAGGTCAGTCTTACGTGTAACACTTAGGGCTATATTTCACCGGGACACCATGGCGGCTCAACCAGCTGCATACATTAAGTTGGTAGCCGGCGACTGGTTGCGCCGCAATGGTGTCCCGGTGAAATATATTATACAGTGTGAGTCACGTTAAAGTGTACATATGAAAATAGATGAAACTAGACCTATTTTTATCGACAAAAAAGAGGTCAAAAATTTTTTGAAATTTATTTTTTATTTTTTATAGAATTTTTTTTCTTCCAATTAGGGTAAACCACCCAATCATTGGCACTCTACCAATTTATTGGCATGCTCCAGTTTTTTAAGAAAATTAAGGTTGTTTGTAGCCAAACCTTATATTTTTTAGTAGAAATTGTAGAGTAATATCATTTATTACTCAACTGGCTACACACGTTTTTTATTTTTTCAAACATCGCGGCGCATCAACCATTTGTTTGACAAACCGGGACCTAAGCGAAAAAAACAATCGAAATATTCGTTTTTTACTAAGGTAAGAGCTATTATAATCTTTGAAAAAAATGCAAATCTACCTTGTTGTTCTTATACATAATCATTTTTTCTCATTATTGAATATATTAACTGCCTTTTTAAAACATTATTTTATAATTTAACCGCCAACTTTTAATTATTTGTGGTGTGCCAACATTTGGTATGCGTAAAATCTGTTTATCCATTTTATTGGCACACATGCCAATAAAAGGGTATTTAAAATAATTTGAGTTTATTAAAAATTATACCTTGTTTGTCTCAAAATTGAGTTTAAATTTCATTTAAAATATTTTCTAACGTTTTGGATACACCAATCCAAATGTTGGCCCACTGCCAATTATATAAAATCCATTTATTGGCACGGGTGTCAAACATTGGTTAAAAAGATGCCAATAAAAAATATTATCTTTTAAGCCACTTTCAAAGCCTTTCAAAGTCGTATTCCACTAATCCCCGTTGACGGGGATTGTCAACGGGGATTAGTGAACTTTTTGTTCATTAATCCCCGTTAACGCCAATGGAGTTTATAATGGGGATTAATGAACTAAAAAGTTAATTAATCCCCAGTACGTTAAAAATAAAATACTAATGTAAGAATCAGGTACCTTCTATTTATTACTGGATAAGAACTCACTTATTATTTTTATTATCAAATTAAATTAAATTTAAGACTGATTAAAATACTTAAACAAATTTTACACTTACCTGATTAACCAAAAGCACTATGGATATTGAATCGTTATTCCCCATTCATCATTTA
The DNA here is from genome assembly GCF_963855985.1 of Ostrinia nubilalis. Taxonomy (NCBI): domain Eukaryota; kingdom Metazoa; phylum Arthropoda; class Insecta; order Lepidoptera; family Crambidae; genus Ostrinia; species Ostrinia nubilalis. The sequence continues at coordinate 10,156,628 of NC_087101.1, read as the reverse complement.
AAAGAAGATGGAAATGATTACATACAAATTTGGGCCAAGATGTAACAAGATAAAAATGGTGTAAATTAATAGCTTTGTATTCAGGCTTAAATATAATTTAATTTGATTATAAAAATAATCAATAAGTGAGTTCTTATCCAATAATAAATAGAAGGTACATGATTGTTACATTAGTATTTTATTTTTTAACGTAGTTTTCTGAATAAAGAAAAATAAAATAAAGTAATGGGAATTAATGAACTTTTTAGTTCATTACCTAATCCCCATTATAAGCTCCATTGGCGTTAGCGGGGATTAATGAATAAAAAGTTCACTAATCCCCGGGATTAGTGGAATAAGCCTTTGAAAGGCTTTGAAAGTGGTACCACGGTCTACTATACAATTCAAATTGAAACATCCTGATCATCGCTCTAAGCCCGGTCCGCTCACAATTTTAACTGACGAGGAAGAACAGCTATTTGTTGACTGGATAAAATAAAAATCAGTAGCAGAAAAAGTATTTTATAGTGAAGAGAAAAGAAGATTTGATAATAAGTGTTTATGGAAAGTTTAAAACCATATTTAAATATAAGCGTTTGAACTGATATGGTATGTTCCTATACAAATAAATGTTACTTTTCTTATAACAAAGGATTTTATTTTGTTTATTTCTATCATGAATCTCTTTAAAACCTCTACATAAGACCTAGCAGCTATTTTTCAGTCTTGCGAGAACAGTGCCAATAATAGGTAATTATCACTGCCAATAAAAGGTTTGGCTATGCCAGGAACTGGTATTTTGAGGATTTTTTTTAAAAGGTACACTATATTGAATAAATGATTTAATTTATTAATGATAAGTACTTTATAATATTCTACAAAGATTAAAAGACCAATATAAATGTTTTTTTCTTTGATAAAACATATTTTTACATGCGAATTTTACCGGTTTTGTGAAGTAGCTGCTTAAAGTGCCAATAATTGGGTGGTTTACCCTACTTATTGTAAAGAAAACGTAATAACTTTTAAACTAAGCGGTATATCCTGATAAAATAAAAACAGTAATAATGCTAAATAACAGGCAATACTAAAACAATACATAAAATACACAAAAAATGCAAACAAATAATAAAAAATGATACTTTTTGAAAAAAATATGCTTAAAAATTCGTATTTTTTTGGTTATTTGATAAATTTCTCCAAAAAATGCCCCTATAACAGATGGTTTTTATTACTTTTTATTATTCTCTATCGTATTATTTTTGTAAAACTAAAAATCGCATATCTCTATCCCCATCACAACATTTGCTATGATCGTTTAAACAAAGGCCTGCCACCACATTTTTCTCCGCTACAGGTAGAGACAATTTTAATTTTAACTCAAATGCTTATTTTACTTCGAAATCTTTTATTTTATTTAAAATCTAACTTGTCTTTATCCAAATTACAAATCTAGAGTCACTTTCAGTTTCGTTGTTAACGAAGCGTTGAATGGCGCGCCCGGAGAGGCTTAGTTCAAACGATTATTGCAAACGTTGTGATAGGGATAGAGACATGCGATTTTTGGTTTTACAAAAGTAATACGATAGAGAATAATAAAAAGTAATAAAAACCACCTGTTATAGGGGCATTTTTTGGAGAAATTTATCAAATAACCAAAAAAATACGAATTTTTAAGCAGATTTTTTTCAAAAAGATCATTTTTTTATTATTTATTGGCATTTTCTAGGTATTTCATGTATTTTTTAGTATCGCCTGTTATTTATCATTATTACTGTTTTTATTTTATCAGGATATACCGCTTAGTTTAAAAGTTATTACGTTTTCTTTACAATAAGTAATTTGAAGAAAAAAAATTCTATAAAAAATTAAAAAAAATCTCAAAAATTTTTTGACCTCTTTTTTATCGATAAAAATAGGTCTAGTTTCATATATTTTCATATGTACACTTTAACGTGACTCACACTGTATATATATAATATAATATATATATATATATATAATATAGGTATAATAAGGCTTCGGCAGACCAAACGCGGGGCAGTAGCAGCGCTGTTTGAATGCGGGCCCGCGCAAGTTGTAATACAAGAAACTCTTTGAAGTGTGTCATACCAAATTTGAACGCGGGCCCGCGCTCCAACCGCGCCGCACTGCAACTGCCTAACGGCGCGGGAGCGGGACAGAAGCGGCGCGAGCGCGGGCCCGCGCTTTTGTGTTACTATGGCGGCCATAGCATGACTCACCGGAGGCAGGGCGGCAGCAGTGCAGCACAGCGCGTTGAAAGCGGTTTACGACTAATATTCTATTTTACAACCGCCCGCGTTGCAACTGCTTTGAAACTGCCGCTGCCTTCAGTATGCCTACTGTCGCGCTGCAACTGACCCGCACTGCTTCTGACCCGCGTTTGGTCTGTGGAATCCTTTAGGCTGCATACTACCTACTTCTTCCCGGAGTATTTCAGAGATTCAGCACTATGCGGAATCCCGCGTCTGAAGAAGCTATTGATATACATCACAATAACTATAGTACTAGAGCTTAACTCAAGCAGTGCCTGCGGTATATGAGCGGCTGTTGATTTTGACATATTATGACGTGACAGAATACAAACTGAAGTCTCGCTGACATTTGACGTAACAAAAAACACCTTCCCGTGTCGCTCCCATAACTCAGGTACTGCCTTAGTAAAAGCGCTAGAACTATAATAGTATAGATCATTGGTTCCCAAAGTGGGGAGCGTACCCCCCAGGGGAGGCGCAAAGACCTTTAAAGGCGTGAGCCATCTGTGTACTTAAGTATAAAAAACCTGCGACCGCTGAGAGAATGCATTCGAGATTGCTCAATACGACCAGTAAATAATCTTGACTAGAGGAGGGGGGGGGGGGGGGGCGCGGAAATTTTGTATGGTCAAAAGGGGGCGCGTCTCAAATATGTTTGGGAACCAATGGTATAGATGAAATTACACCGGTTTTCAGCGCGCCTAATTATAAATATCTATGGTCTTACGAGTCAGTCTTAAAGAACCATTTGTGTTTTGTCTCCAGGCACGTGATGGACGAAGGCAACGACGACTACAAGATCATAATGCTGAACAAGCGCCATCTAGGCTTCAGGGTGATCAAACTGAACCGCGAATGCGTGCGTGGGCTCTGGGCTGGACAGCAGCAGGAGCTGGTCTACCTCAGGAACAGAAACCCGGAGAGAGGCTCCATACAGAACGCTAAGCAGGTGGGTAGTAGAAGCACAGAATAATAATAAGTACTACGTACAGAAGTTTTACTTTGCGAAGGTATTTAAAAAAATGTATGCTCAATGTCATTAACAATATGGTGTAATTTAGCTTATCTCAAGAGTCAAGCACCATTTTGTTGACAAACGTCAGTGATCGGCACTGCGCCGAAGCTATAGGGCTGACTTCGGTAAAATGATGTGACGTGAGGTGCCAAACTGCGGAAAATGGCGGAGGAATTACATGATTTAGCATGAATTATCATGAATAATATTAACTACTTATTTACCTCTCCTCAGTCCTCAGTGTCTTGAGGCAACTTAAAAAAGTACATTCTGTGTTTTTATTATTATTTAGGCAGTTAAATACTGCACAGTATTTAGTACACCATTTTCTTTATTTTCTTCCATCATACACAAGAATACGCGTGCGTGAGTCAATGTTCGCTCGTATGTGAGGCCTTGTCGAATAGTATCCTGTAGGTGGGCCATCGTGCGTGTTTTGTTTTCGATGTAAACTCGCGGAGATGAACAGGCCTGGTAGAAGTGTTGGCTTCAAGGATGATCACTCACAAGCGCCATCTAGGCTTCAGGGTGATCAATCTGATCTGCAAGTGTATGAGCTGTAGACCGATTGATAGCAGGAACTGGTCTACCTCAGGAACAGAAACCCGGAGAGGGGCTCCATACAGAACGCTAAGCAGGTGGGTAGTAGCAGTGTTAGCTTCAAGGATGATCACCCACAAGCGCCATCTAGGCTTCAGGGTGATCAAACTGAACCGCGAATGCCTGCGCAGGCTGTTAAAATAGTTTTAAATGTTTTAAATAACCAATAAGATTTCATTCAGATTGATGGAAATTTATAGTATGAAATCTGATTGGTTATAAATAACTTTAAAAAATTGAAATTCCTTAGGCGGGAAGCGAACCCACGACCGTTCGCATGCCGGGCGACTGCTCTTCCATTGGAACTACTAAAGAAGTTAAGACACTGGATGAACCAGTCGAAATTTTGAAGTGTAATACGCTGTTGCGGCCGCGTTTCTGATTGGTTATTCAAATTGGCCGCGCCGCACAGTGGTCGGTTTTGTATGGGAGAGCGGAAATAATTACATTTTTCAGTGTTGTCATGTTTCTTTTCATAATATTGCTTTAAAATGATAAAAAAAACGTTATATAGTGCAATGTCTATGTTTAAATACATAACAGAAATTACGAACAAATAATGTCACTTTTTTATCAGGTCTAAAAGTTCTTGGTTTAGAACTAAACATTTTTTGCTGATTTTACTTCTAAATTTATTGATCAATGGATCAGACGAAGCCAGAAGAATGTTCATAATATCCTCATTTGCACCGAGAGTACCTACTCTCTCATCCCCGTCTCGTCATATCCAATCACTTAACCTCATTAGATAAATGAATCGTATGTCAAGGGTAGCAGATATTAGCAGCTAATTTATATTAGGCTAGTTACTAGAAGGACTAAGGAATCTTTTGATACATACATCTCCACTAGGATCGACAAGGCAAAAAAGTTATGGTCCAAGAAAAGCAATAATTTCGAATATAAAAGAGTGTCTTTTATATAGGTCAAGTAGGACATGACGACAGCAGTTATTTGCAAAATATAGTTTAATGTAAATACATAATGCTTCCTAAAAGACAATTAAAAAGAAATATTGTTGATATCATCAATGTCTTAAGAAATACATTCGTAGACATCCGAGCGTAGAAACTACGCTTAAATAAATATTTCGTGTTTGATCAACTTATGACGCATAATTTTCCTTTAAAATAACGTTTAATTGATATTTTTTTTTGTGATTATGATCCCATAACTATTCTACAATAAGGCTACTATATTAATTTTAATGAATTAGAACCTTCCAATTTTGGACTTTTTTCCGCTTGCCGACTACTGTGCGCCGTTGTAAACCCGTCACCTCTCACTCTTCTTTAGCTTTACGTTCCTTTATGTATCTCTCCGAATAATTCCTACGAAAGGTATAACATTTATCAGTGTTTATCTAAGCACTAAGGATAGTGCTTGTTCACGTAGGTACGCGCGGGCGCGGGGGCGGGCGCGGGCGCGGGAAACGTCGCGAGCTCGTGTTCACATTGACGACCAGGCGTTCGCGCGAGTGTGACGTACTATCGTTTCTAGCGACAAGTTCAAACTGGTTGAACTTACCTGACGTCGCGAGTGAAACGCGCGCGCCGCCGCTAGTTTGACATGAACACACACAAACATCTTCACGCGTTGAAATTACCGCGAGCGCTCCGCGCGCACCAGTCGCTAGCTTGCCCGCTAGTTAGACCGCACCTGCGTTTCGTACGTGAACACTTGGAATCACTACATAATGTTTGATATTTCGTCACCGCGCCCGCGAGTCAACGTGAACAAGCACTTACTGCCGTTCTCACGATCAATATCCCCACAGGCCCTGCGGAACATAATAAACTCGTCGTGCGACCAGCCCATCGGGTACCCGATCTACGTGTCGCCGCTCACGACGTCGTACGCGGACACGTCGCCGCAGCTCTGTTCCCTGCTGGGTGGGCCCGTCACCGTCACCGCCATCAAGCGTCGCATCGTAGCCGCGTGGCGACGGTAAAACCTCTTTTTTTTTAAATTTGTCGGCCGTTTGGTGTAGTGGTTCAGAACGGACTACTATGCCGAGAGGTCCCGGGTTCGATTCCCGGCCGGGCAGAAATTGAAATGATGAATTTTAATTTCTGTGACGGGTCTGGGTGTTACTATGTATAATATGTATGTATTTAAAAAAAAAAAAAAAAGTATATAAGTAGTGTATCCGTCAAGCTAGCACCCATAACACAAGCATTAAAAAGTTGCTTACTTTGGGGCTAGCTGGCGCTGTGTGAAATTGTCCAAAGATTTATTTATTATTATTTATTATTTATTTAGGAATAGTTCAATCAATATAAAGACTAACCCCCTTACTAATAAAACTTACACGCTCGTTGATCAGTGTTTTAAAGTGACGTTTAGTATGGAAATGTCATTTTAAAACAGTCATCAACAACTTTTTATTAGTAAGAGGGTAAGTAATTAGACAGTCAACACCGTTATCGAAGTGAAAATACATGAATTAGTATACCCACCAGTTGCCACCTGCTAGTGGGTTATGTGGGGTTCTCCCTGCTAGAAGGGTAGGACCACTTAAAAACAGACTTGGCCCTCGGTAAGCCATATGAGTCGGGAACGCGGGACATCACTATCGGGTTTTGCTTCAAGCATTCGTCCGTGTTTCCTGCTCGACATTCTGCTCGCTTAATGCACAGCCCCAAACCAAGGGCGGCGTCACTGCGCCTTCAGACTCCAGTGAGCCTCTTTAGACGCCGTCGGGGCCTCTAGACGGCGACGGTAAGAACTCGCCGTCTTACGTCGTACGCGGACACGTCGCCGCAGCTGTGTTCCCTGCTGGGTGGACCCGTCACCGTCACCGCCATCAAGCGTCGCGTCGTAGCCGCGTGGCGACGGTATGGATTATTCCACTTTGTTCGAACTATGAAGCTTGGTGAAATGGTTCTGAGGTGAAATGAGGACATTGAAAAAGTGTCAAAAATCTATATTGATAGTAGCGCTCTCCTGTAAATGTCATAATTATATGGTAGTCCAACGTGGCAAAATTTGGAACTAATAATTCAGTATTGACCAGCGTTGCCAGTTTTTTTTTTTTCGCCAAGACGGGACTTTGGTACTTTTTGAGTGAAAATAGCGGGATTCTTCCGTCAGAAGCGGGACATAGTAAAAAAACGTATTTAATCAAAGGTTTTCAAATATTTATCTTTTTATTTGACTTAAAATTACGTTTACGTGACAATAGATAGCAAAAGTAGCCATAGAAAATGTATTTTAAATTCGTCTTTAGAATAAAAAAAGAAAAAAAAGAACAAATCGAAATAAATAAAAAAAAATCTTTAAAATAATATGGCGTTTCAAACAATAGTCTGGTGAAGTGAGTGTCTCTCTCCGAAAAGCGGGACCGAGCTTGTCCCGCGCGGGACATTTAAATTTGATTCCAAAATCGGGACGTCTGGCAACGCTGGTATTGACAGTAGCGCCCTCCTATCAGTGTTATAGCTGGGACGGTTCAGTGTTGGACAACTATCACCGTCACTGCCATCAAGCGCCGCGTGCGTCGCAGTAAAACTTCTCTTTTTTTGTTCTTTTCGTCATAAAAATACATGAGTTTGTATACCTACGGCAGCAAGTGGGTTAAGTGGGGTTTTCCTTTCCAAAAAGGCAGGGCCACTTAAAACCTGACGTTGCCCTCGGTAAACCATATTTATTGGGCTTTCAAATAACACCAATATTGGTGGGGCACCATGATTGTGTCAGAGGAAAATCTTTAAAGTTGTGTCGCGAGAGGTACGGTTTATTTGACGATGAGTGTATTTTATTTATTTATCTATCGGTCCTTAGCATTCGGCGGCGGTGCGGGGAGGGCTGCAGCAGCGGGGGCGGCGGCGCGTGCGCGGCCGAGGCGGGCGCGGCGCGGCCGGCCGTCACGCCGCGACACAACGCGCTGCACCTGTCGCGGACCTCGCTCGGTGAGTGTAGCGTACTGTCCCCAGCACGCGGCGGAGGCGGGCGCGGCGCGGCCGGCCGTCACGCCGCGACACAACGCGCTGCACCTGTCGCGGACCTCGCTCGGTGAGTGTAGCGTACTGTCCCCAGCACGCGGCGGAGGCGGGCGCGGCGCGGCCGGCCGTCACGCCGCGACACAACGCGCTGCACCTGTCGCGGACCTCGCTCGGTGAGTGTAGCGTACTGTCCCCAGCACGCGGCGGAGGCGGGCGCGGCGCGGCCGGCCGTCACGCCGCGACACAACGCGCTGCACCTGTCGCGGACCTCGCTCGGTGAGTGTAGCGTACTGTCCCCAGCACGCGGCGGAGGCGGGCGCGGCGCGGCCGGCCGTCACGCCGCGACACAACGCGCTGCACCTGTCGCGGACCTCGCTCGGTGAGTGTAGCGTACTGTCCCCAGCACGCGGCGGAGGCGGATTCATATGTTTCTTGTATGTCTAAGATAATCCTAAATTCGAGCCCTACAGGAGATTTGTACTTAAAAGACTGTATTGAGTTGAGCCGATGCGACCTCTGTTGTCATCACTATTGGATAATCTTGAAGTGTCAAAAAGATCTTAAACACCAGTCTTATTTAATGTTTTTATTGCAGCGGGAACTAGAGGCAGCCTGGCGAGCGCGGGCAAGCCGACCTCGTCTACGCTAGCATCACTGGCGGGCCTACTCCGGGAGCACTCTCATGAAAGGACCCTGGAGGAAGCTGGTAATAATTATTGTTTGTAATAGAATAGAATAGAATAGTTTATTTCAAAGAATATGGTTACAACAGTTCTTAAAATGACAAAGTTCTACATATTCTGCCGTATTTTGTTGGCGTAGAAATACTTGGATCTCTTAAATTCAGTGACGTTCAGCCTGCGACCGCGGTGGTGATTAAGGCCCCGATTGCGCTAATTTGTAATTTCTCCAATTCATTCGCGTTTCATCTCCAGTCGCGCGCAACTCGCGTTTCATTTTCATTCCGGCTGATGTACGATTCGGTATCATGGTAAAGACCACGCGCTAACAAAGACGAAACAACAGAATTATACACTTTTCATTAACGTGCGAACACCTTATTTTTGAAACTAAAATTACTAAAACACAGCAAATGTTCGTGAGGCCATTGAATTGCGTAGGCGTAGTTGTGATCGGGCTTGTTATTTGACTTTTCTGTTTTATTAAATACTACCGCCGCTACCAACCGGGCTACATGGAAAAAAAAAAGTTGTGATCGGGCTTGTTATTTGACTTTTCTGTTTTATTAAATACTACCGCCGCTACCAACCGGGCTACATGGAAAGCATTGGGGAAGGCCTATGCTGAGATGATGATGATGAAATACTAGCGAAAGCGTCAGTGAATATCTTTTATCGCCGATGCAGGTTGACCGCCTTGGTTTCTTTGATTTTATTTCTGATATCATTAACTAGCGGCCGCCCGCGACGTCATACGCGTGGATCCCGTTTTACCTGAATTTTTTTTTTCTCGGTGAATAAATGATCTTTTATCTTTTTTTTTATCTTTTTTTTACCCCCTTCATCTATCTTACGCGGTTTAGATTTTTTCATACAAATGTTTTTTCCCGCTAACTCCCGTTCCCGTGAGAATTTTGCAATATCCTGTTGTAACTAAGCTTTAAGTTTACTAAGGTACCTGCATGCCAAATTTCAAGCGTCTAACTTAAGCGGTTTAGATTTTTCATACAAAAGGATTTTCCCGCTAATTCCCGTTCGCGTGGGAATTTCGGGAATTCCTTTCTTAGTGCACCTCTTCGGTACCTAAGCTACGTCTCTTCCAAATTTCAAGTGCCTACGTTTAGCCGTTTAGGCTGTGCGTTGATATGTCAGTCTGTCAGTCAGTTTCTCCTTTTATATACACTCAGCGGCACGGAATTTGGCCCAAGCCTAAACAACCAGATATGAGGCCAAATAGGTGTTGTATACCTAAGTTTCGTGTGACATGTTAACAGAACATTTGTTTTTGTTAATTTAAGAGGCTAGATTAATAAAAAAATGCGTCTGTTTAACTTTTTTGACTCTAGAAACGCATTTCGTTGTTGGAGCGTTAAGAGTACGGGTAAGTTTAAATTCGATATTAAATGTTGTAAGGGTTTGGCGTTTTGTTTTTTGTTTTTAAATTAATCTTAGGGTTATTCTCGTTTCTATATTTTGAGAATAATGTCCATTACTTCAGCTCAAGTTGCTCAAATAGTGTTGCTTAGAAGTCAAGGGTGTATGCAGCGGGAGATGGCTGAAACTTTCAATTTATAGCGTACAAACTTAAGATACACTTTAAAAAGGCATGACCAGACCGCCTTTTACACAAAAATACCAAGAAGTGGGGAATTAAGGAGTAAGTCAGCGCGCGATGACCCGATAATCGTGCTTGCAATATCAAGAAATCGGGTTCTCACTACGTTTGAGATACGCCAGCGTTTACAAACAGCAAGCCCAGTGAATGTTAGTGAGCACACAATAAGAAGAAGGATGGAGGATCATAACCTGCATACTCGAAGACCAGCTCGAGGACCAGATCTTCTCCGATACCTCCGCGAAGTGCGACTTACGTTTTCTAGAGAACATGCAAATTGGGCGCAAGGCTAATGGAGTAAAGTTCTATGGATCGATGATTGCAGAGTCACCTTAAGAGCTCCAGACGGCCGTGGAAGTGTATAGAGAAGGTGCGGAGAAGAGTTTCTACGCAAACAGACAGTTTTCATAAAGAGTTTACTCCATTAGTCTAACGTACAATTTGCATGTTCTCTAGAAAACGTAAGTCGCACTTCGCGAAGGTATCGGAGAAGTTCTGGTCCTCGAGCTGGTCTTCGAGTATGCAGGCTATGATCTTCCATCCTTCTTCTTATTGTGTACTCACTGACATTTACTAGGCTTGTTGTTTGTAAACGCTGGCGTATCTCAAACGTAGTGAGAACCCGATTTCTTGATATTGCAAGCACGATTATCGGGTCATCGCGCGCTGATTTACACCTTAACTCCCCACTTCTTGGTCTTCTTGTGTAAAAAGCGGTATGCTTATGCCTTTTTAAAGTGTATCTTAAGTTTGTACGACATAAATTGAAAGTTTCAGCCATCTCCCGCTGCATACGCCCTTGACTTCTAAGCAGCACTATTTGAGCAACTTGAGCTGAAGTAATGGACATTATTCTCAAATTATGGAAACGAGAATAACCCTAAGATTAATTTAAAAACAAAAAACAAAACGCCAAACCCTTACAACATTTAATATCGAATTTAAACTTACCCGTACTCTTTACGCTCCAACAACGAAATGCGTTTCTAGAGTCAAAAAAGTTAAACAGACGCATTTTTTTATTAATCTAGCCTCTTAAATTAACAAAAACAAATGTTCTGTTAACATGTCACACGAAACTTAGGTATACAACACCTATTTGGCCTCATATCTGGGTGTTTAGTCTTGGGCCAAATTCCGTGCCGCTGAGTGTATTTAGATTTAGATTCTCCTTTTATATATTTAGATCAGTGGTTCTTAACCGGTGGTCCGCGGACCACTGGTGGTCCCTGGAGACATTCCAAGTGGTCCACGAAGTGCACTTGCACACCTTGGTTATCACCACTTTTAACCGATTTTTGCAGTCAAACTTGTTTTGACCGATTATGAGGTGGTCCCTGACAAGACAGAAATTTGGTAAAATGGTCCCCCATGACTTAAAGGTTAAGAACCACTAATTTAGATTCCTTGTTATCCGTAGCGTACGCAAGCACACAAGACAACAGCTCGCCCCGCAGGCGTAGCGAGGAGCGAGCCAGCTCCGCGCCGCCGCGTCGTGAACGCAATATGCGCGCGCGAAACGCCGCCAAGGAACCCGCCCGACAGGTAACAGGAGGTTTTCTTAACCCGGCGAGGATGTGCTACAAAAAGTATAAGTCGATGATGTGGAGGGTCTTCATGACCCTGTGTTTGATTTGTATATTTTTCCCTACTAAGCGGTAATTCAAAAAATATTTATCAAGAAACTTAACTAGTAGTTAGTAATTAAAAGATTTATATTGAAAAATTCATCAATACCCCTATACATGTTTAGATAATAGAGCTATTCTAAAAGTCTAAAAAAATAGTGATATATGCGTAATCTTGTAACAAAAAAGCAGTATTTCATAATATTAATTAGTATTTTCTGATAATCGGCATTTTATATCATTAAATATTCATAATTAGTACTTTAAGGTACAAACAAGCTCATTGTTAATAAAATAGAGCAATATGGTTTTGGCAAAATTTTGTCATTTTTACGTTTGTGCACGTCTATTTTTTTTCACCGGCGACGGTTGACTCACTAGTGACGTGCAAAGGAGAGCAGAGTTCAATTACTCCAGCTACTGAGACGTTCAACAACATACGGCTACGGGATAAATAACTGTACACAAAAATATGAAGGATAGGGTCTAATTGACCCCTCCACATCCTCGCCGGGTTAATCAGGGACAGCTTTGAAGCTTAAGTTGTTTACACAGGTACTTGGTCCCGGAGGATATCGTCGGGTTTTAACTTTTAGTAGGTATGTCGCGCCTTTCTGGAAGGGAGAATCCCATAAAACTCATTATTCTGAGAGACCACGTTTCTTACTGTGTACCTACTCTTCATGCTAGCAGCAGGCGCGGCACGAATTTATTTATTTATTTATAAGGTACACCAACAAAGTCACATACATAATACAGTTCATACATTTTAACATGGTTTAACACATGATGCGTAAATGACCTCAATTTTAGGTATACATAGCATTTCTTTTTGCAAAAAAAATGCAACGTTTAACTTCTTCAAACTGCTTTCACATTAGGACGTCAGTAGCGCGGCAGCAGCGTTTTAATAATGTGAAGGCAGGCATCCGCGACTGGCGTAACTATAAGGTGTCAGGGCTGGCAAAATGCCACGGGCCACCGACGCGAGGCGGTACCAGCCTAAGACAATAATGGTATAGTTACGTCACTGGAATCCGCTGTCATATATGTAGTATGAAATTATCGATAGCGCGTCAGTCGCACGTCGCGTTGCTAAAATCGCCTAAGTGAAATGTGAAAGCGCTCTTATTGTTAACATGGACCTAAGCATCCTGCATATTATGGATCCCGTGGGAACCATGTTCTAACTGTATAATATGTACTTTATTCAGGCCAGTAGCAGCCGCAGCCGGGCGCGGCGCGAGCGCGCGGTGCCGGCGTCGTTCCGCCTGCTCGCCGCGTCAGACAACTTGCGCGCAGAATCGCACGCCGACGACGCGCAGGTACAAACTACTATGGTGGCTACGAAACTACAATATTTGTAACAATGTGTATTTCTCTTGGATGTTTAAGGGTATTACTACTCAACATTGATGAAATAACCGTTTTCACCATCAATCCCTAATTTTATAAAATTCATGTTATGTATTACCATGGGTGGGTCACTTAAAAATTAGGGATTGATGGTGGAAACGGCCATAAGTAGCTCAGATGGAAGAGCAGTCGCCCGGCAAGCATCAAAGTCGTGGGTTCGATTCCCGCCTTGGGCAGTTCAATTTTTTCCAGTTGTTTATTTATAATTTATTTATAATGGCGGCATCTATTAAATTACAACTAATAAAGTACCTTAGTGTTTATCTTGATAACGTTTACGTCCGTGGTTTATAGACAAAAGACGGACACGCTTACAACTCGCATAAATAACTTCGTTTAATACATTACAGTTTACTATAATCCACGTTTGAATTGGATGTTACAAAATCGATTCAATTCGAATACTGCGTATTTCAGGGATCAACTGGTAGTGGCTGGGAAGGAGCTTGGAGGGACCAGCCAAGACGCGCGGCGAGTGCTAAGGTACTTAGCAATCATAATAAAATAAATAACGTCTCTTAATAATAAATTAACTAACTTTACTAACTAATAACCTAACTTTACCTTATACCTTTAATAAGTGCTGCAGCGAGTTATCACAGCTCTTCTCAGGGCTATGCAACGGTTCTTGTTAGGGCTACATTCCTGTTTCTATGATGATGACGAATGTGTGTTTCTGTGCAGAAAGTTGTTTGTGGCTTCGGCTGCAAACATTCACTGTTTCTGTTCGATGACGTTTTTATTGTGGTCGCTGGTGGCTACAGTCTCTTTGACGAATGGTAAAATCGATCTATGGGGTCACCTTTTAAAGCCAACGAATTGATTCCCAGGTATCGAGCGGGCGCGTCCCGAGCGCGGAATCGTCACTGGAAGACCTGGCGCTAGCTCCAAGCGGATTGGACCTGTCGCTGCCCGACTGCAAGATCATCGCCAACAGGAACGCCAGGCAAGACAGAGACTTTAAAAGGTAGACGCACGCTGCACACCCATACCATTTCTATTTTCCGTTTGTTAGTCGTATACCTCGAAATCAAAAAATCCTTGTAGCTTTTCAGCTAATCGCATTCCGCCGCGATATCAAAATTTCTGAATAGATTTTTATTCTTGTAGTATTTTGATCGCTAATTACAATTGTCTAAAAAATTCATAGTAGATTTACTTTCCTGCCTGTGTGTGTCGGCTTAATAAATAGGCTATTGATAATACATGCTACATCAAAATTCGCTACTGTTGTAAAAATCTGTTAAAAATATATGCTAGTAACAAAATATACTACCGATATTACATGCTACAACAAAAAACGCTATCACGGTGAAATGCGAATAGGTGAAAGCTACTAAGATTTTTTGATTTCTAAGTATACGACTAACAAACGTTATTTTCTATTTATCAAGCATTTTTATTCTGTATCATATTATTTTTGGACCAGTAACTCTAGCACAAACAACTTTCATCTTCGACTCGTTTGCGACAGTTTGCGTATTCGACAAGACCAGCCTTCGAATTCAACGATAACGTGACGATCTTGACTGTCAAAATTAGCTTTGTGCTATCATTTCTCATATTACGTCACGTTCGGTTTAAGTTTTCATACTAAATCTTTTGATGGCGATTCGAATTCGCAAACGATTTGAAGTCGAAAGTTTTTCGTACTAGAGGTACTGTTTCACTAGTTGCTGGTAAAGTCTAAAAGTAAATGAGATGCTCCTGCAATGGAGACTTTCTGGTCTACTATATCTTTATATTGCATTATGTCAGTTAAAAATCCGAAACTTCATCAGACACTGGTGATTCTGGTGAAACAAGTTCATAATTTTACAATCATAACTTTAATACTTCAACATGGCATGACATCGGCTCTGTCTTCTTCACGGCCATCGACTATTAAAATAACATTTCATCACCAAAGATTCAGTAACAATTTTTTATCATTACTAAAACTCATTCATTCACTTTAAAACTACGAATGACGTCACCCTTCTGTTACAGATACTTCATAAACGAGGGCACATCTAAAGACCTATCGAAGCTCAGCAAAGAGATACGTCACGAGCGCGAGAGCTACCGAGAGCTCACCGGTCGATACATCGAGAAGCCCGAATCGATACCGTTGAAAGAGACTCACTACTCGGACTTGTCCCACAAGGAGTCCGTCCTGAAGAAGGACTCGAAAAAGGACTCTAAAACTAAAGAGATAAAGACAAAGATCAAGCGCTCGGATTCGGGGAAGAGTGAGTTGAAGATAAACGTCAGTGTGGGGAGTAAAGTGTTGATAACGGAGCCTTTGGGAGTGTACGATTGTATCAACTTGGGGAGGAGGATTGACGTGCAGTGGCCCTCTGAGTACCAGAGGGAAAGGGGCGGGAGAAACTTCTGGGGCAGCTGGGTGCCTCTCGCGGGGATGGATGGACTGGTAAGAGGAATAATCCCTAATTTTTAAGTGACCCCTATCATCATCATCATCATCATCTCAGCCATAGGACGTCCACTGCTGAACATAGGCCTCCCCCAATGCTTTCCATGTTACCCGGTTGGTAGCGGCCTGCGTCCAGCGCTTTCCTGCTACCTTTATGATGTCGTCGGTCCACCTTGTGGGTGGACGTCCCACGCAAGTGACCCCTATGGTAACACATAACGGGAATTTTGTTTTCATAGGGTTCACTTGAAAATTGAATTGGACATGAAGTAGAACATGATACACGCTGAGTAGGAGCAATTTTGGTTCAATAAATTATTTAAATTGTGTTAAACTATGTTTGATGAACCAAATAAACTATTTATCTTTCTATCACATAACGAAACACAGGCTATTGAACGTTGATAGCATGAAATTATTACAGTTTATAAATACAGTTTGTGTGGTTGTAATTAAAAAATAAAATCACTGTTTTTAAACAGATAGCACCGCCACATAGATGCCAGTGTCTAGTCGTCGTCCGTACATAATTAAACATACATATTAATTTCAGGTGGTGCACAAATGGATTCCAAACCATAGGGACCCCAAGCTCCGCTCACACGTAGACAAAAGCATCCTGCTCATAGAAATTGATGATAAATTCGTTCCTATCGCGGAAAACTGTGTGCAAGACCTCGGCGACGAAGTTTAAACTTTATAGCATTGACGTAAGCTCTATTCTTGCTTATCAGTCTTGAATTTAGACTTAAGGATTGGACTGTACCTCGACTCCTGTATTCTTAACGCGAAGATCTCCAAAACAAACCTTAGTTTAAACTATTCATCTGATTCTCATTGTAATATACTAAAATATTATGTTCCTATCACTGAGAAATTTATTGAATGACTCGAGAGGCAATGAAATCTGACAGTTCCTGATAAAGTGAAATGATAATGATGAAATTTACATCCTCTGTCATAATTCACAGATCAGTTCCACAAAATATGTTATCAACCCAACCTTTTATGTTATAAATAGTAAATAATAACTTGAACGTGAGCTAAATACTCATAAAAATGACAAGAAGTATGTAACCCTGTTAATAAAAAGGGGTAACGTATGCAAAATCAAACCAAACGCGAACGAGATTAGGTTGAGTTCGCTAGTATCGAATTTAAAAGCGTAATTATGTAAGTGTCGGTGTATATTTTGGCTATTTGTACTAGTTTACAATCTTACGAAAAATACGGTAGATTCTGAACCAATATTAGATATAATTAAACATAAAATTAAGCACCTAAGTAAATACTTTCTGTTTATAAAACTGAGCCCCGATTACGGTAACTTTTAACGTCTACAATCCAGACGCGCTTCATCGATTCTGCGATACGATTGGTCAAAACAGCTGACGTACGCTGTTTTGATCATTACGCTGACCAATCGTATCGCAGAATCGATGAAACGCGTCTGGATTGAAAACGTTAAAAATTACCGTAATCGGGGCTCTGTTCTGATAGCCACCAATAGAATAAAGTTACGAATTTCAAGTTTATTCAGCCGATTTGAAGTTAATAAATTAATTCATTCCGTTTCTCGTAAGTTCTAAACTAGTAACGAGGGTAGGAAATTAAGAATAGCGGACAGTGTGATCTAAATTAGCTAGACACAGATCTTTAGAACTTGTGTTATTTAGTTAACTGCCTGATTTTTATATTTTTTTATATTTCTTTGAAGTTCCTCTCTTTAGTTATAGTAATATGGGAACTATGAATTGTAACCAATGTCTTAAAAGTTTAACTACATAAGCTATGAAGTGTTACACGCGTAGACACTGTTTAAATAAATTGTGCCAAGACCAAAGGTACTATTGATCCCAAATGTGTCACAAACTATTGTTACGAAATATTTGATTTTAATTTAAAAAACGCATCTTAGGATGCATAAATACAATCATACGCAGGTACAATGGGTTAAAAATAAGCTTTATAATCTTTAGAAAAATGAAATGTACGTCATTGATAAAATTTAAGTACATTTTGTGCGTGTATAAAGTATTTATACATAATAATAAATTGTAATATAAATTTCCTTGTAACCAAAACCTGATTTATGTTACAGTATAGTTTGCATAAACCCAAATCCACGATGTATATACATAAGAGTAAACGCTTTGTTGTGTGTGAGTAGCTTTATGGTAGACAGGTTCGTTCGCTGTGTAAATATAATTGTATATAATGTAAAATAATATGTAAACATTTGTATATTTATCTCTTAATATATAAAAAACGTGTATACATTATTATGATAAGAAGAGTACTCTTTTTATTTTTGTTATGTTTTTCTTCACTAAATTTAAGTAAAAATTACTCCCAAAAAATCTTAGTCTTTCTTCGACACCAAATGAATCTTTTATTATGAAATATGTATTAGGTGTTCTCTTTTAAGCTGAGTACACATTCGGTCGCCGCCTGACGTAGTCTGGGACATAAAGTATCATAAAAAATGCCTTTGCATTTTAACACAGAAGTGTGTACGAGGCTTAATTACTTTTTAATTAATAATGACTGTTGTTTGTTAAATATGTATACTTGTGATGCATTTTTATATCTATGTATTGTTTATGATCGAAGGTAATGTGAAATTATGGCACGTTGAGTTTTATAAATTTAAGGGGATTTAAATTATTAAATAATGTTATTGTACAATCGGAGCGCGCGCAACACTAGTTGTATACCTAATTATTATAAGCACATATCGCAGATATTATCATACTAAATTGGAAAGTGCTAATTCATTAGTAACGTAAACTGTATCAAAAAGAAATCATAATTTTGTGGAAATCGGTCTTGAGTTTCAATATTTAATATTAAAATTATTTATATCGTGACTCAAATGCGGTATTTATTCGCGAGTGTGCTTGTAATAAGCTTGATTGAAAACGATTTTCTTTCTAAAGTTATTAACGTTTGAGACCTTCCCCGTCATGTTGAAATGTTTACATTATTATTATGTATGCAATGCACATTCTATCCTGCGGCGGGTTGATAGTACTAGTTTTTAAATCTTTTGACAAATCTTTTCCACTAAAAGAATCTTGTTACCTATTTCAAAACATTAAAGCATTTTAACGATCTAAATTTAAATCACGATCTCTTTTTAATATTTTTTGAAGATACAATCGATATTTAAACTAGTATTTTCACTCGCTTTAGTATCCTTCGCATTTGCTATCTAAGTGTACAATTTACATACCAATAAGTTAATTACAAAAATAGTCTTATATTATAAAATGTTAAAGAAACTGCTTGTTTTACGATGACATTTTAACTTCAATGGAATCTAATCTTCCTTTCACTGGTAGCAAATGCGAACGGACCACAAAAATGAGTATATATTCTCAAGTTGCCTTAATATATTTTAGACTGATTTTTTATAATCGTGAGCGTATCTAAGCCCATATTATATATGAATAGATAATTGTTAAGATATAGTATTGCGCTCTTGAATTTAATTATTTAAAATATAAGAACATCGCAATGTACTTATGCTCCACTTAAAGGCGGTTTACACTATAGAGTCCACCGAATCATACGTGGCGATCACCTATAATGTTCTTGCATTCGATTCTCTATCAATGTGTACTATAGTTATTATTTCTAAGGAACACTATTCCTTGAAACTTATGAAGTTACATGTCAATTTCGTTCGAATTTTCTTTACCTCACTTGTGTTTCGCTCGTAATACAATACGTTATAATATTGTGTCGTGTGTCAATGGATGAACGGTATGCAGTTGATGTCTTAAAAATATTAACAAAGTAGATTTTAAATGATAGGAAGCACAATCCGTCCACAGAGATGTGTTTTCTGCATATGCAAACATGACATTTGACTTGATTTGAGTTTTATGAGATGTACACAAACAAAATATGTACCTTATAACACTTCAAAAACGAATTTATTGCATTATTTGTTAGGGCATATGCAGATTAAAAACGTCAGAGTTCCATTAGGCATTGAGTGAAAACCGCCGAATATAACTGTTGAATTGTGTTATTATGAATATCAAAATAAATATCCCGAAATAAAGTGGTACTTGGAATTCATGAAATTTTATTTATCAGCCCCTATATTTACGTTTAGTGGTGGTTATATAAATTGTAATGTGACATGCAATAAACGTTTTGAATTTGAATACTCTTGCACTGCTAAACGCAGAGAACAATAGAGTTGGATACATGCAACTATTTGAAAAAAATCTAAGTCTTGAAAATTTTAATAAGTTTTTGACAACAACTTTGCAATAGACTAGAAGAAAAGGGTTACTAAATAAAAACAAGTTATTCAAGAAAATATTTCATATATTTTTACGACATAATAAATGGATTCGATACATTTCTTTAAAATTAAAATTCAATTCCTTTCTGTTATCGTCTCTTTTTACTGATTTTTAAACAATATTAATGTTGCATCTAAGAATCAATGGTGCTACTGGACAATCAAGCAGGTTAGCAGGGGTTTATTTACTTACACAATATCTACCCTAAACCAACAACACATTATCTAATACACATCACATCAAAAAGGTAAAATGGACCCGAATATGGTCGTACACAGGACATTATTCTATCGTAAGCTCGAAAACTACGAATTAACGGGTGTGGGTATTAACACGTGAAACTACAAAATAATTGCACCACAATCGTAATACTTTTCGTTAGGATTTAGGACGTTTATTGCTTTGTTAGACGCATGTAAAATTGATTTCAAATTACAACTAAATGGAAACATGAAAAACGGGATAAATTCCCAAAACTGTTTGAGAGGATTTATTACTAAATGTGGGAAAATATTAATGCGTTTTGTGTAGTGTGATATTTTGTCTACGCTAATAAATTAATTTGTGCTGTTGTAAGCCTGTCGAAGGAACTGAGATGTGACATTATCCTATAATCATTACTAAGCAGCTCCTAGCTAAAGCACTGCACTATATTAAAAAAGATATATTTACTACAATTGCATTTTATAGACTTTGTCTACACATTGACAAATCTGGCTTACATTTTATGTTATCAACCTTCCTACGTCTATTTACTACGTATACATAGTATATTCGATTATTATAAATCACTAGAGGGGTACACACACACGGATGGAATACAAAAGCACCTTACCGATAGGAAATCTTTATAAGAAATCCTGCAGACTATATACTTTTTGTAGGCCGATAGTTTGGTCGGGGTATTATAACACCTTTAAATTATTAGAGGCATGAGAAACGCACAACTTTTTTCACTGTGGTGTCGATTTTTTTTATGCATAACAAGGCAGGTATTTGACCACATTTGGGGTTGCGGTTCTCTATAAATTGAATAAAAATTAGAAGCGCGCCACAATGTCGCTCTGCATGTCTCAAAAAAGGCGCCCACGTCAGTATCAGAAAGTATGCACATTATGTTATGTACACCGATTTCGTTGGTATCAGACGATTCCTTATACACTAGTATTACATTATCTGTACTCATACTAAAAATCTATAGTCTGCAGAAAGTCTAAAGTGAAAACTACTAGCAGAATTGGGTAACACCGAAACTAGCGCAATGTAATAACGCACAGCGCCATCTATTACACGAGTGAGATAACAAAGTAAATTTGTGATCGATGTGCAGCAACTATACATCAATTATTATAGAATGTATTTATCAGAAAATCTCTATATTTTGTATACTTGGATTTTTTTTTCAGTTGACGTCTAAATATGTACACTCGCGAGCAAAAGTATGGAATCACTTACATGAAGTTGTTTCCACGCGATCTTGTGTACTAACGAATTTGTTAGTAACAAAAAAAGTGACACCATTTTAAAGATTAAACTTTTAACTTTAAAATGATACCAAATTCATTTAAATCACACCAGTATTTAAAAAGATATCCCGGCTGATGTGAAGAAGTAAATAAAAAGACGTGTATCAACTGTTTGATACGTCGCGAGTTGCGGCCTATTTACCCCCTATAAAAGCACGTGTTTTCGGATTTTTGCTTTCATACGTTGATCCATACACATCTCCGCTTCTTTTGACACTTTACCTGGGATTCTACGCCTTCAGAAGCAGCACAAATCGTTGCACTATTGCAAGAAGGGCTCAGCCAGCGGGCTGTCGCACGTCAGCTCCAAATAAGCCAGTCCTGGGTTTCGAAAGTTTTAAGACGCTTTCGGGAGACTGGTGGCTTTATCCCGAGACCAAGTTCTGAACAGCGCCGGTGCACATCGCAGAGGGATGACCGTTTTTTCAAGTCAACCTCTCTATGAAATCGTCATTTGACTGGTATCAACGTCCAGCAAGAGCTCAGAAATGTTCGTAGGATAGCTGTTAGCGAGTGGACAGTTCGCCTAAAATATAAGGAATAGAATTTGACTCCAAAAAGGCCTGTCACAGGCTCGAAACTGACGGCAGGTCACCGATAAGCACGCTTAAATAGGGTAGCTTTAATATAAGGGGGTAAATAGGCCGCAACTCGCGACGTATCAAACAGTTGATACATGTCTTTTTATTTACTTCTTCACATCAGCCGGGATATCTTTTTAAATACTGGTGTGATTTAAATAAATTTGGTATCATTTTAAAGTTAAAAGTTTAATCTTTAAAATGGTGTCACTTTTTTTGTTACTAACAAATTCGTTAGTACACAAGATCGCATGGAAAAAACTTCATGTAAGTGATTCCATACTTTTGCTCGCGAGTGTATTTGTTTCTAAGTTTATACTAGTCTTACATTTTCTAGAAACTATTACATTCTAGAAGACAGTGGACACTAAACTATCAGGGAAAAAAGTAAGTTGACAGTTAAGAATCATAATTGTATCAGAATCTATTTATTCGCGCTTGTAAGAGAAAATATATACTCTTCATAAGATTTAAGTCTTAATTTCAACTATCATAATAACTATCTTATCTAATTTAATTAGTGTTATACAAAACAGTAGATAGAGTATAAAACTATAAAGTTGAAAAGTATGTAAAAAGCCAGTGTAACTAAACGAAGGCATGCAGCATTTACAAAAATATAGTTATCATTTTATCCCTCTCATTAAGAACATACCTCAGGGGCCGAGTGCAGTTTTATTGAATTTATGATTTGAATAACTTTGCAAAACGATTAATAAGGCAGGCTTAGTATAAAAAGCCGAGATATGTTCTGATTAGTTAAAGCTAAAGTCAATCGCTACTTATCCTTGAAACCATCCAGAGTAACAAACAAGACATTCTATAGACAAGTCGCCGACACGTGCCGATGATTTAGCATATCATTAAAAACTACATTCTTGAAAAAAATATTAGTCGGTCGACGACTTAAGTGTGTAGAATGCTTAATAGCACTACATCTCATTAAAAGAGCTATCAGCAGAACATAATGATAGTTTAATGACTAAATAATGTAACTTAACCATTAAAGTAGGCTTATTGCTATTATGTATTTTCTAAGGTAAAAATACTTTCCAAATTGTACCAGTAAGTATTCTTATTACATTTAATCAAGATTCACATCTGTGAATATCAATTCTACTGAAAACTATTGCTGGAGTTCGAAGTTTAGAGCGACCTATAAGAATACAAGACGAATACATGACTAGCAAATTTTTGAATCGACAAAAAAGCTATTCAAACTAGCATGTTGTCTCATACGGTTTTTAAAACGTGGGCAACTTACAAAAAAAAGTTCTAAGCTACTTTTCTAGTTGAATTTTTATCGAGGACTAGCTGACCCGGCGAACTTCGTACCGCCTTAGCGTAGAGATTTTCTTAATATTTTTTTCCGTAAGAACCATCCTTGGACTTCCACAAACATTTAAAAAAAAGAATTATCGAAATCGGTTCAGCCGTTCACACGTGATGCCGTGACAACGCGAAACGGGTTTCATTTTTATATATATAGATATGTTGCGATTAAACTTAATATTTAAAGCAGCAATATAATTGTCATTTAATTAACTAGCTAGACTCATTCACAATCGCCCATCTTTCCTAAAGTGCGGCAATAACAACTTATACACAAACAACTAATTATTCAAGCAAAAACAGTCTTTCCAAGACTAGGCCCTTTTAAATCATTAGTTAGCATCGTTGAAGATTCATCAAATACCCCACATAATTAGATAACGACTTTTTAATTATACTTTTCCAACAATATCTTATTGCTTGTGGTATTTTACCTAAATAAAATCAAACTGTAAACAACAATAATTGTGATTTTTATCTACATAAAACTGACTGAGATATTGGCACATAAAAATAGAAGATAACAAATTAAATGTAGTGGAATTGTCTATTATATTAGAATGACACATTGACCTATCATATTTTACAAACTAAACTAAACAAAGACTAAGGCTGGGTTGCACCATCTTATTTACATCTTATTTAACTAGGTATAACAATTACCGGTGCATTTTGTATGAAGTTTGACAGATTATTGACGTTTGTTAAAGTCAAAGTAAGATGGTGCAACCCAGCCTACGAGTAAGACTGGTTACAAAGACATTACTATGATAAATAATGAAACTAAAACCCTGTTTTTCTTTTTGAGTTTAGTGATAACAATGAATGGCTTGTCATGTAAATTACCTGCTTAGAAGTGAAGGGCATTTTACAGTAGATACTTTTGGATTTTAATTCACAAATAACACACTCCCTTCACATTTGCGATATTCTATGTTCTGTCTTGTTGTGAATTGTATCAAGCACATTAAAAACTAGTGTGAAACCTTCATTTTTATCACCAATCTCATAAGCCAACATCCGATGTGTGTAAAGCCAATATCCCATTCATTTATAACATCTATAATATGCACGTTTCATATTTACGCTCCCTCCTTCTTTTTACCGGCCATTCTGTCGATGAGGCTGGTGATCATGTCTGCGTCGACCAGGCCGATGAATTTGTCAACTATTAAACCATTGTTTATGGCTATGACTGCTGGAACTGCTTTCACCTGAAATAGTGCGTGAAAACTTGAGACTAAATTTACATAAAAACTAAAATATTACTAAATATACCAGTTGTCATATTTTAGAACATAGAGGTTTAGAGAGATGCCAACTAATGCGCTGAGTTCGAAACTCAGTGTCGCATTAGAAATTCACACACACACAAAGTAATCAAAATATGTGCTCATTATCCACTGTGGTATCAGTACCCAATGTTTTCTTTAGTACTACGCAAGCAATGTAAACTGTTTACATTATGATGTCTGCAGCAACGTGTTCTGATTTTGGGCATATTGCTGCGATACCAGCCCCACCCTCTTGTCACATCTCCCTTTAGTTTTTGTGATCTGTGTTTTAGAAAAATCAAACACTTTTCTGACTTAAAAGACTGAATTTTTCATCATTCATCACCGAATAAAAGAAGATATTCACTATGAAGTTATATTGAGCACAAATGTTTTAGCAAATTCGTTCGTTCGTTCGTTTTCAGCCGAAAGACATCCACTGCTGGACAAAGGCTTCCCCCAAGAATTTCCACAAAGACCGGTCCTTCAAAGCAAATTCATTTCTACACAATTTAATACCTAATGCCTGTATAGACCTAAAAAACAAAAATTACGTACCTCAAAGGTATGCACCAAGTCAGCATTGTCCTCTACATCGACTACAGCTAAATCAAGGTTATTAAGTGGCTCGATCAGTTCCTTCAGCTTCGGAGTAAGTATCTTGCATGGCTCACACCACTCCGCGTGGAAATTCACTATGACTGGCTTGTTGTTGTTCATCACCTGATACAAATGAAGATTTATTTTATTTACTACTATAACATTCTTTCCTGTATCCTAATAAAATTGTTAGATAATGTTTGTACCAAAGATTTATAATATTCAGTTTAAAAAGAAAAAGTGCTTCTATTTGCAAAAATAAATTAGTTTTATGAGTTTTTAGTTTTTTTTTTACACTTGGAATTTTGAAATAATGCTTCACAATCACAATTATAAAACTAAGTGTTTCTATTCTTGTTTGTATATTCTTTATGTAAGTTTCATATCCTACACACACTAATCATAAGGTTTCGCAATTTTATACTGTACTTGTTTTATGTCAATAAAGTTATTATATCACAATAAAGCACAAGACAACTAGGCTTCCAAAATCACAGCTAATCAGACAGGTACTGTGTAAAACTTGATTGGTAAATTTATAGCTACGCAGTTTTCAACATAATGTTAATTACCTTATTGATGAATTCTTCATTATTTTTCACTAAAATAGTCTCATTGTGGACTATTGATGTGGAGATTGCTTTTGCTTGTCTCAGTTTCGCTAGGTTCCTGATCGGGGACCTCAACCCTTGGCAAATTGTGTTAGACATTTTCTGAAAGTAAAGATATTATGTTTAGACTATTTGACTTACCTTCAGTTAATACTTTACTGGAGAAGATTATCTTCAAATTATATAGCAGCCAAAATAGTTATCTACCACTTAATTTTGATCTACCACTTAATTTTGATAAGATACTGCAAAGGTATCTTTGTATAATAAGAGAATCTAAAACAATCTGATGATAAGGTTACAGTTATAGATACATTCTGAAACTTGGCTACCACTTGTAAAAAAAATCCACACATATTGACTACTTAGTTATATAATTTATTTAGTAACTGAAGTACCTACCAGTAAGTGAAAGAAATAAACCAATATAACATAAAGATTTCACTTAAATATTGTGGCAAGTCTGTTGTAAAGATCAAAGTCAACAAGCAGTCTATGTGAGATACACCATGTTAGATAATGTTTGTATGAATAAGCTCTCATTTAGCAAATGATAGTGATAACAACAGACAATAGGATGTTTCTCATTTAGGTACTACTTAATGATCCCTACAAACGTTAGTGAATGAATGGTAAATGCTAATAAATACAGAAGAGTTACAAAAAAACTTACCAAAGCAACTTATGAGTAACTTAGTTCAACAAGCCAAATGTCTTAACTTTTTGAGTCTCAACAGGAGCAAGACAAACATAAATAAAACTATAGGCAGTACCAGCTACAACACTGACAAGCATAAACGAAAGAATTGCGTATCGAGTCACGAACAAGTGATCGTAAAAATTGGCACCATGAATGTTCTGCGCGTCCCCTTTTGGCAATGAAACCAAAATGATTGTTAGTAAAAACGATATTCCTACTGATATCTTCCCAATGTAATGACCTGTCCGTACAGAGACCCAGCACAGAAACAAAGTGATTATCCACAAGACAGTTAGAAAATATACCCCGACACCGAAATTAGACATTTTTAATTGCAGATTAAAACTAAGTCAGACATGTTATTTTCATAAAATCATGCAGCATTATAAGAGTATTTACGGTTTGTCACAGATGGTTGCACATATGATATTCACAAATAGCTTTTCGCAAAGCGGTTTAAACTTGTTTCGTAGATAAAAATATGACAAAACCTTGAAATTTACACTAAACTCACAAGTTCACAACCCGTCATGAAAAAACAATAAATGACATTGACAGACAAGCAAGCAGCAAAGTGATGTTGTCATATTGACAAACTAGTGATGTCATAATATTCATTATTCAATTACTTTTAGATGACCGTTCATAAACTAATTGAATAATAATTTTATTTATTGCATACTACGACATAGACAAAATCATAAAAACTTTTTTTATTGATTAAAAATACATTGAATAGGATAGGTAGAGATTCCAGCCAGAGCGGGAGCGGAGGGAACACAATATGGTCCAGAACCCTTTTGTGGCATTCCCAAAAGTCTCGCTCGAATGACCCTCGAGAACATCAATTTAAACAAATCCTTTATGGCATGGTCAGACACGCCAGGATTAACTCATTCCAAAGCTCTCTATGACCGAAAAAGCTCTAAGCAGATCAAAGGACTGAGTAAGATTAAAATGCGCATCTTAGTTCGAGCCCTCACTGGACACTGCAGTCACTGCCCTCACTTAAACAAGCACTTGTCCACTATGAGACTGTCCGAAACAAAAACGTGCAGGATGTGCCAAGAGGCAGATGAAACGCCATTACACATTCTCACGGATTGCTGACCTCTGATGCGCAAGTGGAGTTTACACCTAGGCAAACACATCATAATTTAAGCCCACAAGATGTAAAACATATCGCCCCCCAAAAGATTAGTGTCCGACCGAAACTAGTTTTACGACCGAAACCGAAACCGAAAACGAATTTCGGCAACGGTGTCTATTTCGGCCGAAACCGAAACCGAAACTTCCTTACAAGGCTCATATTTTGAGGGAAATATAAAGAAAACGTTATTATAATCAATAATCAGTCAATCTTTATTGTTTTCTCTTTAAATTGCATTAAAATTGAACTTATAAAGCGCCTTTTTACTCTAA
The DNA here is from genome assembly GCF_963855985.1 of Ostrinia nubilalis. Taxonomy (NCBI): domain Eukaryota; kingdom Metazoa; phylum Arthropoda; class Insecta; order Lepidoptera; family Crambidae; genus Ostrinia; species Ostrinia nubilalis. The sequence continues at coordinate 10,128,691 of NC_087101.1, read as the reverse complement.
AAGGTATCAAATTATGTATTAAAAAAGAAAAAGAAAGATTTATACTTAGTCTAAATTTTTTTTAATTACTCGCAATATTCAGGACATCTACATAACCCGTCCCATGGTTGGGTCTTTTACCTTAATAATTTCTCAAAACAAAATTGGTAGTACGTAAGTTAGTATCTACTGTACTTGGTGATAAATACTAAAATGAACTTTGAAACTCTGAATCCATAATATTATCACCATGAAATGCACTATAGTCATTACTAACTACCTAACTAATGTTTGTTTACGTATAGCATTTGCGAACCAAAAAAAAAATTATAGGTTAGATTAAACTTTATTATACTTTTATGCACATTCGGTTTCGCTCGTAGTTTCGGCAAGTTTGCCGCCGAAAACGAAACTAAACCGAAACTCAACCGAAAACGAAACCGAAACCGAACATTCGGTCGGACACTACAAAAGATACTGCACTTTCTAATGGATGCAGGACTCGGAGGCAAACTGTAAGAAAATACTAGGATTTTATTGAACTAGAATAGCTGCTCAACACAAATTAAAAAAAAATAGCGATTCCATCTCATGCAAAAGCTCTTTTCGTAGATGGTTAACGTGTGTCGTCGCACCAGAGGCCTAATTTAATTGTGTTCTAATAAATTGTTATTTTTAGTGTTCCGAAATTAGGTACAATTATTCTGTACGTTTCCCTACTACCATGTAGTATAAGTATAAGCACATCAGCGCTGACTTGCTGAAGTCTAAAGCGTCACATTTAATAATTTTCAAAACTGGCAAATTCGTAAATCTGCTACTGAAACCGTATACTATAGCAGGAGCTGGGGTGCCCGATTGCCCGCCCCAGGATGTTGGGCTACCTACAGATTCAAAGATACGCCGATGATTAAAACATTTTGACAATGATATTAATATTGCTTTATGGGGATCTTTCTTGCAACGATGTACGCCGCTTGACGGAGTGAGTAAATCCACAGGTTCCCCATTGTATACCACCTACTTGTTGCTGTTTCATTTTTCTGACGCACCCAGTAGTCGCATCGATAATACATTGGTTAAATAGCAAATAATTAGGCATAATTATATTTAAAATTTATTTGTAAAATATTGAATATGCCTAATCACTGATAACAGAAGAATTAACCGAGAAATTCATAAAACCGAACAATACCTATAGAATAGTTAACACTGAAATAAACACATTACATTCCCTTGCGTCGCGCAGTCGGGTAAAAACTCATTGGCGATCATTAATATTTTTTTTCTATATTTTCAAATTTTTATAACTTTTATATTCGATTCTTAATACTTTCAATACGATATTAATTGAAAGTATTACTTTCTCCTAAGCACGTCACTATGAAACAAAAACTCGGATTTTGCGTTTTGTTTCCAACTGCACTGAAAAATGTTTTAGAAAAATATAATTTACAGATATATTTTTAAAAAGTAATAGTAAAGAGAATTATTTACTTTGTTAGATTTGGAAATATTTCCATTCTAGTCTTATGAATTAATAAAATTTAATCAAAATCTTATTTTAATCAAAACGCAGTCAGGCCTACAAAGTTAATTTGCTAATGTTGTCAGCATTGAAACCAGGGTACGGAAACTTCCATACTACGATCAAACTTGCTTCCAAACAGCGACTTCAGTCGATAAATTCCAATACTTTTTTTTTTTTTTTTTTCTCCCCCCCCTCCATGTCCTTGCCATGATCACAAATTATTGTGTTCCTACTAAATTTCTTCTAAATCGGTTCAACGATTCTTGAAATAACACCATTTTATAAAATAATTGGTCACATCATCATAAGGTGATCAATTTTACGATTGGCCACGATATAAATGCATATTAGTGTTAAATATGATTTATTACTTATTAATCAATAAACTTAAATGAGAAAAATTCAATAAAAATAAAGAAAAGATACCAATTGAAATAATTATAAAATTATTTGTTTTCACCCGGTGTAAACACCCACGGGTGGAATGAAACGGGTTTTTATTGGGTTTTTACCCTCATGTGGGTTTTTACCCGGGTGGAAACCCATCTCTAAATTCGCAATAGATATGATGCCAATCGCCCCAGTGTTCGTCTACGATCTGATTGAACTTAATGTTAGCATTGTAGTCATCCTTATGTATGTCTAGGTTGAAATGAATTGTCGGAGTAAGAATAAGGGATTCAAAATTTACAGAAAATATCGGAAGAAAGGAGGTTCTGTGGACTGGGGCATGGATTGATATAAATTTACGAAAACTAATAATCACACAAGGAGGAGATTTACGTTACCAATAAGAGGAAGTATCAATTAAATCATTAAGTCTGTTGAGTTTGCTATATATAGGATGGTCAGCAAATTGAAGTACACGGAAAAGATACTTGTCACATAAATATTGGCGGCGTAATTTCAATGGGGGCTCAACACATTCAGCTTGCAAGGCATTGATTGGACTCGATTTCATAGCACCAGCTATAATCCTTAGCGCTTTAGATTGAATCGCATCCAATTTACTTAAACCAACTAAATTACAAGGCTCTAGATAGAAACTGCCATAGTCAAGTACACTTCTTATAATAGCATTGTATAAAAGTCTTAATGACGCTGGGTGAGCACCCCACCAGACTCCAGAAACACATCTTATTTCTTAAAATATTTAAAAGCTTTTCAGATTTTGCAGCAATGCTATAACAATGAGGAAGCAATACTTTTTAACTACCCTAAAACGCTTTAGATGTCGCTGCTCCTGTTTCCTTCATATTTTCATTTTTTTCTTAATTAAAATATATTTCAGAATATTGTTAATTACAATGTGAAAACTTTTTTTAAAATGAAATTAATTTGTTTTAATTTAAAACTGAACGGTGACATTTTTTGTTATAATTTACATAATAGAGTAGTAGAAATTACTATTTAACATATGGCAACTTTGTTTTTCCTCCAAAATGGCCGGTGTTGTTTTTGTTAGGTTGAATGCATTCTTGTTTTCTTAGCCATCGTTTATGAGTTCTGTGGCCCTATTAAAGTATTGAAGAGTCGAGTCAAATTCAAGTTCATTCCTTCGTACCTGCTGCTGTTCTGGTTCATCGGAGTTTTGTTCGTTCCTTCGTGAATCGCGAAGAAACTTTCTGTTATGTTCACAAGTGATCTGAGTTTTCTCAAAGTGCAAATGCTTTTTTAGTGTTGTTGAAAACTTTGCGAAAAGACGCTTTTGGTGTATAATATTATGTGTGTTCATAAATAAAGTAAAATTATTAAATTGAAAAGTTTTTGTTTATTTGCATTTCCATGTGCAATGTAGAATTTTTCCAAATCCATTGTTTTGAAAATAATACAATACGTACACCATAAAGATAAATACTTTTAAAATAATGGATTTGAAAAAATTCTACATTGTACATCAAAAAAACAATAATTCTTTGAAGGTTATGAGGGTCTATGTGTGCGTGAACTGTGTGTATGTGTGCGTGGACTTTATGTATGTATGTGTGCGTGGACTATGTATGTATGTGAGCGTTACGTACGTAGGTTAAGTACAGGGAATTTAACACCAGGTTGTCAATTAGTAGGTTCAAAAATATGACAGAGAGGGTTCTCTATTTCCTATGTATTACTTTTCTCTATGATTGAAACCAGTGAAATTTCTCTGTGCTGTGTGTTTCTGTCAATTTTGTAGAAAGGTAAGATTTATTGGTTTTATTAATAATATTTCATTACTCTACGCACTCTTGAACAGTTTTTCATCAATGCATTATTCGTTGGTTTGCTATCTGCAAAGAATTGCACATGAAAACACATGGAAAACCATGAATTTGAAACGCCATTTTTCGCTTCTAGTTCGTTCGTCCACAGAAATATTTTTTCTTTTATCATGACTGTGTCTGGGTTTAACGTTTTGAAATACCTGTGGTCTATGAAGAAATATGTATCTGTTCCTGAAGGTTACTATTAAGACTTTGAATGTTGATGTACCGATAGAAACAATCCAGTCTTGGATTTGTATTTGATGACTAATGCTCATTTTAACAAGGTCTAATAATTGCGGACAAAATGAAAGGCTGAACCACATTCCTATATCAAAGAAACAATAATCCATTCTTGATATCATTTTATTACTAGTGGCAGTACCTACCAACAACAAACTCATCATTTGCATTGCAACTGTTGAAATCCAATAAGATTTATTGTAGAAATTGCTCAAAACATGGTAGGTAGGTACACATGGATTACCTGCACACTACACAAAACTTATTATAATTTCTTCCTGTGGGTACCTACTTGGGCAAGAAATAACCTATTTGTTCCTAGATTATTTCCTATTATAAACTTTCGAATTGGATTTGCCAAAATTATTCTGAACCAAACTATTAATTATAATTTCTTCTTATTTACTCACTCAATTACTCTCTGGGTAGGTAGGTACTTTTTTCTTGTTTATCTTTATAAAACTCTGAACTTTGCCCACTTCCTTTAACTTCTTGCTCCTAAGCCGCATGACTAGGGTTGCCAGGTGTCTGGCTTTAGCCGGACATGTTTGGCTTTTTATGATCTTGTCCGGCCAAATATTGGCCTGTCTGGCCTGTCCTGCTTTTGTTAGGCTTTTATGTGGCTGTGAAATTTTTCCCCTAACTGATATTTCCTTTTAGATAGCAATGAAACTCTGTGGAAATAGCTGCGAGTAATATTTACGTATTTTTTTATACCTCCTATAAACCAAAAAAAAAATGCAGTTAGGAGGTACTGGCAACTCTAAATAAATTGTGTTTAAGACATCATATCATCAGCAAAAATAGGTATTAAGGTAGTAACTGAGTGTATAATGTGACTTGCAATGTTCATAAGGCACAGACACAATAAAAAAATACTAACATTAGTGACTAATTAATGAATATAAGATCAACTGATTAATTATGCTCAATTTATTTAACTAATCTAAAAGACAAGCAATTATTTTGCACTTATCTGTTTTTGATATGTCTTGATTTGTAATTTTTAGTAAAATTGGAATGGATTGATATTAAATTATGAAGTTTCTGCACAACTGAAAACTGGGCCAATTTAATATTACTCTTCAATACTTAGTAGATAATGAGTCATTATAAGTATTATATCATCCACTTGTCGCAGTGCTTACACCGCAGAGAGCCACCAGAGTTGCCTTTTGCCAAATAGTTTGCTGTTAGATAAACATGTTGAGTAGTTCTGGTTGGTCTGGCCATTTGAAGTCTAGTTTATTCTGCGCTGATACAATGATAAGACGGATTTTGGATCTACATGAATATAACTACATTTCCTTTGCACTCGCGAGTTTACAAGTCTACAGCGCCAAGTTAAACACCAGCACCAGCAAGTTAAACACTGTAGCACCTTACTTAATCGTAATACGTGTTATTTTGCAACAAAATGTATTGTCTGTCGACTGTACCGGCGTCCTTGCTGCGTCCGCGCCTGAGGTCACGGTCGGGCGCGCGTGCACCGTGCAACGATTCCTTTGCGTCCAGCAGGGTACTCCGAAACGCTGTTTACATAGTTCTGTCTGTCACCGTCACTCATGCTGGCATCTCGCTTTGCGTGAGAGGGATGACAACATTCGAAACTTCGGAATAACCCCGCAGACCCACTGTCCTGCTCACTGAAGTGTGCCGTACTCTGATCGTGTCTCTGTCAGCAGGTGTGACATGCTCCATTTCCTCCATTTGGATATCTAGCTCACAAATTATTGACAGTGTTGTTCACTTAATTAAATTAATATACACGCGCCTTTGTCGGTGGAAATAAATCATTATCCGGAATTAAAAATTACCACCGTAATTACCAGCTTTATACCAAGAACGGTGCGTTCACCGTAGCAAAGAACATTTTATGTTACTTATTGTTTCGCAGCAGTCAATCTATGTTACCAAGGTTTCAGCAAGGATAGCAGGTCTAAGGGTGGGTACCAGCGCGGTTGCAGGAAAATTGTTGAACTTGTTGAAAATAGTTATTTAGATATTTACGTAACGGCGTAGAAGCTTTTGTCATTTCCCTATCTTTGGACCGGTCTGCCGCTATCCCTCATGCCAGTATCTCGCAATGAGAAAGATGAATGGATAACTCGGTAAATACGGAAACTTCAGTATGATACGAAAGCCTCTCATCCCTGAATGGTATTCAGCAAAAATTAAAAGGTCAAAACTACTATGTCGATTTCACTTTTATAGGGTGATTTATTTCTGATAGGTATCCGATAACTACGGGACTATTCCCACCTCTCGTTCCCACCGCTGCAACTCCTGTTTAGCCAGGATCTACAGCTTGACCGCCAATAAAAACCCAACTAGTGAAGGTCAAGTTTGTCCCGGGAAAATTTTAACTGTCATTGAATCCGCAACGAAATTAATCAGAAGAATATAGGAGGAATTCGAAGTAAAGGTTCGACTTCAGACAGTGTCCGATAACTTAGCGACTATCGGTTATAGGTAAAATGGGGTTTCTATCAATATTATTGTTCAAGATCTGAAAGTCTATCTACCGGTAATTTGTGGTCTAGATTCTCTGTTTCAACAATAAAATAATTCAATTCCACTTCAGTTACAATTAGATATTTATTTGCACAGCCGCCATTTGATTTATCAGCATTTCTGGTAATTACATTGTGGCTCTCAAATCGCTTTGTATTGCCGACGTATTCGCCTTGTTCCAGTTATTATCTCACACGCTAGCTTGCTTTGTATCCAGTAAAAAATCTAACGGATTCATTAAAAAGGTTGAAAATTGTCTATAAATAAATTATACCAGATAATTATGATGACATTGATTGACTACTTGCCTTTCCATGCGTTTTTTTTTTGCGCTCACATTGCATTGTCATTTAATAATGAATCAATATTCTTCTGAGCAAAACGCATTCATAATTTGTTTATTTTTATTTAACTAAGATGGTGCCTCACCTTGAAGTTATCGTGAACCATAACAGAATACAAGTTTGTAAACTCTTATATTATTTTTGTCGCATGAACATTGTGGAATTTAAATGCCTCCACGTCTATGGCATGGCACCTGCTCGGGTAAAAAATACGTGCAATTATAAACTTGAAGGCGCCCATGTCATATCGGCAGTTTATGGTATCGGTCAAGTCCTGAATGATAATGATAAAATGAATTTAAAGATAAGATTTACATGCCCTTTAATTTGTAAAACCTAGTCATTTCCAAATTTTTACTTCTATTCTGACTACATTATACCACAGATTAAGTACTTACTTCGTACTTCGTGCAAATTATCATTAGACCAAAATTGGGAAAAATAAGGTGCAGAAACACATAGGAGACTGATGCCTGTTTTCACCATCATGGTAACCAATAACAGGAATTTTGTTTACATAGGGGTCACTTAAAAATTAGGGATTGATGGTGAAAACGGGCATTAACTCCTAGAGTCAAACTAAGAGTCAAATCTCTAAATATGAAAATTGGATCACCGATTTAAGCGTGAAAAGGGACGGGCAGAGTCACTTCCGCATTTATTTTAGAATGCATTTTGTTTCGTATGGGACTGTTAAGCGTTTAGAATACTATCGCTAACTCGACCGTTCACTAGACATCCTGTATATTGGTGCGTTTATTTCCAAAATATCCCTGCCTAGATGGACACCCTGTATCAATGCGTATTGGTGCATTTAATTCTACAGCATCCCTGCCTAGATGGTCAACGTTCGCCGCCCTAAAATAAAAACAGTTTTTGCCGCATGCGACATTCTGCTCGTTAATTCGGTCCTCGCTCGCTTTGCTTTTTCTCTGCATTTCATCCAGAGGCGTCGTCTGGCGACCTTCGCCTATGGAACGTGGCTTGTCTTGCGGCTATTAAAGAAATACCCGCTAAAGAGGATATCTACGCATTTTTACATACAAAGACGTCTTTTACTAAAAATGCAGTAAAATGTAATTAATAATATACTCAACATCAAATAAACCGCACCTTCCGCGACGCGAACTTTAACGATTTTCTTCTGACACAATCATGGTGCCCCAACAATATTGGTATTATTTGAAAGCTCAATAAATATCCTTAAAGAAAAACACATTTAATTTCTTTATAAATGATTAACATATACCATAAATGTGACTTGAAAAAATACCTTACTTTGGGCCCACCTGTGGGATCAATTAGACCAATTTTTATGGTTATAAAACCAAATAATGATCTCACGTGTCCTCTTTAACAGATGGATACCGATTAATCCCAACTTAACAATTTTATAGCCATAAAAGTTGGCTTTAGCGTAACTACCTATTTTTTAAAGAAGTGACTCTGGATCCTTCTAAAGTCACATTTTTGGGGTAAAAACCTTTCCTTTAATGAAATGAAGGTTAGAACTAGGCTTTTAAGTGGTGCCAATATTGGTGGGAAGTGGGGATGCATACGTTTGAAAATGCTTGTCGCGGGAGGTGCGATTTATTTGACGGCGAGTGTATAATACTTTTGACGATAATCCTGTGACATCCGTTGTTCATGTTTATTGAATTGTGCCGATTTAGAAACATTATTTTGTAGGATTCATTTAGGTAATAATTTTCCGTAGGATATTGCAATAATTTTTAAGTGTGTTGTCGACTCGTGTTAGGCATTAGGATTAAAATTGATAAAAGTCCTCTATGAAGATTTCGAATGTATTAAGTATTATGAATTAGTTCATGTACCTACCTAATGTCGAGGTATGTTATTTTCTTTTCAAAATCAGAAAAAAAGTGTGAATCCACAATAATGACTACGTTAAAGAAAAGTAGTGCCCGAAAATAGAAAGGCTTGCTCGAATTGCCAATTTCTCTGACAGGCTTCTAATTCAATTATTTTCGAAAATGAGGGCGCCTGATTCACTGAAATGGTAAAACATGAGTGTTCGAACGAATCACAGTAATCGACAAACTTAATTAACCCGAATGAGTTAAAAAACCGATTTCCAAAATTGTACTACGAATATCAATGTTTGACCAATTATCATTTGGATTTAAATTAGTTGTGCTAATCGTATGCCTACATATGTTTACGTCAACTTGCTGATATAAAATTTTAGCTGTCTTTAATTTAGAAAGGCGAACAAAAATATTAATTAATTATTTGGTGTCATCAACAGACACTACTCTCACTTCCGGTGATATAAATTTATAGTGGTAATAAATAATAATTAATAAATTGATCACAATTTAAGTAGTGTTCATGCACACTACATTACCGTTATTATGGATGACAATTATGTGCAATTTTAACAGAATCTGTAATAATTTCGTGCAATTACAACTGACATACACCTACGTTTATTTTTTATTTATAGGTAGGTATTATTAGATACTTTTCCTTTCATTAATTTCTATTGAGCACCAATCTTATCTTCCACGGTAATTTTTTATGGGCACTTTACTATCCATCTTTGAACCCCGCATTAGCTTTAATGGAAACTTTACATGTACCACGTGAAATCTTGTCATAAAATTATAATGGACTCTTAGATGCCATTGCACTACCGCATGCGTTGTGGGATAAAAGGCTCTCACTTCATTTTATTTCGCGATAACAGGTCAATTCGATTCTCACAAATGTATAAATAGGTATTATTAAGGAAAAAATATTCGTAATGATAATAACAGCCATGCCAGCCCAGGTCATGCGCTACAAATAACCACCGCCCTTTGTAACATTATCTATTTTTTCGCTGAAGAAACACTGCCTTTTTATTCTTGCTCGGTAAAGTACCCGTTTCCCGACCAATAAAAAAGTATTCAATAAAGTGTTCAAGTGGATTTTGGTGTGTAAATGGTCAGATGTTGTAAGACAATGACCGTGACCGGCCCGGTCTGACTAATATTATTCAGTCAGGCAAGCCTTGTTTAGATCCGATCTATCGCCCGTTGAACCGTGAATTATTCGGTTCGCAAGTTAATTAACAAACAACTAATAGCACAAACATATTTGTAGGAAAAACGATGGGTATTTGACAGTATTTTGGGTTGTGATTTCGCATAAAACTACTTCATCATTAGAAGTGCTGCTCCTATAGTAATTTCTTGAATATTTTCTTTAACCTTTTACACGCTTGGAATTCATTAAATGGGTCAGTTATATTAATTCAGGTGTCGTATCTGCATGCAACAACATCCGTTATTGTTATGGGATTTCGAAACTAACCATAGTATACTAACATCTGGTCAATTTATTTTTATCGAGGCACATTCTGTGGTCTATAAGTGTAAGGAGGACGATACTTCCAAAGCATGACGAAGCTATGTCTCAACCCAATCAAGATGTAATCTTTTATAATACATAGGTACTTGATAATATTGTTCTGTTGCTCGTTTAATTGTTATTGATTTGAATAATTGTTGAAAGTGGGTTAATTGAATTGTACACGCTTATACGGACTATCAATTATATTTAAGCAACAGAACTAAATACTTTCTCGCATTTATATTAAAAGGAGAAAATCCATTCGTTTTTTCATGTAAAAACTCGACGTCATAACCTTTTTACACATCATGTAGGTTTCTCTTATGCGTTTCGCCAATTAGTGAGTTTAATTTGCCTAGATTTTCTCTTAGGGCGTTTATATTGCTTGATTAGCCCATATTATCAGCAATTTGAAGTTCTGTACAATATTGCGACTTAAACGCGGTGTCGTTATTGAAGTCGTATGTTTAGTAGATCCCGTCAATGTCGCGGAGTCGTGGAGCATTCATTATGGACCATAAACAAGGTCTTTATGTATAGTTTGAGACCGGTCCGTTTTCCCTTAGATAGTACGGTCGGTCATCGTGTAGCCATTTATGTACCGGACAAATAGTGATGATTACTTGGATGTAATTATAGGCACAAGTTAAGTTCTGCCAATGACAGATTTTCTTCAACAGACTGTAAACTGTGTATGTCAAGTATAAGATTCGTTATCAAATACTTGCTCTCTGTACAAATCAAGCACTCTAAAAATAAGTCCTTCAGTCTGTCCAGTTATAAAACGAATAATAAACGGTCAGTTATTTTTTGAGGTATTTTTCTCGTTACCAAGTTTCATTATCGTCAAATTATTAAACTTGCTCGTATCTGCTACTGTTATTCATGTTAACCTCTCAAGTTTAGAACAAAAGCATGGTTCTTGTTAACTCATTTACAAATATGTCATTCTTCTCAAAAGGGTCAAAAGGTTTTCGGCATTAAAAATTAAGACTAAAAACCACTCTTGAATATAATAACTTTGTTTGCACACTCATAGCACATTATAAGAATTTGCGTATGACTTTGTTAGGCAATGTTATGGCGTCATCCGTTTGATAATTCATTCATGGTTATACGAATGTCACAGTTAAACTTGTCTTCAAAATATTTGTCCTGACATTTTTTGCTATGTCCGTTCATTACGCAATATGACAAAACCTGTTTCTAAATCGCGTTATGAAAGTAATTGCGTTTATGAATTAAGACCACCTCTGGCTAAAATTTAATGGGCATTTCAATAAAATTTTCTCACAGCTCACCAATGAGTCAGTCAGACATAATAAAAGCTCGGAAACCATTGTGATCTTAATAAAAATGTTAATTTAGCACCTCTCACTTTTATAGAGTTCATCCAATGGATGTGTGTGATAATGAGTCATGACGTCATGTCAATAGTTTACAATCGTAGTAGGTACCTATACCAAGTAATACAATTACTATAACCATTTTTTATCTAGGTTTTATGTCTTGAATTTATGATGGTTTCTTGTTCTGCAGCAAACTTATCTAAAGACGAAAGTTGAATGCAGTTCAACTTTTGCTTTAACTATATTTTGAATCGCCTTTCCAGAACTAACCTAAACAATATCAAGTTCAAGAGAAAGTGCTCTGGAAAACAGGGCTACCAATCCGATTTAACTGGTACATTGGTATTGGGGTCCAAAGTCTAGTCAATTTAAAACTTCAACTCGAAAATTTTCTGAAGTAGGGTGGGTTGGGTGTACCTAAATTCACACGTCTTTTTGTGTTCTTCTTTCTTCTGTTAGAGTAATGCCATTTTGATTCACCACAAATGTATTATTTTATTTTGACAACCCTATCTGGTAACCAATCTTGCTAGTTTCATCAGAGACTTAGGTTTACTCTATCATGTACCTACATTATGCCATTATTATTATGATTTAGTAATTTACTATGAAAGGCGGATCATTCACGATAATACGGTGCATTAATTTATACCATCGATGCATGGATTTGAAATGAAATAGGATTTTGTTCTTCATTTCCATATTTGCAAGAATTTCATGTCGACGGATTGTAATTTACCTATTCACCTTACCAATAATCTTTTGAGTAATTAGGTCATGCGCACACCGTTGATTTTTAGTTGGCCGATAGTTGTGCCCGATTTTAATTTGTATGAAGAATCGGCCAAATCGAATCGGCGTAGTGTGCGCACTCCCATACATGCCCATACTGATCAACTGCCCGACTAAACTATCGGCCGACGAAAAATAACGTTAGAGTAGGCTCTAAATGAAACAGAGGTTTTGTAAAAGATATCCCATCAAAAACAATACTTGTCAAAAAAACCAAGTCTCTCAACTCAGTTGTTCTACGGTAAAAAGTTGTGAGATCCATGTAATACCAAGTCCAGGCCAGGAAATCTTTAACGTTTTACATAAATTATTGACTTGGCCATCGCACTAAATAATTTAATTTACACGTGTTTTCATGCGATGGCCAAGTCAATATATTTATGTAAAACGTTAAAGATTTCCTGGCCTGGACTTGGTATTACATGGATCTCACAACTTTTTACCGTAGAACAACTGAGTTGCGAGACTTGGTTTTTTTGACAAGTATTGTTTTTGATGGGATCTCATTTCTTTTTGTATTTTGTAGACAGCAGTTATGTATCTAGAAAACTGGACCGAAATTGATAAATTTTACTCGACTTGGCGGTTGCACTACCGTGCCCCCAAATATAATTTCTTTTTGTATTTTGTAGACAGCAGTTATGTATCTAGAAAACTGGACCGAAATTGAAAAATTTTACTCGACTTGGCGGTTGCACTACCGTGCCCCCAAATATTTTAGTTTTTCCTTGATTCATACACCAAACACTACTTATATTCCAAATTTGAAGCTTCTAGGTCTGCTAGAAGTGCCTTAGAGTTTTGATGATCGGTGAGTCAGTGAGTCAGTCAGTGAGTGACAAAATTAAGTAACTTTGACCCGTTATAATTCTTAAACTACTGGTTCAAATTGAATGAAATTTTAAATATACCGTGTCTTTACAATGCCTGCATAGCTAATGAAAATTTAGCCTTCTAGTTTTATCCACAACGAAGTTACAGGCGGTCGAAAATGGCCTGAATTGCTTCGAGAAAAGGATGGTACGGCCGTGCCGCTTTTTTGCTCGACTTGGTGGGGGCACTGCCGTGCCCCCAGATTATGGTACCTTTACATGTATTATTATATTATTGTGCATCGATATTTTATAATCCTTTGTCTGCTTTTGTGTCGAATACAGATTTTGCCAGGATTGTTTCTGGAGTACCGGACATATGTTCTCCACCTTCGTCATAGGCAATTGTGATGGTTATAGAAGCACGCAAGCTAAAATGGCGTTCATTCCATAAGAAATTGATTTCTTCCGTAACCGTAGATACGACAATACTTCGTCTTCTTCATCAATAGTGAAAGTTTAGTTTTTTGCCTTTGCATTGTCTGCCTCTTATGTGCAAATAATAGGCAATGAAGTCACAAAGGTTTCACTTCTATCAAATTATGAATAAGTAATAAACATGTCGCAGACGGTCATGAGTACGGACACTAAAGTGAAACGCAAGTGCGCCACCTAGCGGCGAATCGGCGCAACACCGCTTTGGCGCGCTTTGACAGAGTCGTAACGGTCACGCCGGGACGGATCGAACTCACTTTCGCTCCGGACGCCGACAAGAGAAGTCATCGTCACGGAACTGTCCCACGTTTCACCTAGTGCCTATTTTATCGCTCGACGAAGTCTAGATTGTAGTAGTTACTAAGAACTAAGTGCTGATTTTGAACTCTGTTTGACGATTATTAAAAGTGTTCGAACACAAGTCTCATTCTCATTGCACGATACCCTATTTCGCCCACAATATCTGAGGCTCGAATCCCTGACGAGCCGACATCAGAAGTGGGATCGAATCGTGCAATTGAGATCACTTTCAACGATATTGGCACCAACACGCTAATGAAGAGGCCAACATTTGCGACGTGCTAATTTGGACCAACAAAATAAGAACATACCTACCTACTACCGGCAAGCTCCTTTGGCATCCAGGAACCGCTTGCTCGCTGGTCGTTCACTGGGCCTCGACCAATGTCGTCTCACCCGGTGGGCTAGTACCGCGCTGAGGGCGGAACAGTGGTGTCAAAGTCGAGCTGAGGGTATGCCCGGAATATAACTGGCCAGAAGAATGAAGAATCAGGATAGATGACGCGGGGCGACGGTCAAGTTCACAGCGTTGGACCGGCGCGAGACAGCGGTCAAGCTCACAGCGTTGGACCGGCGCAGGACGGCGGTCAAGCTCACAGCATTGGACTGGCGCGGGGTGGTGGTCAAGCTCACAGCAATGGACGGCGGCGGCGGTTAAGTGGAGGACACTGGACCGGCGCGGCGCGGAACGAGGTTGCCCGCGAGTACTTTGGATCACAAGGGTGAGCGATATTGTTTTTCATTTTATTCTTTTGCTGAATACTTGTTGTTGTTGGTTAAATATTGTCGCCAAGATTGAGTGGCAGACGTTTCAATAATGTTACTGTAATGACCGGTATAGGTGAAACACAAGTAGTCAGCACAGAATACATTTTATGTTGTGTAATGATTAACGATCGAATTGGAGGAATGCCCATCAGTCGAGTGCCGATTGATTAGTAATAACGATGATTTGAGTAATGATATTAGTGATGTAGAGGCCACTGAGTGATAGTCACAGGGATGACTACCACTATGTTCGTAATCACAGGGATGATTGCGATGTGTGATG
Source organism: Ostrinia nubilalis (assembly GCF_963855985.1). Taxonomy (NCBI): domain Eukaryota; kingdom Metazoa; phylum Arthropoda; class Insecta; order Lepidoptera; family Crambidae; genus Ostrinia; species Ostrinia nubilalis. Next base: position 10,113,684 of record NC_087101.1, on the reverse strand, counting down.
TAATCACAGGGATGATTACATAATTTTGACTTGATGACGGACCATAGACTTTCGACTTATGACGATATCGTGATCACAGGGATGATTGCGATTAGTAATGTAGTCACAGGGATGATTACATTATTTTGAAACCTATAGTCACAGGGATGACTTGGGGTGTAGTGTGCAGTTACAGGGATAATTGCAATAGTAGTCACAGGGATGATTACTTTATTTTGAAACCTATAGTCACAGGGATGACTTGGGGTGTATTGTGCAGTTACAGGGATAATTGCAATTGTAATCACAGGGATGATTACTAGTGATTGTTACAGGGATAACATTCACTCATTTTGAGAGTCACAGGGATGGCTTTCAAAGTTGTGGCACTTACATACCTACTATTCATGATGCTTTCTTTATATTTGACTGAACGGCACTTGTACTTTTTGGCTTTTCTCTAGTATTTTCGTTAAAGTACGATTTATAGGACAAAGGTAGTTTTCAGTTGATGATTTTTCATGTTTTACCATCTGGTAAAAGGTAGTTGTTTGCAAATTACTATTACGTCCAATCAAGTGATAATTTAATCTTGATTCAAATAATTTTTGGTTTGGCTCAGTGGTACAAATGGTATCAAAAAAGGGGGCCGTTAAGAACATGCAATAAATTACGTCACGTGCTCAATCACGCGTGACCTCAGCTGAGTTTACATTGAATGAAGATGTTATTGTAAATTGTTTGATTCCTAGGTGGTAGGTTCACTACTGATGTGAATATTATCGATACGGACGTACGTGACGGATGTAAATAGACTAAAACTATTAGAATTGCTTAAATAGACTTCCTGAATTCCTTGTCGGTTTACCTTGTAGGTACCTACTCGTTTAGTAGAATACGGGCGGTGAGCTTAAAATAAGATTTCATCTTAGGAAAGTAGCAGCCTTGCCACTTTGCACTTGCGTACCTACTATTCATGATCAATTGAGAAGAATGCCATAGGGTTATGTACCAGTCTAAAGTTGAAGTCGAGGTACATGCTGATCACAGTTGTGGTGATGATGATTATTTTTCTGTAATGGGAACTCGAGTTTGCTCTTGAGCCGTAAATCGTGGTGTGTAGTCGGTGAGTGATGCACACGGTGGCAGAGGACGTGGTCTTGGTAGACCGTAGTGTGTAGTCCGTGAGTGATGCACACAGTGTTGTGATGGTACTTAATGGTACAGTTTCAGTAATGGTGATTACTGTGGCATATGGAGATACTCGAGTGTCCTACGAATTTATTAGTGACTAAGATTATTGAAGTGTTTCATGTTACATAGCCCTGGCTACTTCTATGTTATTAGAGTTGATAATGTATCAAGTGTCGATTTTAGAAAATAATTAGAATTGAGTTAGTTTACTTTCATGTTTTAATAGCAGTGATTATGGTAGCGATTGGTAGTGTAATTATGAACATTGGATTGCAATGAAATTAGAACGCCTGAGGTAGACGTGTCTAATGTAGTACAAAAATGCTAGATAAAGTATTTGGTAGAAGAGTGTACTTGATGGAGGTATATTGCTTTTTCATGGATGATAATGAATCCCCTACATTCATATGGAGATGGACCTTAAACCAGTTGAAGGATTAGTCGATCAAAGCTCAATTATTTTAAAGTTCTTTTTCTCAGTATCGTAGTATGCAAGTCACTCAGATTGCTTGCATCTCCCGTGCATTCGTAGTCGTAAGCGTAAATCGGGCTTGATTTCCCGTAGCAGTGCGGCCATGACTGTGAATGGCATGCGTTTGGCGGTGAGGTGTAAACGATCGCTGTGAGTCCACCGGATTGTTTGTATTCGGGTACCGGAGGGAGGTAGCCCATGATTGTGTTGTATTTGGGTACTGGATGAAAGTAGCCCATGATGTGTTGTATTCGGGTACCGGATGGAGGTAGCCCATGTTTGTGATATGGTGTAAGAAACAATCGGATGGAGATGAAGAGTATTGTTTACTGCTTTGCTGACCTTAGTTATTATGATGATGTAGTTTATTGAGTTTTGATGGACCTCAATCTCTATTGTGTTTTGATAATGTATCAAGCGATCGCTAGGTACATAGTAGCATACGTGCCTCGCTGTATGGCACCTGCCGCGTTTCCGAATAGTCATCCGTTAAAATCTAACGGATCGTTGATTATTTCGTATTAAATTCTAATTGATTGTGGGAATAGACGTCTATACTGCAAATAGAGACTAATATTTCGAGTTTTCCCGCCATGTCAGACCCACTTTATAATGAGTCAACCCATCTACCTTCGCTTCAAATTGTGGAAATCTATGATGGTGACCGTTATGTTTTAAGATCCCTAATTAACAAACGTGTATTGAGTATTCACATGATCGTGTTAGGAAGACCCCAGAAGGCCCAGTACCTATTGAGATTGTGAGGGAAACGAGTTGGATGACTAAATTCCATCTAGTTAATTACAAGCACAGGTTTCTCAATTGTTTGGTCGGAGATTGTACCAGGATGCCGTAGCCGTAGCCTATTAGAAACAGGTAACTGCTCTGAGTAGTCCTTGGGAATTCGGTAGTGCGATAGTTCTGGGTGGTGCAGTAGGATCTGGCAGTGTGTAGCTAAGATCATAAAGACATTGGTTGATTGACTTAGGCTCCCGAGGTAGGGTAGCAAAATGTGGACCGCGATTGTGATACCTGGGTGGGACTCATTCAATTTTTGAAGTAATTTTTGAATGATGATTTACCACAATATGGTCTTAGTGACTTCAATGTAGCAATTATTAGGAATTGTGAATAGTAGTGATTGGATTCCTAAAAGCTAGGTAGTTTCTAATAGATAGCTATGGTTACTAGTTAGAAACACTAGACATCAACTTGGATGGCTTTTATTTGGAAGAGTGGATAGAGTATAGGAAACTAGTAGTAGAAAGAGTAACTAGTAGTAGAAAGAGTAACTAGTAGTAGAAAGAGTAACTAGTAGTAGAAAGAGTAACTAGTAGTAGAAAGAGTAACTAGTAGTAGAAAGAGTATCTAGTAGTACTGAAAGTTTAGTTTCCTCATTTCTGAAAGCACATAAGTTGCTTGAAATAGGATTGGCCGAGCGGATACTGTGCTGTTCTTTTGGTTTTTTTCAGATGATCACACGAGGACGTGTGACACGCAGGATGGCCGTGTCGCAGACGGTCATGAGTACGGACACTAAAGTGAAACGCAAGTGCGCCACCTAGCGGCGAATCGGCGCAACACCGCTTTGGCGCGCTTTGACAGAGTCGTAACGGTCACGCCGGGACGGATCGAACTCACTTTCGCTCCGGACGCCGACAAGAGAAGTCATCGTCACGGAACTGTCCCACGTTTCACCTAGTGCCTATTTTATCGCTCGACGAAGTCTAGATTGTAGTAGTTACTAAGAACTAAGTGCTGATTTTGAACTCTGTTTGACGATTATTAAAAGTGTTCGAACACAAGTCTCATTCTCATTGCACGATACCCTATTTCGCCCACAATATCTGAGGTTCGAATCCCTGACGAGCCGACAAACATATGTTTTTTTTAACTGCGACAATTATTTGGGCGCAATAAGTTGCAAACGGTCACTAGATAACGATTTCTTTTGTAACTATTTAATTTTAAATGGCTACTGCCTTTCATATGTTCAATTACTCGTATAGCTCGTTAGATTGAAGCAGACCGACAATAAATAAGCCACTGAGATTTATCTCTAAGTAAGAATGTTGTCTTGTAATATTCATGTGTTAAACGATTGAAGAATTTCTTTTAAACATTGTCTGCAATTTTAAATCGGTCTTTATTTTGGCACACAAATGGTAGTATGGCACAGTAAATAAAAAGAAAAACATTACATTGTTTTAGTAGCTTACGCACAGAATAGTGTTTAATTTTTTATATCTTTGGTGGGTTTGGTGGTCATTATAAAGCTAGCAGATATTACATGCTATGTATTCTAAGTTATTAGGTGATCCAATTTAATATTCACGTCACTGCACCTGCTAATCCGCTGCAGGAGCGGTCTCAGCATAATGTCCGTAGACTCCCTGGCGTCTGCGTATTGATTCATCTGACCTTGTCCTCCGTTATGTAACTCAATTGAAGGTTTCTTCCACATTTTTCTCTTCATTTTGTGTTAGGATTACTGGAAGTAGGTTACTTGGACAAATGCTGCTGCCTGCTGTTGATCAAAGGCTTTGAAACTCCTTTTGTCGTGATCGCGAAGTTATCCAATACCCTGCTTATCAGCATGTAGTGTTCTACATAATATTTGTTTGATCTTAAAAGTATATCGATACCTCTGGGCTCAAAGGTCGTAAAGGACAAAATACCGAAAATGAGTTATTTATACAGTTGTACTCAGAATTTAATTCTCTATCGATCTGTATATTTAGTTTGTCGAAATTCTCAAAAAAAGTGCCTTTACGACCCATCATATTTGATGAGCTAAACAGAATTCATCGTGAAAATTGGGATGTAAATACCATTTGATTTTTAAGTACAGTTAACATGGTAGTAAAGAACAAGTAAACACAAATTTTTGGGCGTATAATATACATGTAGTATAATCTATTGTCCTTTACAACCTAAAATTTTCATACCAAATTCAAGTAATTTGTCCTTTACGCCCTTAGATTATCTAAACCAATATTTCAAAAAACTATAAAGAAATGACAATATAACAACTGAGTAGGTAAATTTTATAGACGTTTCTTATTGTATTTAAGTATGTGCGTTTAGAACAAACGAAAGAACTAAAAAATCATCAAAAATATGTAATAAAACTATTTTAGAGTGTAACGTTTATGTGATTTGTACATATAAAATGATGACATCTATCCACATCGGGTAAAGTAATAATGATTTTTATTATTTCTCATATTTGAAGAAACTAGGTATTTGTCAGGTAAAAGATAATTAAAAGATGATTTAAGAAAATGAAAACGTGCTATAAAATAACATATTACCTAATTAAGTTAGGATAGTCATCATACAAAGGACAATGACCAAAAATGTATGGAGTGTGGTCCAAATGTCCACCACTAACGAGACCTATGTAGTAAAATAGTCTACTAAATACTGATTCATTATAACCAAACCGCAATCAAAAATATGCTGTCAGTAAAAAGTTATGACTGAATGAAAAGTCATGTTTTTTACCTTTTCATCCGAAAAATGTTCTTGATATCATTCTATCCATCGCACATTTTGGATTAATCTATGCATGTTATGTCATGTCGCTTAGTGTGCCGTGTTAGATTCTCGCTAAAAGAAAAAAAATAAGCTCAGAAGAAAGACAACAATATTGGAATTATGGTCGGGTGGTCGCTGCTCCTCCCCTATTGGTTGTAGGGTGATGTTATATAAGGGTATTTCTCATCGCCACGGTTCTCATCGTCACCTTCGTGGCGAATTTTATTTCTAACTTATTTCAACTTTTTGTAAACAAAAATTGTAGCGCTTGATGTGAAGATTGTATTCTCAGTAAATCAGTCAAATAGTGAGTCTCGTTTGGAAGCTTTAACGTTTTGAATTTTTTGATGCCACGAAAGTGATTCTGTACTTCACAGCAATAAATATTTTTTTCAAACTTTATTACTGTAAATGACTAAGTGTTTATAAAACATATATTTTGTCTTATATTCATAGATAAATAGCAATAACATAATATAAATAGGTACCTACTTAAATACAAGATAAAATTTTACCGATTACGTCACCTACTAAGTTACAAGATTCTACGCAATTGGTTTTAAGGGTGACACTGGTGACATTCTGAAATGCTAAAGAAGCAAAAAACGGATTATCAGTACCTCAATAAAAAGAACTCTAACTGATTATCAGTCCCTCAACAAAAATATGTTTTTTATTTAGGCCAGAGGGCCTCGTATTTTTATTGTACAACTTTTAACTCATACTTCAGATTAAATTTATCTTACAAACAGATACACAGTCACATATACAGACATACATACAGTCATACAGACAGATAACAAAAATACCCTTATTTATTTATTGATGTACTGATCTCTACTTACCACGTATAATTTATTAGTTATTAAAATATTGTAAAAACATAAACACCAGTCACTATATCTGGGGGCACGGCAGTGCCCCCACCAAGTCGAGCAAAAAAGCGGCACGGCCGTACCATCCTTTTCTCGAAGCAATTCAGGCCATTTTCGACCGCCTGTAACTTCGTTGTGGATAAAACTAGAAGGCTGAATTTTCATTAGCTATGCAGGCATTGTAAAGACACGGTATATTTAAAATTTCATTCAATTTGAACCAGTAGTTTAAGAATTATAACGGGTCAAAGTTACTTAATTTTGTCACTCACTGACTCACTGACTCACTGACTCACCGATCATCAAAACTCTAAGGCACTTCTAGCAGACCTAGAAGCTTCAAATTTGGAATATAAGTAGTGTTTGGTGTATGAATCAAGGAAAAACTAAAATATTTGGGGGCACGGTAGCGCAACCGCCAAGTCGAGTAAAATTTTTCAATTTCGGTCCAGTTTTCTAGATACATAACTGCTGTCTACAAAATACAAAAAGAAATGAGATCCCATCAAAAACAATACTTGTCAAAAAAACCAAGTCTCGCAACTCAGTTGTTCTACGGTAAAAAGTTGTGAGATCCATGTAATACCAAGTCCAGGCCAGGAAATCTTTAACGTTTTACATAAATATATTGACTTGGCCATCGCATGAAAACACGTGTAAATTAAATTATTTAGTGCGATGGCCAAGTCAATAATTTATGTAAAACGTTAAAGATTTCCTGGCCTGGACTTGGTATTACATGGATCTCACAACTTTTTACCGTAGAACAACTGAGTTGCGAGACTTGGTTTTTTTGACAAGTATTGTTTTTGATGGGATTTTAAAATAAACCAAAGCAAGTAATCACTTTCGTGGCCTAAAATCACCTTCGTGTATAAAACACCACGAAGGTGATGCCACGAAGGTGACGAAAATTTTAGTTTTTTATGAATTATCCTTAAATTTGAATTTAACGGTTCAAGTCGAATACTACATAAATAAGTCTAACATGTTGAGTTTTCAATGGCAAAGTTTCAATTAAATTGTTTAAATTTTAGAGGTAGAAAATATTGTTCAAGCAAGCGACGGTATGTCTATGGATAATCACAAAAAGTTACGTATTTTTTTCGCGGAGCGACGATCGACCTATTTCACCTCCCCAATGGTCGAAGCGCGACTGACGTTAACCGAATAGAACACTGTGATTGGTTGCTGATGTTCGGTTTAACGACAATCTTGTATTATTACTCAAAATTTTAGGTACCTAAAATCGTGTGACCAACGTATTTCGCTTTCTCAATTCAAAATAATTTTAAGAAGATATTTTTTTGACTATTGTGTGGAAAGTATATTTAATTACGATGATTTTAGTATATGCTACACACAAATTGATTGCTAAATAGATATTTTATCATCTGATTTCAAAGTTATTGTTCTAACTTATACCGTTTATGAACTATTATTGTGTGACCATCAAATTTGAGTGTAAATGAGAAGTACCCATAACTTAAACCCATCCTTGATAAATGGGCTATCCATAACAAAAATAATTTTTCAAATCGGACCAGTAGTTCCTGAGATTAGCGCGTTAACTACAACAATTTTTCATACGGTCATAACTTTTAACTGACAGCTTATTTTTTTTTCGTCCCGTACTGAAAGTTAATCTCTATTTAATGGACTATAAGCCAATATAGGTCTCATTAGTGGTGGACATTTGGACCACTTTTGGTCATTGTCCTTTAAAAAATGAAAAAACTAGATGAGAAAAAGAAGTCACCTTACTGTAGTACCATAAGGTGTCATTATTACCCGACTACCGACATGTTTTGTATGCATAAATCACACAAATGCTACACTTTACAATTGTTTTTAATGATTTCCTACGAATTTTGACTAACCACGTCAAAACTACGTTTGAGTTTTGATTGTAACAATTATAATAAATAAGTATAGTTTCTAAAGTTATTTGGATCAGCTAATAAAGTATAACTAGTAGGAAAAATATTTACGCTTAACATGGGAAAACATAGTGTCAGTTGAGACTTAATGTACTAAAAAGCGTGAATGCACTTTTTTTCGAAGTTATATTTTTATATTAAAAATAATTTACTTTTAAAAACGGTATTTGTGTAGGAGTACAGTAAGTGGATGTACTTTACTGGAATGAAAAACTTCCTACTTGAAATCTTACTTACCTAATCTTTCTACTTTTGTACCAAGTACAATGACATAATTTCAAGCTATTATGAATAACAATGTTTAATCTATTTAGAATTTAGAATAATTATTGTTTGGTTTTCGTTTGTCCTTAATAGTTCTATCCTATCTGCATTATCATAAGGTCAACTGGTTGACAGACTGCCCTATGGAATTAAGTCCGCCATTTGTAGTTTTTGGAAACAATTATAATGATTAAATAAATAAATAAAATAAAATTGGTTTCGGCTTTTCGTATAAAGTAGACATTATTAATATGAAGTTTTATTTAAAAGCGTCATAATATTTATTTTCTATATTCGCTCTTATATCGGAAATGGTATCTTCTAGTTTGAAGATATCAAAACTTCTGCTTGCTTAAATAATAGTTTCATAAATTGTGTGCATTAAATTATGAAGCTACGAAAAATCATTTTATTTCATTTAAAATACCATAATTCATTAACAATATGTAAAGAAATGGTATATTACATATCAAATACCATAAAACATTAAATATTTATGCTAAATTATCAATTTACCCTTGCATAATACCTTACTTGGGTGTTCCGTTACGACCTATGAAAACCTATAAAACTATGTAAATTGTCATTTATTACCTTGGTTTTGTAGTTTTGTAAAATAAAAATAGACTTACGACCTGAGTAACTTGCCTAGGACGTATATTTGAGGGGCGTAAAGGACTTTTTATTGTAATTTTGAGGGCGTAAAGGAAATCTATCTCAGTAAATACAGCCCTAGTCCAGTTTTTCAATACCTCTTCGGAAAATGCTGTGAATTCTAAGCACTTTCTTCTTAGGTCATATTTTAGTAGCTCAAAAAACAAAAAAGTTACTGTCGAACAAAAAAATAAAAAATCGTTTTTTGCTTCTCCTGAAAAGTCGTACTTTGTCCTTTACGACCTTTGAGCCCAGAGGTATCGATATCTGCTCATCCATATGATATTCATTGGTTAGTCGATCAAAGTGGCACTCGAAAGCTTTAATTAGATCGTTGGTTCATCGAATGTGGAAGCGTTCAGGAGTGATTCTGGTTTCTAAGTTATAAATTAATCTAAGTTTTGTCTGCCTTGGTAAGTTCCATCGATTTAGTGGAACTCCTCAAATGTTTTTGTTACCGTTGTTAGTGCTTAGTTGAATTCTATCGAAAAGTAATTTCCTATCTAATCCTTTTATATCAGCAATTTCAAATCTTCATAGATAGTTATTAAAATATTTTTTTCCCTACGGCTAGACATTACGCTCTTCAACAAGGGATGCTCTACCAATTTGTTTATCAACTCCATCATGATTCATGGCAACCCCGTTATTAGGTGTACAATCGTCACAAGCTGACGCTGTATCATCTTATGCAGTTGTATTAGATTCTATTTTAGCACAAAAAATGTGTAGCTGGATAAGCTGTCGACTGTATACGTGTTGTTGTGCAGATGTACTTGCACAAACTGCGCATGTGTGCGGGGTAGGGTCGCATAGGGGTGGCCACCCCAGCTAACGCGATTGGGAAATAGGGCGGTGCAACGGCTCGTGACGAGACGGCTTTAATTTGTTGCTCGATTTCAATCTCTTTTAGGAAATGAGAGGTACGGTTTGTGACAAAATACTTTATCGTAACATTCGTAACAGACGTTTATGTTCTCATCACTTTGACGGTTGTAAGGATTATAAAATAAATAGCTTAGTAAAATTTTGTTGAAAAATTCAGCTCGTACCTACCTGTACCATAGATTCTGTTTTTTTTGTTAATAGTATTTGATAACTGCTGATGATAATTTTCCAACCATAAACTTCTCGAGATATCTTGAGATCTAATCATTTTATAGAATAACCTTGAAACTGCTGATAAAAACAAACTAGTGCATACGTTTATTATTACTGTAAATAAAAACACGAATCTTGACTGACCTTATAATCTTGGTGATAACAGGCTAGTAGAATGTCTAGGTCAATTTATGGTAGGTATTTCACATAAATGTCCTTATCATTGATAGTTCGTCTTGTGGTTTGATTGTTATTCTGTCAAATCACATAAACATGCTTTCTGTTCCATACCAACATGCACTTTGATCCTATAAACTTTTTCGTAAAATCGTGTTAACTAGATAAAATATGCTATGTCATAGCGTGGAGATAAGATTTAAAGCTATGAATATCACAGCCATTTCATCGAGTTCACCTGTCGCTATACTATCGACTCGATAATGCTAATCGAGTGGCGCCGAGGCGCGCGCCGCACTAGGCCACCGCTACCACTAGTCGATTCACTCCAGTACGCAATTCACCTCCGGCGCGGACGGACGCGTGCTGTCGCTCCCAAGAGCCGGCATTAAAATAACCACTTTGAAACCGTTTACGCGTCCATTTCAACAACCGTCCTGAAACTCACCGTAATAATCTTCAACCTGTGTCTCTCAATGTTCGCTACCTTGGAAGGATCAATGTTCATTCAACAATGTTTTTCTTCTTCAAATTAATTGGTCGCATCAGGCGATAATCATGCTTTTTCTTATTAATGTATTTGGACACTAACAATTTTAACGTACAGCCACAAATCACGCTTTTAAAAAAAATAGAAACGTTATTGCGTGTTTGTAAACGAGGTCTTGTAAAATCGATTACGTTCCAACTATGATGCGGCTTCGTGAAGCTAGTGAAATACAACATTTTCCATTCGATCAAAAGAAAAATTTTTAACCCACCCACATGGTAATAAAGATTCTGAGTATTCTTGTAAGTCCGATCGGGTCAATAAACTAAATTCATGTGAATAAAAAATTCTTCAACGTAATTAGAATTTCATAACAGATTGAATTTTATTGTTTTTCTTTTGAAAGGCACATTCGATCACACGAAGAAAGCTTCCGTTGATTAATCAACTTTCGATTTTTCTCAATCGAGGCATTGTTCAAGCTATTTTCAATGGACGCCCAGTAATTGAAATTATCTGACTATTAAAGATATAAAGATTAGTTGACCCAAATGATAGCAACGCGAATAGTGCGATAGTATCGTTATTTTATAAAGCGAGCGGCTGAACGGCATGAGAAAACGGCCCGGGCGCACACATTCTTTTCACGATTAAAGTCCTCAGTCATTAACATTTCTGCGCTGGTATTCGCGTTTCGTAAAATTTAATTACGACCACGTTAATACACTTTATAATACTCGAACGGCTGGTTTTTCCTTCTCCTAATGAACATTCGGATGTGATTCGGATTTTATTGACAACTGCACGTCAAATCAATTATTTATTGTAAGATGAACATCTTACTAGTCGGTTATCAAATTAATTTAGAAAATATACTATGGAGAGACTGCTGAACAAAAGATGGATTATAAAATTTATAACAGTCGTACATTTTCGTTATTAAATTCGCAATTTAAACCGCAAACGGTAAAGTCGTATTAAAAAACAATGTTGATTGTTGTACATGTATTGCATTAAGCTCAAAGTAACAGAACTCTTTTTATCTTTGCCAGTAATTCAGATCTGGCCTCATTACTGAGTATTAAAAAGCAGGAAGCAAAAAGGCTCTCTTCATGGTTTCACTCGGAAATATCGAAGGATTTCTAGCTGATTTAAATTCTCTGAGTCAAAGGGTACCGCTTCCGTTGAAATGTTGGAGAGCTTTTGCCGAGCTTAAGATTTCCCTCAGGAACTCCGGGCAGAATGAAGTTTTCAGTTCATAAAATATGGTTACTAATCTGTGGAACTCTTTATTATTCATATCGTCATACGTTAACAGGTCATTGTCTTAAACATATAAAATATTCAATACATGCAGTTGCGCGTCAAATGAAATCACCCAGTTACCGGAATCAAAGCAGAATGTGGTTGCAAATCGCTCGTTAGATTCGCAATTATCGCATGATTTCCACCGAGTCATGCGTTATTTACATTTTTACTTCAATATTTTAAGTTATATCGAATATATTTTCAAGTGTGTATCGTTAATCCAATTGGACGTAATAATACATCTAATCTTCACTCTAAAACTGAATAGTTTAAGAACACCAATCTGCAAAAAAATAATGAAATATTAAAATATTTCGACGCAAATGCTAGGTTTAATTATTTTCCTATTCTTGCTGCTACTGAGTGATTGCGAAAGTATTTTCATTAAATTAATATTGTTGCGCACTGCGGCATCATAACTTATTTAGTGTTCTATTGTAGTTTTCTTGTTTCTTGGAAAATGAAGCTCCCACATCCATCATGGAATACATGCTTGAAACAACGGCACCCAATGTTTACTATGGTAATAAAGCTCGCTTTTATGACGTTGTATCTGGATTAATGAACTTACGCCGATCGACTTCGATATGTAGCTTGGATTTATTTATGACGTAACAAAAACAAATTATTCTAAAATACGATGTTTGATAACAAATAATGCCACACGTCGTTGATATGATGCAAAAACAAAAGGCGATAGCATTGTCAACGGATGAGTTTAAGGGATCAACGACACACCAGCGGCGGAGTTGCGTAGGAGTTGATCTATTTTAACTCTTCAGTTTATATTTCGAACTCTTTCTTTCTCGGGGGAAACGTATAGCGTCGTTGCGTACAGTTGAAGAATTGTGCAACTATTGGCACGGCATTTATTTTCCTCACGATGTGTGCCAAAACCACACGTGGATGACCTGAGCCGATATAGATAACGCTTCCTTAGTGGGTTCATGGCGTTTCATGCCCTGTTTTTGTTTGTTTCGATAACGATATGTCGGTTTAGTTAATAAAACGAAAATCTAACGAAACGGGCTAAAAATCTACATACAACCATTTTAATTTTGTTTTGTCAAAACAACTTACTTCCTCATGCAATATTGATTTTCGTGACAATGAAAAATTAACATGCATACATCCTTCCAAGGTTGCTACAAATAGTTTTTTAAATTCTGAAATTCAAATTTACATTTATTTACAGTGGACAGTGTTAGAACTTAGAAGTTAGTCATAAAACAATATTTTGCTACAATATTTACTACGTGGAAGTTGTGTGATAAGAATGCCGTTCATTACGTCGTTCTAGTGTGGTGAAATGGATTAATTTGTTAGTTGCCCACCAATTGTATAATGTCGAAGACTCTGAACGCATACAGAATGTGAGTATGAAGTTATTTATGTTTCATTTCAATTATATTCGTCATGTCAGCACCTATTCATTTCATTGTCTGTTTAACAATAACACTGTTGACACACAAGAAACGTTCAACAACGACAACATGGTTGTAATTTGTTTCGATTTCGACAGAGTGTACGAAAGTGAGAGTGTCTCAAGGTGTTAGTTCATCTGACTGATTATGTTTTTTAATAATTAGTATTTTAGGAACATTAGAAATAAAAAACATTGCAAATTTTTCAGAAACAGTTACGAGTCGTCATCAGCTTTTCAAATCTCTTTATTTGTAGACTAATTATTCTGCACAATATGGACGTTACATTAGCGCACTTGGGAATAAATTATGGTGCGACGAAGTGGCTCTATAAATCTCGGCCCCTTATGATTATGGGCAAACGACGGCCGAATTACGGGTCATTAATGAGTGTAATATGTTCACTTTCAACCGTCTAGACTTGCTCATCATCAACCTCCATACAAACATTTGCTTTTAAAAAGCTGTTATGTCGTCCACGAAGTTTATTGATGACTCTTCTTCGTGTAGGGTGTGATGAACATCAATTCTTATAGGCATGACGATGGTCAAGTTACGTTTTACTTTACGGGGCCTGAAAAGCCCCAGTTTCGCTCTTGAATCTACATAATCGATATCATATTTCTCATTTTTCGTAAACTTTGTTTTGCTCAGTCTACAAAGTATGTGGAACACTGGAACAACTTGTAAAATCTCATCTCTGCGAATAGACGAAGTTGGGCAGCAACTGCTTCCAAGTTGTTTCCTCCGAAGGCGCTTACGTACATTCGGTGTACTTAGTTTTATCAGTCACGTCTGTAACTTTCGCTTTGCTGTTAATTTATAAAAGGAGGAAGCCGATTAACTAAGATAGTTCTGACTCGAAAACAGCTTGTTAATCACTTTCTATTGTTATTTCTCCCAGCCAACCTTTACAAGCCTTTATGTTATTAATTTACTTTTTAAATCAACTTCCAGACGGTTTGTCTTGTCAGCATTATTACCAGAATGTACCTGTTACATAATTTCAGCCAAGTAGCTCGTCTAAATTCGCGCCCTTGACCTTTTGTGCCCTTTCAGAATCATCCATCTAGAGTTCTCGGCTTACTGACCTTGAAAGGATTTGCTCAAGGGTAGTGGGTATTAGATTAACGTATTGGGATTTTAGCATTTATATTGCTTTTATAATAAATGAAGATAAATAACTTGAAACTGAAAAAATTGGCACACATCTTTGGGTCTTACCCATTTCAGCAGCTCTCTATGAGTGAGGTGGCGGATAATACGGGTCCGAAAATACGTGCGGGCACTGACATCCACGCCTTTTCACATGTCTACCGAGAGCTTTTACCACCTGTGATTATAATCTGTACACTGTCAGAAGGCAGCGGGTTCGCATCCCACCTGAACTGAAGCAGGTTGTAGATTAGTTAATGACAGACTTTTTGAGATTAATCTGGGAAGTTTAATTAGTTCTCACTCTTTGCCGCTCTTAAATTAATAATGAGTGATCATTAGTCTAGTATTGATGTTGTGTTGATCCGTAAAGTGTAATACTTTAACAAAAACTAGACATTGTGAAAAATATTCAGAGTAGGATTTTATAAAAGCTTCATTAGTTATTAATTAACACTTTTGCACTGTCTAAACTAACTGATGAAAATGTAACCATAACTTTTTTCGTTAATTGCTCAACTTTGCTTAGATAGATACAATTTACAGCAAAATATAATAATGAATCGCATCACGAAATAGTGTTTTAAATATTTATTGCTAAATCATCTCATACCGTCGGAATCCAAATAGATCAATGAACCAGGCGAGACATTTTAGTTTCAATTCAGCATCAGCTTTACAGCCGTGGCCCCGGTTGCCTTTATGTCTAGACGCATCGATTGGCCGGCCTTTGTCCTTATATGAACACAGTATAATTGCATTAGGGTAACTCGGGCCCTTTGTTTGTGATTCGCAGATCACATTTATTCTCAGTACCAGCACCACTATTTGATCAGCCCGTGAGTCACTCGTTGTCGTTGCCGAGTCTAGCTTGTTTGTTGTCTGATTTAGTAGCCATAAAGAGTGGTCCTAGGGATGTCGTAGGTAGTGCTAAAATATCGATATTATTCTTTAGTATAGATTTCTGGCGATCTAAAATCTAGCCTTTCCTCTTATTCCTACTGACCACGAGTAAATAGCTATCTGATTGACTTGTAATCTATCATAATGAGTTCATTTGTTAGATGGAAACAGAACACTGTTTTATCACTTGAAATTTTAAATCGATACGGATGCCAAAATATTAAATATCGCAGAAAAGTATCGATATTATATCGATGTTTTTTAACACTTAAGTTATCCTTGGCATCTTTACATTGCAGTCATTGCGCATCTCATTCAGTCGACCAACGCGATGTATTGTCTGCTGAAACCGTTATTGTTCTTTTTATAAACGTGCTGTTTATTAGTTGCACTAATTGTAGTTGTTATGTAAGTGTCGCTTCATGGATTAGTTTAACGAATGACGTCATTGTTGCCAATAATGTTGCTTAGAAAATATTTCCTTTGTTCAGCTGTACAAATATTTTACCAAATCTGCGGCATATTGCAGTATCATATGAGTACCAGTTGCTTCTGGCTCTCGGCCAAGACGAAAGCCTCCATTTCATGGGGTTTAACGAGAAAACGAGAGAGGGAAACTCTTCCCATATCCGTAACCCCCGGTGAATTGGAGTTTGTTTTACGACGGATTTTATTGCGTCTGGGATCAAGTATGCTTCAATATTTTGAATAGATAGGTACAGATGTTGTCTGCAATGTAGGAATACCCAAACATATACCAAGTAATAAGTCGATTTTATTAGTTTCTGCGCCCATAACATATTATTGTGACCCCAAGCAAAACAACGACGTCATCAAGATAAACCCAACAACGTATGCCTCAAGCATTATTTGCTGGACTCATTCGCCCCGAAACCGTGTCAACATTAATAGGCGCCCGAAAATGTAATCAAATGTAGACTAATTTCTCCTTTTCTAGAGCCTAACACGTAGACGTAGTTAAGGGGGGTTGTCGCCCTTGGTAGCCATGGCAACGGGTATTTTATGCGGCCCACGTCGCTCATTCCTCTCCCCCATGAGAAGGGGGTTGAACTCGGTACGAATTCGGCAAGGCTACGAGCCGGTACCTCTGGATTATATGAACTAGTGAGTCGGGTTTAGTGCTTTGAACCAGACTCCATTGATCAGCCACCTGGAATTGTGAAAGTAGAGGTAATTGTCTTACATTAGAGACTGGTTTCCTATGTAGGTATCTACTTCTAATGCGAACTTTTTTTGCATATGTCGTGGGGTGGGAATAATGGAATGGCTAAGTGCTGACTAGAGTTACGGCGAATTTACCCTTTTTTACTAAAACTGAAAAAATAGTAAAAAGTTAGTGCTTCGCTTAAAAGCACTAACTATACTGGCTGCTTGAAGTAGCAGCCAGTATGTAAACAAAGAATACCTGAGGCGTCTAGTTTCAAATCCCGCTAAAACGATTTTGATAAGATTTCGAGAAATTGAAAAAAACCGCTTATCCATATAGCTTTGGCCTTAGGCAAAAAAAAATATGATACGAATTATTATTGTCATCTGGCAATACTAACAGTAATTGCTATTTATCTTTAAATTAAATATAATTTGAATTATAATGAAAACTATTTTCATTTTGGCGTATTTTTTTACGAACATTCGGTTTTAATGGGATTTGAAACGGACATGTTGTATTTTAGCGGAATTTGATAAGAGCAAATTATGAAGCAAGCACGTTATGAAAAAATCTCCATACTGATTTCGCAGTCACGTGACCAAAATACCGTGCTACCATTGGTCAATCAACTTTTAGAGGGTTTTGAAAGAAACGGACGGCGTTTTAGCGGAGTTTGTAACATAAACCGAATTTTAAGTGCTAGTTTAGTAGTCTTTTAGTGTATTTTGATCGAAAATAATTGAACAGTATGATGAGAAAATTGCAGTAGCATCATTTAGAGATATAAACAGAAATTAGTTGCAGGAGCGTTTTAGCGGGTTTTGAAACTAGACGACTCACCTATACACGAATGTTTTCTTTTTATACAATACACGACACAAAATGGTTTCGGCATTGAACAATTGTTAGAAAATGGATGTATTTATTCCATTAAACCGTTTAGGTTCAGTATAGTTCTCACGAGTGTTTGCCTATTGTTATGTGACCATCTTTACTTTGTGGAAGGTCATATTGTTTAGCTATACCTTGATAATGAAGTTATTCCCAAACACGGAAAAAGAAAATTGTGATGATATAAGAGATATAAACAAATTATTAGTAGAGTTACGAACGATACTTCAAGTAAATACTGTGGCATTTTATCTAGTTCAAGTCTGATGTACACTATTCTTATTTCATTCCTGGCTTTGATAAATTAATGAAAATAACTGTAATAATGAAAATTCCTATGTATTCTTAAAAGATTTTCTTTTCTTTCTTTTTTGTAATCTGAAATTAATCAAATAATTAATAATACCTGTACCGTTAGCTTGTTCAAGAAATTAATTAAATGTTTATTGGTAATTTCATTTCAGTTATAACAGTTTTGTTAGAATATCTCCTGAGGCTATCCTTTTGTTCCTTAACATCGTTCATCGCATCCCTTTTAACCTTTACCCTACGCAAAAAGGTTTTATGTAAAATCCTTACTTATAAAATTTTCTATGTATTTATGTTACCTTTAATCACGTTTTATTAAATGTTGGATTTTCTCTGGCCTAGACAATGTAAGATTCATAGTGAATTTCGCATAAAAATTACATCAACGTCTCGTATAATGTGTTAACGTAATTTAGGCCGTAACGAAGTGATCACGACTTAGATTCGAAATGTAATGTACTGTTTAAAGATAGGTACCATAATTTGTGACGTTTATGACGTATATGATAACAGTATAAAATAACGGTGTTTTTAAGTGTCTTGAAAGGCAGGGTCTAGAATCTAGATTGCGTTTTGAATCATAATAACCCTTGACAAATTCGTAATGTAGAACGAAGGAAGTACCCATTCTCCAAAACTGTTTGGTAATTTGCATATTATTGAAATGATACATAACATTTTGTCACGTTCAAATCATAAATTAGTATTCAGCTAGTAGCCCTGTCATAGTTAAAATTTGATATGGCTGCGATTATAATGTTAACACCTTGTACTTGTATCCTTTATAATCTAACATCGGCATACATATGAATTTAAATACCTACCACAGGCAAGTTGCCAAGCTTTTAATCACTAATTACACAAATAAATTATGATTCCTATTTTATTTTGTAAACAGTGATGTATTTTTATTGTTGTCTAACATTATTCCTAACAAATATTCATGTTGTTACTGTAATAAGCTGCTAAGTTATTCGTGTATCGGCTATTCACTTACTTACCTACTTATTACCTAATTATAACCGCTAATTAAGTTACGGTCATTTGACGTTAATCTTGTTTTAAAGCTTATTTACGTAACCGAGATTGTCGGTATTTCGGCGAAATGTAGTAACGGTTATGATTTACTTACACACACTATTTTTGTGTGTTTTATGTGCCTTCTATTACAAACAAACACCCTATTTCTCAAAAAAATGAAGCTTGTTTTCTCAGTGAAATAAAAAATAATAAATATAAGTTTAACAAAAATGTCATACCGTTAAAATGATCTTTATTTCACGTTATCAAAGTGTTTTAACAGAAAAATCTTTCTTTTTATTATCTTTATTTACGTCATCAAAGTGCTTTTTGACATAGCGGTTTTGCTTACTACAGCTTCAAATTCTCTGGGCACCGGTTTTGTTCCAAGTTTCAGCGTTTGACGTCTTGTTTTTATTTCATACTGTATCAATCTTATAAGAACTGCTCATTTTGCACATAGATATCTAGCTACCTGGTAATATTGTAGTGATCGCAAATCGAATTACCAGGACGTCAGCTCCACTATGTTCCCGACCGCGGCTCTTCCGGCGCACATTCTCACGGCACATCGGCGGCCCATATCGCCGCACCACGACTTTCGCAATATCCACTTCCACCTTTTTTCTGGTGTCAATGGACCGGCGTAATGCACACTTCCTCTGTTGTCCACTCGATGTCGACCGTTCGACCTGAATCGAAAGACACAAAAATACGATATTTTACAAAACAACGCTTAAATTATTGCTGCAAATATCAATTAATGAATTCTATAATGAAAAATGGCATTCAGATATCCGTGTTTCGCTTCGTTTATAAATAAATAATGAATAGGATCATCCATAAAGCTAATCAAGTTTATTAATCGCGTTTTCACCTTTCACACTAAAAAGTGTGTCTGCTGTCTGTCTCGTCTTGATTTGTATTGTTGTTAAGATCAGTCTCCAGCCAGTGCAGTATAAATCTTGCGTACTTATTATTTATTTGGATAATATTGCTACTTTGATTGTATCATTAAGTGGAATTATTCTTTGAAGAGTCATCATACTTTCTCCTGTCCTTCCACCTGTCCAAAATTAAATAGATGATAAATAAATATTTTTATGTTTCGTAACTCCATCGACTGTGTCTGCGAATCGTCATGTCTTCGGCTATTTATTAGTCAAATAGCTTAATGCAATATGAAATGTGTCGCGCAAAAAAAGCAGCTTCATTTACCCAAATGTATGTTATCATTAAAAATGTATCAACACGATTAGGTTTGCAAATGATACATACATATTCTTGTTGTGACTAACATCAATAAAGACAGCCGTGACAAATATGTTGCTTCTTGATTACAATCTCATCTGAAGGATGCAGACGCGATCTTTAAAGTAGCGAGTTGACCAGAAGTTGCATATTCACTTGTGTCATCAACAACACAAAACACTCTTGAGCTGATCATCGATTTTCATCTTTATTACATTGGCACTATAACTCATTATTCCCTATCTTGTCCACAGAAAGAAGATCGAATCCCTAGGCAGGATGACGGCGATGACGCAGGAGGAGATGGTGGCCGGCGCGCGGACTGTCGCCGCCGGCCTCGAGGCCCTGAGGGCCGAACACGCACAGTTGCTGGCAGGCCTGGCCTCTAATACAGACCACGAGCACGAGAAGGCAGCCCTGGTCAGGAAGAGCATCGACGCCATCGAGCTCGGGCTTGGAGAAGCACAGGTGAGAGTCTAAGTGTAACGTTAGAAGGCTTGAGGGCGAACACGCACAGTTGCTGGCAGGCCTTGCCTTCAACAAGGATCATGAACACAAGATGGCAGCCCTGGTCAGGAAGAGCACCGATGCCATTGAGTTCGGGCTTGGAGAAGCACAGGTGAGTCTAAGAATGATAATAGCCTTAAGGATCTGAGGGCCGAACACGCACAGTTGCTGGCAGGCCTGGCCTCCAACACGGATCATGAACACGAAAAGGCAGCCCTGGTCAGGAAGAGCATCGATGCCATTGAGCTCGGGCTTGGAGAAGCACAGGTGAGAGTCTAAGTGTAACGTTAGAAGGCTTGAGGGCGAACACGCACAGTTGCTGGCAGGCCTTGCCTTCAACAAGGATCATGAACACAAGATGGCAGCCCTGGTCAGGAAGAGCACCGATGCCATTGAGTTCGGGCTTGGAGAAGCACAGGTGAGTCTAAGAATGATAATAGCCTTAAGGATCTGAGGGCCGAACACGCACAGTTGCTGGCAGGCCTGGCCTCCAACACGGATCATGAACACGAGAAGGCAGCCCTGGTCAGGAAGAGCATCGACGCCATTGAGCTCGGGCTTGGAGAAGCACAGGTCAGTGTCCTTTGTTCATTTTTGACGTTAAGGGACGAACACGCACAGCTGTACGGCGGCCTTGGTCTCAGAAGCTCTGGTTAGTGTCCAAAAGTGTCCGTTAGTCTCAAGGCCTTGAGGGCAGAACACGCACAGTTGCTGGCAGGCCTGGCCTCCAACACGGATCATGAACACGAGAAGGCAGCCCTGGTCAGGAAAGGCATCGACGCCATCGAGCTCGGGCTTGGAGAAGCACAGGTGAAGTGTGACATTAAGGCACGAACAAATAATTCAGTACGGCGACTTTGCTTCGAACCATCTCTGGTTAGGGTCCAAAAGTGTCCGTTAGTCTCAAGGCCTTGAGGGCCGAACACGCACAGTTGCTGGCAGGTCTTGCCTCCAACACAGACCACGAGCACGAGAAGGCAGCCTTATGCCCGTTTTTTTCACCATCAATGCCTAATTTTTAAGTGACCCCTATGAAAACAAAATTCCTGTTATTCCTTACCGGGAATTAGTCAGGAAGAGCATCGATGCCATCGAGCTCGGACTTGGAGAAGCACTGGTCAGTGTCTGATTGTGATTGTGATATTAACCATGACAATCTAAAAGACAAGCTGAACTTTTTGCCCTGCCTGGGTTTGGGCTTTGAGTCTCTGACCAAGTAGGCCTCAACCTTTAAGCGTCAGTAGTGACCGAAATGAGGAAATGATTAAGAGTCTAGTTATTATTACGTGTATTTACGTGTAATTTTCATGGAAATTATAGATATGGAGTAAATTAAATTACTCATATCCTTTTCGATGATGTAATTTATATGTTTAGATGTCTTGACTGCGAGTGAATGAATGAAGATTTATCGGGACGATTCAATCGACTCAACGTCTCAACCTGTTGCTATAAAGCTCTGTCAACAATAGATTACGAGTAATGTCTCTATCCTTCGCACATGTTTGCGGTTGGTCGATCTTCATGCGTCCCGCACATGTGCTCAACAAAACAAACGAAACGTGATCGAGTGCGGTCAGGGCTTTGGGTTTCACTATCTCGATTCGAGCATAACGTGTGGATGGTCATATTTCCACGTTTGAGGTCTCCCCTCTGCGGTTTGATGAAGATACGCGTGGCGCTACATGTGTCTGAAGCTAGAATCGTTGCACCATGAAAACTTATCCCTTTGGAGGAGCTACAGTGATGTACTCTTTTTACAAAAAGAGTAACATTACGGTAGTTGTTCACGGCAAAAGGAATTGCTGTTAATAATTCCAAATTATATGCTTAACTGCTCGCATTCGATATGCATGATACTAGATTTTTTATTGCTGATAAACATAAATCCTTAATTTAGATGTCGAACAGCAATTAGGAAAACCAGTTCAGTCTGCATATTCATTGATATAGACGATATAAATAATTCGCTTTCTCGCTGGAAAGTTTTTAAAAGTATTTTAAAAGACAGCCCTTAGGGCGTGAGGGTGTCCTACATTCAGTCAATGCTTAAAGGACTTTTCTTGGCGCGGCATTTAGGTCACCTCTTATCTTCGTTCGCCGAGGCGCCTTTTGAATCAAAACCTAAGCTTTGATTCGCCTTAGAAAAGTCTGAATCTTTTGATGACAAGTAAACCATTAAGGTCGTTTTTTCAATTTGTAAAAGTGTCTATTGTCTCACTCAGATAAAAAAGAAAGCTTACAAGTCCTTTTTACCGCCGTAGGAAACATTTTAGTCCGTAACGCAGGCGAGAGAGCGCGCGCACGCCCCATTCATCATGGCACAAAGAATAATTAAGTACCACTACATTATGACTCCACTCGGGCGTCATCACAAAAGCTTACGCGCCACCCCTTTGTCAGTTGGATGTTTGGTCTGTTGCTCTGGCGCAATTTACAAGCGAGGACTATTTTTTTATGGAAGCAAATAATTTATGGTAGGTAGGTAGGTGAATAATGCATTTCAATATTGTTATCGAAAATATGCTAAATACGTCAATAAAATTGAAATTGCCCGGAATTGCCACGTGATCATACTTTATGTACTCTTTTCTGAACACCCGATTGCTTTTTTATTGGAAATTGTTGTGTTGTTCTATCCTGACGACTGTTGAGTTAATTGATCTATTGAAATCATCAATTTTCAAACTGCCCGTCTCTCCATTCCAGGTGATGATGACCCTCGCCTCCCACTTGCAACTGGTCGAGGCCGAGAAACAGAAGCTCCGCACACAGGTCCGCAGGCTGTGCCAGGAGAACGCCTGGCTCCGCGACGAGCTGGCGGCGGCGCAGCAGCGGCTGCAGGCGTCCGAGCAGCGCGTGGCGCAGCTGGAGGAGGAGAACAAGCACCTGCAGTTCATGGCCTCCATCCGGTGAGTGCTGGCTACGGCTGGTGACGTCACCGGCAGGAGACTGCGGAACAGTAGCTCCGCATTAGGTCCGCAGGTTTTGTCAATCAGAAGCCAAGATGTGCCAAGAGCAGTGTGACGCAGCTGGAGGAGGAGAACAAGCACCTGCAGTTCATGGCCTCCATCCGGTGAGTGCTGGCTACAGCTGGTGACGTCACTGGCAGGAGTGCGAGGAACAGTAGCTCCGCACACAGGTCCGCAAGATGTGCCAGGAGCAGTGTGACGCAGCTGGAGGAGGAGAACAAGCACCTGCAGTTCATGGCCTCCATCCGGTGAGTGCTGGCTACAGCTGGATGACGTCACTGGCAGGAGAGCGAGGAACAGTAGCTCCGCACACAGGTCCGCAAGATGTGCCAGGAGCAGTGTGACGCAGCTGGAGGAGGAGAACAAGCACCTGCAGTTCATGGCCTCCATCCGGTGAGTGCTGGCTACAGCTGGATGACGTCACTGGCAGGAGAGCGAGGAACAGTAGCTCCGCACACAGGTCCGCAAGATGTGCCAGGAGCAGTGTGACGCAGCTGGAGGAGGAGAACAAGCACCTGCAGTTCATGGCCTCCATCCGGTGAGTGCTGGCTACAGCTGGATGACGTCACTGGCAGGAGAGCGAGGAACAGTAGCTCCGCACACAGGTCCGCAAGATGTGCCAGGAGCAGTGTGACGCAGCTGGAGGAGGAGAACAAGCACCTGCAGTTCATGGCCTCCATCCGGTGAGTGCTGGCTACAGCTGGTGACGTCACTGGCAGGAGTGCGAGGAACAGTAGCTCCGCACACAGGTCCGCAAGATGTGCCAGGAGCAGTGTGACGCAGCTGGAGGAGGAGAACAAGCACCTGCAGTTCATGGCCTCCATCCGGTGAGTGCTGGCTACAGCTGGATGACGTCACTGGCAGGAGAGCGAGGAACAGTAGCTCCGCACACAGGTCCGCAAGATGTGCCAGGAGCAGTGTGACGCAGCTGGAGGAGGAGAACAAGCACCTGCAGTTCATGGCCTCCATCCGGTGAGTGCTGGCTACAGCTGGTGACGTCACTGGCAGGAGTGCGAGGAACAGTAGCTCCGCACACAGGTCCGCAAGATGTGCCAGGAGCAGTGTGACGCAGCTGGAGGAGGAGAACAAGCACCTGCAGTTCATGGCCTCCATCCGGTGAGTGCTGGCTACAGCTGGATGACGTCACTGGCAGGAGAGCGAGGAACAGTAGCTCCGCACACAGGTCCGCAAGATGTGCCAGGAGCAGTGTGACGCAGCTGGAGGAGGAGAACAAGCACCTGCAGTTCATGGCCTCCATCCGGTGAGTGCTGGCTACAGCTGGTGACGTCACTGGCAGGAGTGCGAGGAACAGTAGCTCCGCACACAGGTCCGCAAGATGTGCCAGGAGCAGTGTGACGCAGCTGGAGGAGGAGAACAAGCACCTGCAGTTCATGGCCTCCATCCGGTGAGTGCTGGCTACAGCTGGATGACGTCACTGGCAGGAGAGCGAGGAACAGTAGCTCCGCACACAGGTCCGCAAGATGTGCCAGGAGCAGTGTGACGCAGCTGGAGGAGGAGAACAAGCACCTGCAGTTCATGGCCTCCATCCGGTGAGTGCTGGCTACAGCTGGTGACGTCACTGGCAGGAGTGCGAGGAACAGTAGCTCCGCACACAGGTCCGCAAGATGTGCCAGGAGCAGTGTGACGCAGCTGGAGGAGGAGAACAAGCACCTGCAGTTCATGGCCTCCATCCGGTGAGTGCTGGCTACAGCTGGATGACGTCACTGGCAGGAGAGCGAGGAACAGTAGCTCCGCACACAGGTCCGCAAGATGTGCCAGGAGCAGTGTGACGCAGCTGGAGGAGGAGAACAAGCACCTGCAGTTCATGGCCTCCATCCGGTGAGTGCTGGCTACAGCTGGTGACGTCACTGGCAGGAGTGCGAGGAACAGTAGCTCCGCACACAGGTCCGCAAGATGTGCCAGGAGCAGTGTGACGCAGCTGGAGGAGGAGAACAAGCACCTGCAGTTCATGGCCTCCATCCGGTGAGTGCTGGCTACAGCTGGATGACGTCACTGACAGGAGAGCGAGGAACAAGCTCCGCACTGGGTCCGCAGGCTGTGCCAGGAGAACGCCTGGCTCCGCGACGAGCTGAGATGTCAGAGGCACCCACTACTGGGCCCCGATTACGCTAAAAATGTTCATCTTCAACGTGCCCGAACGACTAACGAACATCAGCTGTTTTGACAAATCCGTATCACGGTGTCGTTTTGACAGCTAGTTAAAACCAAGCATAGACGTAAACGTAAAGCTAAATACAATGTGACAATGAAAATACTAGGCAGGTACGTCCATTACCGTGATACTGAATTTGCACCTCAGCTGGAATGAAAAACGGAAGAAAGAAAGCTAGAAGCTCCGCACACAGGTCAGCAGGTTTTGCTGACTTACTCTGCTTATTGTGCCACGAGAATGCTTTGCTTGTGTCTGACCAGTTTTCACAGCCCTACCTCTTAACTTAATTCTTCCCTGACAACCGTCAAGTAGACGGTTCTCTAGGATGGTGACTTCTAATAATGCTAACTACATAGAAGTAGTTGGGAAATTGAGCATCTTGCAAACAAGGTTGTTGATCCAGCTGTAGGATGATAATATCTAGTCAGTCAATCTTACAGCTCCATTGTTAAACATATGTACACCATTTATAGACGAAAAATATTTAGTTTGGTTCATCTACCATGATTTACGGTCCGTCTCGCTATGTTTGAACCTCTTCGAGAATTTCATTAAGGCATTGCCACTCCATCGAATGTAAATGACTCGTGTTTTGCGTTAATAATTTCCATAGTTATTGACTTACCGTGATTTATTCCATTGCAGCAAGTACGACAGTGACGTGAACGAAGAGTCGGACAGCGGGCGCAGCGGGCAGACGGAGAGCAAGCGCGACGACCCCATGGTCGACCTGTTCCCTGATGATGACCACGAGGACAACAGGAATAACAAATGTAAGCATTCAATCACTTATGCTTCAACCACACCAACGCGTGCAGATCGCCATCGCCGGCGCAATCATAGTCCAATGACAATCGCGCGACCCATGACAGTCTGCGCGAGCTGTCATTGGCCTATGATCGCGCCGTTGGTGTAGTTGAAGCTTTATGACCAGAAAAATAACCCGATATATCGGTCTATTCCACTTTGATCATCTGGATTTGATTACCCAGGTGATCAAAATGGACTTCAGGCGACACTTTGGTGTCCTTTGCTCACTCATCATCCTTTGATCAAGGAGGACTTCTTATCCATGGGTGATCAAAGGACACCAAACTGTCTTTAAGTCCAGATTAGTCGCAACAACTGCCTATCCTTGATCATCATCATTTCAGCCATAGAACACTGTTGACTATAGGCCTCCCCCTATGATTTCCACAATGACCGGTTGGTAGTAGCCTGCATCCAGCGCCTTCCTGCTATCTTTATGAGATCGTTGGTCCACCTATCCTTGAACTCTTATTAAATTCGTTGCGGTTTCCAAGACAGTAAGCTATCCCCCGGGACTACTCAACTTTCATTAGTTTGATTTCATTGGAGGCCAAACTGTAGATCCTGGCTATACAGGAGTTGCAGTGCAGGTGCAGCAGTGGTTGGAATGAGAAGCTATTAGTCTTTCATTTTATCTTAAAACTAAAAGTAGAACAACATAAAAGCCTTACTTTGTTCCGATAGAAAGGCAAAATCTTACATAATTCAGGCACTAGTTTCCGAGCGTTTATAACGTCGTAAATAAAGGGGAAACACGGCAATCATAGTGGAATGAATACATAATGTGTCTATTCATTGTCTTGAAATAGATTGCGCTATTTTGAGTTCAATCAATAATCTTTATCGATAGCAATTTCCCTGCCAACTTAAATTGAAATCGCTTCATGTAGCGGCTACTGAATGAGTCACTGGAAACGATAGATGTTACTTTCTCTTAGAAACATGCAATCATCTTTCTTATCAGAATTATCTAAATTACTTTGTGTCGAAATAACAATCTTGCAAATAATAACGCGGCAAGGCTCAAGCACAAAATATAACAGAAGACAAACTCCATACTAAACGCGCTCGAGCCACGCACACATAGACACCGCTCCTAGCAAGACTGTCTTGGACGAATGCGAGCGCGACGTGGCGCGACAGACGTTCGCCACACGTTCGCTGTGGTTCGCTTGAGTCACGCGCCGGTCAACCGCTTGTGATATTATTTTGTTTTGCGAAATTGACGAAAATGAGTGAACAGAACAGAAAAAGTCGTCGTTCGGTATTTGGTTGCTTAAACTCATCATTAAATACCGAATTTTCATTTTTTAAATTACCAGTTGATTCGGGGAGGTAAGTAAGTTATTTATTTGAATTTCAATTGAAATTGAAAGCCAACTCAATTATTAGGAATATCGAATTGTTTTAGAGAGGTTTTAGGAATTATTGGATAACTAGCTTTTGCCCGCGGCTTCACCCGCGTGAAATTTAGTTTGTCACAGATCGTCATAAATTATAGCTTATATGTTATTCAGGGTTATAAACAATAATACTGTAAAGTTACATCAAAATCCGTTCAGTAGTTTTTGCGTGAAAGAGCAACAAACATCCAGACATCCAAACTTTTGCATTTATAATATTAGTTGGATAATAGTGTCAACCACTCAACTAAATACTACTTCCTTCTCGTGTATTTGTTTGCAAACTATTACTATAATAACGTACTAAATATAAATAAGTATACGTGGATGTCTGTTATTGTCTTTCTTGCATAGTATTAAGAGTATCATTTTTCTATCATAACGAAATAAACACAACACATGACAAGACAACCCTGGCGCGACGGCCGAGCGTGCGAGCGAGAGAGGTATGCAAAGCGAGGTACATACATGAGTTTACCTTCTGTTATATTTTGTGGCTCAAGGCTGACATTGTCATCATATTGTTTGTACACAGTCGTGTACTAATTAGTAGTTTTTATTAGTCCCATAACACCGTTTTTATTAAAAATAATTTTTGTTTTACAAACTCCTGGTAATTCTACCAGCTAAGTTAAAATAATTAAGTTCACCATAATCAACACTTAAATTGGCAGTACGACACTGAAACCGTTGGTTTATTGTCGCCTGAAATATTATTAAATTTTCTTGATGTCGATGCGAGGTCGAGGTAACTCGTATCAAATTATTATGTAAGCGGCTGTGTTTCTTTTAATTTATTTAGCATCCCGAATGTTTTCTATGCATCATCCTACTAATATTATAAATGCGAAAGTTTGTGTGGATGTCTGGATGTTTGTTACTCTTTCACGCAAAAACTACTGAACGGATTTTGATGAAACTTTCCAGTATTATTGTTTATAACCCAGAATAACATATAGGCTATAATTAATGACGATCTGTGACAAACGAAATTTCACGCGGTTGAAGCCGCGGGCAAAAGCTAGTTTAACCTAAGCAGTTGGTCGTTTTTCGCTTTGCCAGTTGATTTTATGAGCAGCTGATTCGCTGCGAACGATGCGCGCGGTTGCTATTATCCGCAACTAATGCCACTAACGGTCTACAAACTGCCAATAGACAGTCAGCCGCTTATAGTCCGCTTTAAGAGATACACAGCCTAAATGGGTTAGCAAACTAACACGAACATCCCCTTTCCAGCTATGTCTCCCACACCGCCGTCGCAGTTCGCGCAGCAAGTCAACGCGGGTTACGAGATCCCGGCGCGTCTGCGCACACTACACAACCTCGTCATCCAGTACGCGTCGCAGGGCCGCTACGAGGTCGCCGTGCCGCTGTGCAAGCAGGCGCTCGAGGACCTGGAGAAGACCTCCGGCCACGACCACCCCGACGTCGCCACCATGCTCAACATCCTGGCGCTGGTCTACAGGTCAGTGACCCGCGAGGCGCTCTAGACCTCGTACAGTACGCGAGCAGGGCCGCTACGAGGTCGCCGTGCCGCTGTGTGGGTAACATTCGGCCTCTCGTGGGTCCGTATGTTACAGTTCTCGACCTCGTATAGGACCGCTAGGAGATGTCGAGTTACGAAGTATACAGGTCGCTTATCCTACACAATCTTTTCTTGCGATCACTTACCTGAACCTCTTCATAGAGGCGATGGTTGTTCAAGTGAGACTGTTTAGTCTAGTAGATGATTTCGTGTTCGTCGTAAGTGACGTTCGTTCATTTAGCGGAACTCTTGACACAGACCATTTTTCATCCAAGCTGATGTAGCCAGAAGTTAAACAACAATGCGGTTAATTGTTTGGTGTCAATAAAATTAAGATATCATAATAATATAAACATGTGTATTAATTTGACGTCATCGTTGCAGGGACCAAAACAAATACAAGGAGGCTGCCAACCTGCTGAATGACGCGCTGTCGATCCGCGAGAAGACGTTGGGAGAGAACCACCCCGCCGTGGCCGCCACGCTCAACAACCTCGCCGTGCTTTATGGGAAGCGAGGTGTGTATGGCTGCTACACTAAAGGTGCTATTCTGAAGCGCTGGAAGCGCTGTCGAAGGCTGTTTTCAGCAACTCTCTTTGGAATAGCTTTCATTAAGGCTAAATACTCACGTATGCGGGTCCCGCGACACCGGCGGGCGACTAGTAGAATCGCGCAGGCCGCGGTAACGACAGCCTCGGCGGTTTTCTCCCGCACGCTCTGGAATCTATCGGCGGGCGACCATTTTGTACCAGTGACTTGATTGGCGCGATTTCTACAAGTGCGAGTGAAAATCGCGCCGTGAGTTCTTAGCCTAAAAGTCTTGCTGCTGAATGACGCGCTGTCGATCCGCGAGAAGACGTTGGGAGAGAACCACCCCGCCGTGGCCGCCACGCTCAACAACCTCGCCGTGCTTTATGGGAAGCGAGGTGTGTATGGCTGCTACACTAAAGGTGCTATTCTGAAGCGCTGGAAGCGCTGTCGAAGGCTGTTTTCAGCAACTCTCTTTGGAATAGCTTTCATTAAGGCTAAATACTCACGTATGCGGGTCCCGCGACACCGGCGGGCGACTAGTAGAATCGCGCAGGCCGCGGTAACGACAGCCTCGGCGGTTTTCTCCCGCACGCTCTGGAATCTATCGGCGGGCGACCATTTTGTACCAGTGACTTGATTGGCGCGATTTCTACAAGTGCGAGTGAAAATCGCGCCGTGAGTTCTTAGCCTAAAAGTCTTGCTGCTGAATGACGCGCTGTCGATCCGCGAGAAGACGTTGGGAGAGAACCACCCCGCCGTGGCCGCCACGCTCAACAACCTCGCCGTGCTGTATGGGAAGCGAGGTGTGGAAGCAGCTTCTGTAGAATGCAGATACTTATGTAAAAACTAATGCACAACTCACGACGCGGTTTGCGCTCGCAGCGGGCGCGGATGTATGCGGGTCCCGCGGCACCGGCGGGCGACTAAAGCCCGGTCCGTGAGCACTTAGAATTTTGTCCAATGACCCCTAGCTACCCATCCTTATCGCTCGCGCGTAATTATATTGCTGTCGCGACTGTGCGACTGGCACCCGCAGTGAGTGTGCGAGCGCGACAGCAACATAATTACGCGCGAGCGATAAGGATGGGTAGCTAGGGGTCATTGGACAAAATTCTACGTGCTCACGGACCAGACTATAGTAGAATCGCGCGGGCCGCGGTAACCGCAGCCTCGGCGGTTTTCGCCCGCGCGCTCTGCAATCGATCGGCGGGCGATCATTTTGTACCAGTGACTTGATTGGCGCGATTTTTACAAGCGCCCGCGGCGGCTGCGGGTGAAAATCGCGCCGTGAGTTCTTAACCTAACCGCGCAAATAACTGCTCCCGTGAGTTTTGAAATAAAACCGCAATTCCACAACCGCCGCGGGCGCGGGTGTAAATCGCGCCGTGAGTTCTTAGCCTAAAGTCTTGCTGCTGAATGACGCGCTGTCGATCCGCGTGAAGAAGTTGGGAGAGAACCACCCCGCCGTGGCCGCCACGCTTAACAACCTCGCCGTGCTGTATGGGAAAAGAGGTGTGTATGGCTGCTCCTCTGAAGCGCTGCTAAACTAAATGGACAATTTGCTAATTGGACGATTTTAGATTTGGACTAGTTGTAAATTTTGAATCCACTGGACATAATGCTCCCAACCGTTCTGAAGCGCTGGTAGTGCTATCGGCAGCTGTTTTTAGCAACTCTCTTCCTTCTTTTAAATTCTTGCACTCATTTGCGCGGAATATTTTCTTTGATAAATTGAAAAAGACCTACTTGTTTTTTTTTTTTCACAATGTAAGTAGAATATATCCACCTCCAGACATCTATTCTTCCCGCGGATGTCGTACTCTGATAACTTAGACAGTGCAGTCGAGACTACTAACCTTTACCTTCTATGTTCTTCTGATAAATTTCGTTGCGGGTCCAATGACAGTCCGGGACAAACTTGACCTTCACTGGTTGGGTTTTTATTGGCGGTCAAGGTCTCAAGCTGTAGATCCTGGCTACACAGGATTGAGAGGTGGGAATAGTCCTGTTTTTGACGATACAATCATCATGATTTACTACCGGCCGACCGCGATGTACCCATGAATCCCGTTTTACCCCCTTAGGGTTTGAATATTGCAAAATCCCGTCTTAGTGAACACCTAAGTTCTAAAAGGAAACCCATGCAAAATTTGAGACTCCTAGCACTTGTAGTTTCTGAGATTCCATGATGAGTGAGTTTTATAGTTATCTATTATTATATTGTGTGCTACAGGCAAGTACCGCGAGGCGGAGCCGCTGTGCAAGCGAGCGCTGTGCATCCGCGAGGCGGTGCTGGGCCGCGAGCACCCCGACGTGGCCAAGCAGCTCAACAACCTCGCGCTGCTCTGCCAGAACCAGGTCGGTGAGCTACCAACTAATGAAACGTAAAGTCGAGTACAGTTAAAGCCTGGTCCGTGAGCACGTAGAATCCCGTCCAATGACCCCACGCTACCCATCCCTATCGCTCGCGCGTAATTATGTTGCTGTCGCGCTCGCACACTCACTGCGGCCGCCCGTCGCACAGTCGCGACAGCAACATAATTACGCGCGAGCGATAATGATGGGTAGCTTGGGGTCATTGGACGAAATTCTATCTGCTCGGCAACCGGGTTTTATGCGGTCTCACGGTGCGCGTGGACGCACTGGATCACGCATGAACCAATCACCGAGCTCTATTCAACACTGCGTTCGATTTCCCGCTTCACAAGCAAGCATCGTTTGTGAATAGGGGTGTAAGAATATAAAAATAGTCGCGTAAGGGCCAGCGCAAACTTAAGAGGCCCGGCGAAGCGTGGTTCTGATCGCAAATCATGAGATTCCAAGCGTCACTAAAGCCATTAGTCGAGTAATTCGCATTTAGTAACTAAAATACTTGCTACTGACCAGAAAACCGTCCGCACTTTTGCAATTATATAATTTACAAGTGAGCAATGTTTTCTATAATAATATGACTCGACAGGTTCTAACATAATATTTAGCCGTTGCACGAGTGAGCAGAGAGTTAAATGTGTAACTGAATCTAAAACGTTAAAATGCTGAGAAGTGTCTTTGTCTTTTGTGCATTGTCGTCACGTCCTTGCCAACCATCTGCTAATTCGATAAACTCTCTTCTCCCTCAGAACAAATATGAAGAAGTGGAGCAGTACTACCAGCGCGCGCTGGAGATCTACGAGAGCAAGCTCGGGCCCGACGACCCCAACGTCGCCAAGACCAAGAACAACCTCGCCTCTTGCTACCTCAAACAGGTACGCTGTCTATCATCATCATCATGTCAGCCACAGGACGTCCACCACTGAACATAGGCCTCCCCCAATGATCTACGAGAGCAAGCTCGGGCCCGACGACCCCAACGTCGCCAAGACCAAGAACAACCTCGCCTCTTGCTACCTCAAACAGGTACGATTGTCTATCATCATCATCATCATGTCAGCCACAGGACGTCCACCACTGAACATAGGCCTCCCCCAATGATCTACGAGAGCAAGCTCGGGCCCGACGACCCCAACGTCGCCAAGACCAAGAACAACCTCGCCTCTTGCTACCTCAAACAGGTACGTTTCTATCATCATCATCATCTCAGCCACAGGACGCCCACTGAACATAGGCCTCCCCAATGATCTGCGAGAGCAAGCTGGGGCCCGACGACCCCAACGTGGCCAAGACCAAGAACAACCTCGCCTCTTGCTACCTCAAACAGGTACGATTGTCTGTCATCATCATCATGTCAGCCACATGACGTCCACTGAACATAGGCCTCCCCCAATGATCTGCGAGAGCAAGCTGGGGCCCGACGACCCCAACGTGGCCAAGACCAAGAACAACCTCGCCTCTTGCTACCTCAAACAGGTACGATTGTCTGTCATCATCATCATGTCAGCCACATGACGTCCACTGAACATAGGCCTCCCCCAATGATCTGCGAGAGCAAGCTGGGGCCCGACGACCCCAACGTGGCCAAGACCAAGAACAACCTCGCCTCTTGCTACCTCAAACAGGTACGATTGTCTGTCATCATCATCATCATCATCATCTCAGCCACAGGACGCCCACTGCTGTACATAAGCTCAATGATTTCCATATCGCTCGGTTGGTATTCAAGAAATGCCTTTGCCTTTGTCAATCAGTGGACGTCATTTGGCTAAAAACGAAGTTCTAAAACCTTTAGGCTACGTTTAGATGTCACGCCGACGCGCATGTAAGTGAACGTACATTCCGAGGGCTTAGTGCAAGTTTACATCAAACGTCTTCTGGCGGCTACTTTCAAGAACTAAAATCTTCTTAGATTTTTTTGACGCACCACTAGCGAGGACGTTCAATGCAAACGCACTGTCTCGCACTAAACACACTGTAAACGGTCTTCCACGTGCGACCATCTGAACGGTCATATTATAAGTTATGCTTGCCACTGAGTCTCAATATCTAGTCTCAACGAACAAAATCCACTGCCTTGCCAGAATGGCGTTTGGCATAGTATTTAAAGTTACTCAGTTGTTCCATGGATGTGCTTGTAATTATTAGTGATAGAAAGCTTATATGGATACAGGGTGAAATTTTTAATGAATATGAATGTTCGTCTTTCCAGGGCAAGTACAAAGAAGCAGAAACATTATACAAACAAGTGCTTACACGGGCACATGAGAGGGAATTCGGAACTATTGATGGTAAGTAGATTTATATTTCAATACTACACAATTTTATAATAAAAAAATAATTACGATAATACTTTAACATAACATTAGTACTAATGGTATGGTAACTTGGATAAATTGTATATACCGCCATTGAAGCTCGAGTCGAGCAAATACTGACATAATATTACTCTATTCCATACAACGTATTTCTCTTTGCCGTTTCAGAGTATATAGCATCATTAAAAAAGCCAAAAAAATAACCGCAATTTTCACCCGCACCTACTGTTTAATATTACCTACGAATGTCTTCTGATATCACGATGAAGAGTTCGCAGTAACAACTACATTCCTAAACTTTAAGACGCAATATTTGTTCAATAATAATTCTATATAAATAACTTGAGATGAATGACAAAAATCTATTTTATCTTTCAATTTTTAATTCGAGACGGTAAAACTGTGCTGAAAACTTAATTCAAACTCGACAATTAATGCCTATTGTAGACTGAATTTCTATTTAGATCAATTATACTATTTTTTTTAGATTTCATTCATGAATATACTGAGCTCGAATTATTAATTGGAGTATAGAAACCTAAACGGTATCATATATTTTATATGCGTATACGAGTAGGTAATAAAAAAGCAAATATTAACCAATAATAATAGGATTTTGTCATTCATCTCGGTGATTAAAGTGGTGATGGTCTAGACAATTTCTAATTAATATGACCAAAGCACAAACTCCAAATGAATCATTGCATAAAATATTTTAATTTTTCTGGATTAATTTCAACTAAATCGAGCCAATATTTTATTTTATTCCAAGCATGTCGTTTATTTAAATATTCGCTTATTAATTTTAAGGTTTAGTTGTAAATAGTGCGTAGTGTAATAAACTTTTAAAAGTAAAAAAAAAAACTGCATGGCTTATTGTTATATTTGAAGAAAGTTAATACAGAATGTAACGAAAACACCTAGGGGCAATAAATTACTCAACTAAATATTTTGTACGTAAAGTCCGACAGCAATATGATGTTCTCAACTTAAGGCCTATTCAGACCTAAGCGGTATTCGCTACCGTCTGCGGCAGAGAAAACCCAGTGGGTATGCGGTAATAATACTGTTCAGACCCTTAGGTCTGATTATCGATTATGATCGGTATTCGCTACCGTCTACGTCGTCACAGCGGCAGCGAATATCGCTCAGGTCGCTCTAGCCGCGATACTTGATACTAAATACCTGAGCGAAATCCGCGCGGTATGTACCTCAACCCACAGCGGCAGCGAATATCGCTCAGGTTTGAATAGGCCTTTAATTGGGTAGTTACGAAATATGCGACGAAAGATTACATTGTATAGTTAGCGTCAAATAGTTCGTGACACCCAAAGTAGCCAAAAAGTTCGCAACACGTCAAGACGTGTTGTCAACTTTTTGGCCACTTTGGGTGCCAGGAATTGTTTGATGGTGACTCTAAATGCAATATTTTATCACCGGTTTGTTGTCGGGCTAATTTAGAAAAATGATTGTCTAGTTTTTTTAAGTGGTAATCAATTCTTGTTCCTAGGGTTTTGGTTACAAGCTAGTATTTTATTTATATGGCAATGAAAGTGTAGTTTTTGTACTGATGCATAAACATTAGGATGCTCATAGTTTTGTTATTGTGAAAAATATTATGACCCACCTATGCTTGTTCAAAAAATTATTTAATAATGTATAGGATAGGATAGTTTTATTTATGGATAATGGATATGGTTACCAATTTTTTTAAATACCTGAATTTGTTTTATGGCATACTTTATTTTTTGTTTCATTTACAATACTCATTTGTAATTTCTCGAATTTGTTTTGCTTTCATTTTATTTTGGTGGGTCATGTTTTTGATTGTCATATTATATTATAAAGTAGGCAGCTGCCTTTGCTATGCTGACTAGATTTTTTATTTTTCAATACATTTGTGTTTTAAAGATTCATGTTATTTATCTATTTTTATAGACGTTGATGTTTGTTAGGATCTCTTGTTGCATTTTATTGTATTGTATATTTTGCCATTAGAGCTTGAGAGGATTTATATTAGTTATCTTGCCGCATATAAAACTAAAGTTTTTGAAATGCTATAGTTAGTTTTATGAATAAGAAGTGATATGTAGTTCCTTTAGTTATACAAGCTGTTATTATGCATGAAGATAGATCCGATATAAAGTTATTGGTGATTCCACGTTGTTTTGCAGGATGTGATACCAATTCTTTTACCCAACTACTAAGGCGCATATGTTTTTTTTTGTGTATATTTTTTGGTTAGCTCTGTCCTAAGCCTAAACGTCAAACCAATTTTGCCAATGTAGCGGTAATCGATTCTTTCTTGGTTGTGGAGTGACATAGTGCTAATAAATCATCAACCAAACAGTTGATTAAATCGAAAATTTTTAAAATACAGCGTGTATGATATTTTCGATACAACTGCGTGCGGGCGCGCAAGTTTGATTGACCAAAACTACCTCGCTCTTGTAAGCTGTATTTAAATGTTAAAAAAAAGTACTTATTTCTTCGTCCTTATTTCCTGCAAAGCATATGTTGGAATCCTTATAACTTTATTTATGTCGTCAACATGCGAAACTCTAATTTATGGGATTTAATAAATCCCAACTAAAACTCATGAATTGGGTATTAAATTATAATATTGTCAATTTAGCTAGCCATTATTAAATTAATAATTTTCCAATAATGGTGCTGTCGAATGACTGAAATGACGTTTAATAAAATCAATTTATAATTAAATTATAAATTTAAAAATTTCTCATCAATTTATTGATTTATTTATGTTATTGAAATAGTAGTGTTTTTCCATGGTACTAAATTATGAATTAAGCAGTTACTTTTTTAGTTTTTCGCGTGTAGACCTACTTACTTCCTTTAGCATGATTGTGATTGAATACGAGAGGCCTCGTGAGTGGTGTTTGCTTTCGTACAACCGTCCTAGAGCTTGTCCATGAATTAAATTTCATAGACAAAGCGTACCCCGGTCCAAATGTAATCAATAGTGTGCACACTCAGTTGCCTTTTGTATTTAAAAGGGATTAGGAGTGTTGCAAAAATATAAAATTGGCAGATTTTAATGCAATGAATGAATTTCTATTTATATTTTTGATGACGCTTTTATTTTCATATCAGATTTTCTATTTTTTTTTATTTGTGTAGATTTAATACATTGTTCTTATGATTGTAGACGTTAAACGTCGTATCTAAATATGCCAAAATATTTTAAACAGCCGCTGAATATAGTATTTATGAAGATTATTTATGTTTTCTTTTGTAATTAAAATCGCAAGTAACATGATTTTGTTTTTTTGAAACCTTGAAATAATTGAACAGTCGGTGCGAATGGTGATTGTAATAGGTAAGTGACACAAGTTTGGATATAGTGTGGCACAGGTAGGAAAGGTAATATTACTAGGCTTTTATTTGGTTATATTTTTGTTGTAACTTCATTTGTTTTGCGTCGTTGTGCGACTGCCAGTGTGTCACACCTTCCCGACTTGTGTCACATTTAGTTTTCTTGGTCTTTCTTAATGTGGTGTCGGTTCTCAATTGCTTCATTGTAGTAAATATAAGAAGTCTAACCGTAACATTTTTTATAGTTTCTCGTTCGGCTATCGCGAACACGCGTTCGGATATTTTTTACAACTGTCGAATGAATGTTATTTCGCTGTTCGTAAAATGTTTTTGATAATTCGATCTTCAGATGCAAAACAAAGGTTCCTATTCTGAAGCGCTCGAAACTCGAGACTGTGTATCTGAAATCGAGTATTGCGAGTACTTTCAGAATATGAGCCTGTGCGGTAGTGTTCTTTAGACGCTTTGTATAAAATGTTTAATATATCTTTGAGTGGAATGGGTACTAAGGGTAGTCAATGCGAGTATTGAGAGTATAAGATTTTAAACTTTCGCGTTCCATTTCAACTAAAATAGAAAGACACGGGTTGACGTTTCGGCTGCTATGCTGCAGCCGTGGTCACAAGCAGACTGGCGGCTCGCAGCGTTGTCCGTTCGGGCGGGCTCTAAAATTTTTCAGGTGTCTTTCTATTTTAGTATTAAGAGTAGTTTCAGAATACGAGCCCGTACGGTAGTGTTGATTAGTCGCTTCATATAAATATGTTTGTACACTATCTTCTACTGTTTGCCGTTGTGTGGGGTTGGTACTAATAAGGCCGTGTGTACAGGGGACAACAAGCCGATCTGGCAGGTGGCGGAGGAGCGCGAGGAGAACAAGCACTTGCAGAAGGAGAACGCGCCCTACGGCGAGTACGGCGGCTGGCACAAGGCTGCCAAGGTATTTATACATCGCCTTCTTACTATATCAGGGGTTCCCTAACTTATTTGAGATGCGCCCCCTTTCGAATATAAAAAATTCCGCGCCCCCCTACTCCAGTCAAGATTATTTATTGGTCGTATCGAGCAGTCTGGAATGCATTCTCTCAGCGGTCGCAGGTTTTTTAATAATTAACTACACAGATCTCCCGCGCCCTCCTTTAAAGGTCTTATGCCCGTTTTCACCATCAATCCCTAATTTTTAAGTGACCCCTATGGTAACACAATATAGGAATTTTGTTTTCATTAGGGATTGATGGTGAAAATAGGCATACGCACACTACATTAATGACGCTCGGATTGCTCGGATCAAACTCCCCGTGCCCCGCGCTTTCCTCGACCAAAAATTGGTGGGGCACGTCTTCGTGGATGAAACGATCTAATATGCCAATATAAGGTGTTTATTGTGACTCTTATCTTGTAATTGATAGTTGAAAAACGTCTCATCGCGTACGTGTGCATTGGTTTGGTAATCACTTAAAATGGCTCAGATTGCAATGCCATGACATAACGTAATACTGTTTATGTGACGAGTATGTAAGTGTATGAAATCTAATAGCAACTATCTTGATCAAGACTTGTACACTAAATCAGTAGAACAACCTATAAAAGAATTACATATTTCTCAAATAAGTGTAAACTTTTGGTACAGAGATTTTTCTGGTAGGTTTATTCACAACGTAAGACTCAACGTTAGTTGAATGCGTTAAAATAATTTGTTACCGCTACATGCGTTTCAGGTGGACTCGCCGACGGTGACGACGACCCTGAAGAACCTCGGCGCGCTGTACCGCCGCCAGGGCAAGTACGAGGCCGCCGAGACGCTCGAAGACTGCGCGCTCCGCAGCAGGAAAGAGGTAACCACAGCACTGGCTTAGCTCATCTTTAATATTCACTTTGGGTTCGACAGATGTGCGATGAGCTGTATTGTTTTGAGACTTATAAAAGTGAGAAGATTGTATTTTTGTTTGACTATCAAGTTTATAATATGATCTTGCCCACATTAAAGGCGTGGGGATTTTAATTATTATTTTCGATTCTCGTTTGCCAAATCGTTAAAAATAGGTCTTGAATAACGCTCGAGGATATTACATTTATTTAACGATGAATGATTCAAATAACCAGTGGTTGAATAATTTTGTTTGTACCTATGCTCTACTGCTGCTAGCTAGAAAATAAACTAAATCATAATGCACATCTGTCGAATCTGGTATTAGCACAGTTTTCATAAAATTATTCCATGAACTATTTTTATTTATCTAATATTTAATAATCGATTTAGAATTTTTAACAATATTATATACCTACTATTTTAATTTGCTTTATCAAATTCAAATAGCACAAAACACGACACGTATCGTTATATTATCATTTAATTATGCATAATAATGATTTATCTATTTATTTATTGTGTTTACTTCATTACGGATATTTGGTATGAACATTATTTTATTTATGTAAGATCGCTAGTGTGGGCACAGTATTAACTGGTACAATGTTGGTTTGCACGCTGCCTAGCACGTCCAACAAGTAAGTCAGAACGACTCCGTATCTTGCTATCACACCACACCTTATATCTAAATTTAAATTATATGACATTTATTACAGGTGGCTGCAATTGGCAATACTAAAAAAGTTTTAATAACAATATCCTAATGTGTCAACATGATTTTTATTGGCACAACAATTAATAAAAAATTTAGTGTAGTGGAACAATGTTTGAGTAGACTTAGTAGTCCACACAGGGATGTTTTAAAAATACTCTAAAGTCATCACTTTATCGATATTGTTACTAGAATAGACCATTTAAAGGCCTCATGAAAGTTGAAATTGGAGTCGATGACGATTGTTTTCGCTGATTATACCAATGGCACTTTAGGAAGCTTTAGTTGGTTATTAGTGCTGCATACAGATGGATATGCCACTACTATCTACTGATAAATTAGCCAAAATTACTATGCATAATCCAGAAAATCGATTTCCATGTGTGTTCCACAATACTATCGATAGTGTGTTACGCGCAATGTGGAATTTATTTTTATGAATTTATACTTATGCTCCTTTAAGATTATTACATGAATCGACACTGTTGATAGTCTTTATATCAATACCAGCACATAAAAAACGTAACTGTAGTATACAGACAGTGCTATATTAGGAACAGTTTCGAAACACCACCTAAATTAAAACAGGATAAATAATAGGATTTTTATAGATTTGACATTTTGCGCTTTGAAATTATGCGCCTAAACCCTCGGTCGCGTTAGGTCGTATCTTAGGCGTGCTGACGTGTGTTGTGTGGTAGGCTCTGGACATCGTGAAGCAGTCCCGCGCGCGGGCGCGGCGCGGCTCGCGCGAAGCCCTGGACGCGCCGCCGCTCGCCGACCACCACGACGAGGTCAGGCTCGCCGGCGAATAGGGCTGTGGGACGGTCAAGGGGCTATGGGGCAATATTAAACCCCACTGACCTCTACAGGGTGTTAGGTAAATGGGTATATGAGCCGACACTAGCCCATGTTAACATGGTCATATAAATGGTATGGTGAAGTCAGAAATTTGATAACATCATTTTTTTATTTTTATTTTCATACAAAATAAATTTTATAAAATCCGATTTGTATGAAAATTAAAATAATTAAAATAAAGATATCAATTTTCTGACTTCACCATACCATTTATATGACCATGTTAACATGGGCTAGTGTCGGCTCATATACCCTTTTACGTAACACCCTGTATACACACTGGACAGGTTGTCTCATATAAATGAGCTAATTTTGTGTGCCAATTTGAAGCGCCAATACGAGCGTCCCGAGAACTAATTTTGACGTATATTATATGGAATAACCATAGGAGTAAGCGAGAAAGAAAATCACTAATTTTAGTTCCATGGACACTCGTATCTGCCCAGTAAGGCCTACAGCGCCAAAATGGCGAAAATCAAATAGGCACAAAAATAATATGATAGCAGCCAGTCCAATGTGTATAGTGGTTAGTGTTAAACCCCCATTACTAGTGAAAAGTCACGCGTGTTGAACACTAAGGCCCGTTTCAGACACAGCGATAATCACGCGATTGCTGGGCAGACCTCGTACGTTTGCATCAAATTATAACTCCGCGATTACCACCTCAACGATGCCTCGTGAATAAAACGATCCAAAAACCGCGCGACTATCGCGCATGTCTGAACCAGGATTAAATTATTGATTTTTTTTAGTATGCAACTCGT
Organism: Ostrinia nubilalis; assembly: GCF_963855985.1. Lineage (NCBI taxonomy): Eukaryota > Metazoa > Arthropoda > Insecta > Lepidoptera > Crambidae > Ostrinia > Ostrinia nubilalis. The sequence goes on along the minus strand of NC_087101.1, from coordinate 10,071,417 downwards.
GTGCAACTTTTATTGGTAAGGGGGTTCTGATCTGATCATGAACACAGACAATCTCAGTACTTAGTTATTTAATTTACCTTACATATTGATACGAAATGGTTCGCAAATGAAAAGACTTGTGTCAAGAATGAAAAAAAAACCTGACCGAGTACAAAATTTCGTTCAAAGCCTTAACGACAGAAAATAAATAATTATTGATTTCATGCTATTTAAAATCAATGAATTTGCTTTGGTGCTACTTGCCTTGAATTTATAACGAATGTCGATAATCTTTATACACACTTGAGTTGTCTGTGTTGATGACTGCAAAGCCCTCGATGTCTAAGCTGGGAGAGGGCCTTGTACTGTACAGAGGGGACTTGGGATATAGGACTAGATCACATTTTACTTGGAAACATTATGGGTTAATGTTAATCAAATCTTCAATAGAACAATGCATGAATCTTGCCATCTGATCTGTTAAAGATTCTGGAAATAATAATACATTTTTATGGTAACTTTATGGGTCTAAAACTTGACTGTCTCACCTACTGATCCCGGAAAAGTTGTCCTGATTAATCACTTTTATTGTTTAATTGAGATAACAAAACATGGACAATATTTTCCCGGGAACAGTTCGCATTTTGTTCGCAACTTTGGATGTGTTCTGTCGCAAACGCACTCGTTTGGTCTTATTGTTAAGTGCATTCGACTGATGTGGGGCTTAGAACTGTATTGTTGTCCTTGTCTGTATGAACGAGATCGCACGTCGTTGCAACCAGTCACTAGTACACCACAGGTCCTTGGCTCATTTGAACTTATGCTATGAGTTTGCTTCAGTGTTTTTATTAATTGAAAGTTTGACGCGGAAGTTACATAAGATTGTTTCATATTATATTCATTTGTGAAGGTCTTTCAGATTAGTGTCACTAACTGTGGGCTCGTTGTCACTCGAGACTATAAGTCTTTAAAAAGTGGATTCTTACAATCCAATGCTTAGCAGCAGCAAATATGAATTTGCTCGCGCAGAAATGAATTTATGAGAGCGTCCTCGGTCATGCGAGACGTGCTAATGTGCGTACTATTAGAGGCCGGTAGATCTATTTTCATAAATAAAACACTGGATACTCATCTTTCACATTATATTGCCTTATTTTAGATACAGTTCATCACTTAGCACAAAAGCGCGGGGAGTCGTCCTCGCGCGTCCCTCTATTCTCCCGTTTGATCCTAGTGTGACATTGACATTACGTAAATGTCACTAAGACAACAGCCACAGATATGGATTAGAGTAGATACAGCAAGTTGATCGTCAAAGCGTGCCATTCCGATATGTCCAAATGGACATACATGGTCGAGTGATGTTCATGTAATCCGATTACAACAATCGGTTACGATGATTTTACGAGGACAGTAGTACGAACACGGTAGAAAGAAGAAATTATTTACGGATTGAGAATTATAATTAACAGCACAAGTAACAAATAATTAATTAGAATAAAGTAGCAGTAGAAGAAGTATAAAGTAGCATTGTTTTTAATACATATCCTGCGATGTACTCTTAAGAGTTAAAACCATGGTCCCTGTATGTGGTGCACTCATACCGATCCCAAGGAACCGTACTTACTCATAACAATAAGACACACACTGATGCATGTATTCATGCACTTGACAAATTTATGTCTTGAAACGCTGGTAGGGTAAAAAAATAACGAGATTTGACGATTTGTAAGAATTAATTTATTTTAAAAAGGTAAATAAAGATGTTTTTGGTTTTGTATTTAACAAATTATCAGTTTTATCGGAATTAATTAATTTTCGAATCGAGTCACACGATATCATTCGATGACTTTGCAAATGCAGTACGATGATACGATTACTTTTACGTTGCGGCAATCACTAAAATTCGCTAAAATGACACTAATGACGTTTAAAAAGTGGCACGCTCGGCTTCATACAATTTTTGACACATGCTGCATCTATCCATATCTGTGACAACAGCTCATTGGCCACAACGATACCGTTATTTTAACGTTTTAGATTTTCACAATTAAATAAAATAAGTCGAAAAAATGTTGAGATCTCTGTAGCAAACTCACGGTAAAGGTTCTTACATCACCGACGTTGGCTTCTTCGCTAGTTTTCGTTCTCGAAGCACTCGTCACAAATCATCACCTTCATCTTCACCATAACAGCACCTCGCTTAGCTTACTTTGTCACATCTAAACGTCTAAGGTCTGTGTTTTGTGAACGTCATGTGCAACAAAACTCACAATTAAAGTACTAAAACCTAAAAAGGCAATGGATGCAAAGGATTTTTGTTAGGTTTGCTTTTATTGTGTTTGTTTCATTTGAACGTTTCAGGTTGACTAAACTGAATTAATTTATTTTAACAACTATTCAAAATTACTATTTTGATTAAATACAGTCACCTTATTGTGATATATGATATTTATAAATAAAAGATTGTACGGCAGCGTAGCTGACCAAATTATTTATGTTTCCCAACTTATTATTATTTATCAATCTTCTCTTTACTTTTATTTATTTCTGTGTACATAATTTATTTTTTATTTCTGTTTTATACGACACAATCAACACCGCATTACATTTTTATTTTGCACATTTTTAATTTTGTTTTTTGTTTTTTTTTCCCCCAACATAGGGCACGAATCAAGCGAGTGAGCCACGCATGAACCTAAAATCAAAGTTGTTCAATGCGCTAGGAATCAACACTGGGAGTAGCGCGCCCCACCAGTAGTATAAGATGTAGCTGTCTAGGCTTAATTAAGTACTCACTCGCTTACAACGTACGTGGTCCTTTCAGTCTGCGCGCAATCGACATCGAATCATGTCAGGTACATGAGAATACGACCCTTGCTGTCGTTTTTCGGGTGTCAGTGTACTGAAAATTAGTACAGGAGGAGTATATCGTGCACGCGATGTTATAGTTTTGATTATATTGTTTACACGCTTGAAGAATGCTTTTGCCCGACAAACGGTCATTTTATACTACTTAGATTTCTCTCACAAAAATGAGGGTGTCGTTCGATTGTGCTAGGACATTATCGCTCACTATTTCCAAAGGATCACTTATGTTACGGCCGGTGGTTTTGAACGCTGCAGTGTGGTCTCTGTGATCAATTTTTTTAACGTAGGTCGGCACGATTCGCATTTCCTCACACTGCAGGGTTCAAAGCGACGGGATATTATTAGCTTAGTATTATTTATTAGCATTAGCATGCGGTAGGTAACCATAATATTATTATGCGAAAAAAAATAAAAAAATACAAATAATATTGTGTGATAGAGATACACTATTGAGCATGTGAGCCGTCCGTATAAAAATTTAAAGTGTTATTAGAGTCTAAAATACCACTTGTGCGACGGTGTAATTTATAAAAAATCCATTTTCATTATTTTAATTATTATGACCTCTTATGTCGCAGTGTATAGTTGCATTTTAAATAACTAAATGTGATTGCAATATTATTTCAAATTAGTATTTTATCGCTGTATTTCTTATAAATAAGTAAAGTATTGTAAACGTTTAGGTATTTAAATTGTAACTGTTTGAGATCTATTAAATTTGCATTTATTAATTGTGGAGTGTCCGAGAATATTGTAATGGCATATAAATGATTATTTTAATTCGCGCATGTTTTAAACAACGATTTTTATTCGCTTACTTATTCAATTTTAATTTGCTGATATTTTTCATATGTTGTTCTTTGTATAAAAGAATGCATGAATGTGATTTTATCATTGTGAACGTTCATTATGTATTTTATGTGTTGCCAGTAGTCAATTTAAATATTTTATTCATATTGTCAAATAATTTTATGCTTACATAAACTTTCATTCCAGTTTTTAGTGTACGTTTATCGGTTTAAGCTTTATGTGAGAGTATAGGTGATAAAATAATATAGTATTTTTATATACAATTAAATTTTTATATTTGTATGTGGGTGCTGCTTGAATGGTGAAATTTTACTCTATTTGCACTAGAATATAATTTAAACATGAGACAACATCAGCGATTAATCTTGTAGCTTCAACAATGGAACATATATAAAGAATCTCCATTTAAAGGCACATTTCCCTGTCACAATGCTGAAATACGGTTAATTTTTATCGTCTCGATAATATTGTGTCGAATTTTTAATTGTTAATAAATATTTATGTAACATTTTTTTGTTTTATTTTGGTTTCTTTTTATTTGTTTTAAATACTGAATACGAAAGGTGAGTCTACAGTGTTATGCAATTTATAGCCCATACACAAATTAGTTACGACACTGTCTTGTCTGACCGAACACTCACGAAACGCATGAACTCAATATGAAACTGCAACACATACAGATTACGACGGCTTTCGTTGTTAGTAGATGCATGGCGGCATCTCGATCTCATTGTACTGAATCATTCACTAGCGCCAAGTAGAATATTTATTTGATATTTTAAGTTGCTGCCATTAAAAAAGGAAACAAGGCCAAGGCGTCAATGTATACAGCTTTATTGTTTTTAAAACATGGAGTGTAAATTGCATAACACGGGCGCGGCAGAGCCCGGCCGAGGTGCCACGCAGCGCGAGCTTCTCGAAGCTTCGAGAGTCGCTGCGGCGCTCGTCAGCTCGACTCTTGAGCCGGCTCACGGGCCGCCACTCGGCCAACCTGCCCGCTGACGTAGACTTCACCGACCCCGAAAGGTAAAGCCTGGTCGTGTGTCCACTGGCAACATTCGCATGAGTTGAAGCAAAGGAATAGATTCGGATTTCAAGTTTAGGGCATATTATAATCAGGTGCCTTTGTGGTCTGTATTCAGAGGGGTCCCAAAAGACCACTGTAAAAAAAATTAGAAAACTTTATCTGAGTAATTTATGAAACTTGCGCGCATTTCAAGAACTTTTTCACTAGTGTTCAATCAAAACAGTTATCTAAAATTAGTAAATTATCTTGTTGTTAATTTAAAAAGCAATGTTGCAAGTAGACATACAACTTGATGGCCTGGCCACACGCGGTGCGGTTTTGTTTTGCGGAGCTCTGAGACTGGTAGCTTATAATCGGCTTCACCCAAATAAGATATTGAGGAAAATTCTCGTGCATAACTTACAACACCTATCACCACCACCATAGACAGTAAAATTAAAGTTGTTGTCAATCTTTTCTTGCACTCTGTTTATCTATAAACCTATTATTACAAGAAACCTACAATTTATATACCTACCTAATTTGAAGCCGGTTATGCCATAAAAGTAGTGCTTTATTGTTTTTGTCTGTTGATTAGCTACAGCGGATTTGTCGTAGTTAAATAACTCTTGATTACTTTTACTACTCTATTCAAAATAGCTAATAATAATAGTATTTAGTGCGCCAGGCAGGAGCTTTTGTAAGTAGTGTGTGTATGTGATTGCCAAAATATAGCGAACGTAGAGCGCTTGTGCGTGACGTAATTTAGTAAATTATCATTAAAATTAGGTTTAAACTTTTCATTTCTTGAATACTTAAGAAGTAAAAAATACATACAGCCTTTTGTAAGTACCTATTAATTAAGTAATTAATTCCGTGTTAATTAATTTACAAAATGCCTATTTATTGCACACTAGTAAGTAGGTACCTACTTGTGTACTTAATTTAAAACACACTCCTGATATAGTTTAATACTACACAGTTCATAGCGTCTCAGTGAAGAATGAAAACCTCGTAAATCCAATTTCTTTTTAATCTTTTGTTCAACATATTATTATTATGAAACATTCTAGATAATAGTGTACCTTCATATTAACAATAAAAGATACGTATATAGGTACGTATTCGAGGTTTTCACTCCACACAAAATCACACACATCAAAAACTAACATTTCACCAACATCAAACTAACATTCCCACCTCGGTACCTCTAGCATGAAGCGCGCAAGCTCCCTGTCCGCGCTCAGTAGGGCTGCGCCCGCGCCCGCGCCGCGGTAGCGATCGGCGTCCGCGCACCGCGCCCTCGCCTTCGCTTCGGTAGCTGTCGTGCGCTTGCTAGCGCTGCAGTCCTAGCGAAGAACACGGCCTAGATTAGACATTAAGACTAAGCGCGAACCACCGATTTTTAGTTGGCCGATAGTGGGCCCGATTTTAATTTGTATGAAGAATCGGCCAAATCAAATCTGTGTAATGTGCGCACTTCCATACATGCCCATACTGATCAACTGCCCGACTAAATTATCGGCCGACGAAAAATCGATGGCCTGCGCCTAGGCTAACTTGTTTGAAATGTACGGTGGGTTTTTGAGACGAGGTACTTAGATTATCGCCTATTTGAAAAATAAATTAAAATAAAACAGACTTTTCTCGTTCATTACAATACTAGGTTTCATTGGAGGCTAAAGTGTAAATTCTGGCTATACAGGAGTTGCAATGGTACAGTCAGCGACCAATAGTTCGCGGTGACACCCAATGTGGCCAAAAAGTTGTCAACTTGCGAACTTATTGGCTAGTTTGGGTGTCACGAACTACTTGACGCTGACTGTACCTGTACGAACGAGAGGCGGGATCATCACAAAGAAAAGTTCTGAAATTCTGAAATTTTGACTTGTTTTAATTTCAGTTGCCTATGCTATGTGCCTAACAAACTATTGGTCTGCCTCATTTCAAAAATTCACCTCTATTGAATGGTAACTCTTGGAATGACAGCGCCGTCACACAGTTCACTTGTAGCTTTTTGGGTGTGAAATTGTTATTCAGAAAAATCTCACCTAGAGCAGCTTCCAGTCTGCAATGGCTTTATATAACCACCACTCGTGTCAAATGTGTGGCGGCGCACCACATGCTCGCAAGTCACATAGTCTGCACACACTTCGGTACTAATCGAGGTTGTTAGGTTGAAACAGTGTAACACCGCATTATACAAAAACCAAGAAACTATGGGACTTGCGAGCGAAACGATCTTATGACAGTACCTACCTAAATAAGGTATGTTTAGTGCGCAGTCACTTTTTCTACCGACACTGAACACTGTTGTGAAACTATTTCGTACACCTGTATACAGATTCATCTAATAAACTATTTTATGTCTGTAAAGCCACTGAATGATGCGAAGGATTTTTCTGATAATTTTAAGCTTCAATAATAAAGGACTTCATGAATATTAGATGCATTCAGCCGTTGATTGTTTCGGTAGGTCTTAATTTCGTGATCTTAATACAAGATAATTATGAAAATAATCTAAAAATAATTCTTATGAACAAAATCTGCTGTACCTACGTAGAATAAAAATATTTTAAACGGCTTGACTTGAAGAAACTTACGAGAGAATAAACTGGCTAGGATGTTATTAATGTTCAAATGATATAAAAATCACTTATTTATGTTCCAGAATATTTATAGCCTACCTAGCTGTAGTTTGTAGGATTTGAATAAGTAGAATACTAAAACTTTTTACAAATAAAAATGGAATGAAAATTGATATTGAAACTTTGTAGTAAAAGGATTAATTTTAAATTAATTATTTTATTACCCTGGTGAAAACGACTTAGCTATTAAAATAATGCAAAATTATATCATTATTAATATTGTTTACTTTTGTTATTGTTATTTTATTTAGATTGGGGCCTCTACACAATGTAACAATCAAAATAGATTCTTATTAAAGCGATCACGCAATGACGAATCGAATTCGAATGTTATTTTGTTTACGGGCACAGTATTCTACGTTCTAGTTATTAACTATGTAAGATTATGTATTCTGTGTATCTTTTAATCTTATAAGAGCCTCCCATAATTATTTTTAACTGTACAGAGTAATTAAAATAAATTCCACTAATTAGTAATGTGAGCTTCGCTTGCTACAATAAAGTGCAATTATGTCCTGCTTGTACCTAACTAGGTATAAATTACTTATTAGCTAGGCAATGTTAGGATATCACGCTGAAAGATGAAGGAATATTTAATAATAAGTTTAAATGAAGATCGCTATTTTTCACGCCCGCAAACGTGGTCTGTATCAAATCAAATTGCATTTTGTATTAAAATATGTTTTTTACGGATATTGTCAGTCTGTGTTACTGGGGAATTTGATTTTAAATAAAATGTTATAAAACTATTACGTATTTTATTTACAACAGTGCCTAGTACCCGTTTTTAACGACGAAAATGCTGAAAATCAACGAACTTATTTTTGGTGGGCGTCTAAGTAAGTGCTTATTTCAATTCGTTTTCAGATCTATACTTATAATAAATCTGTAGAGAGGTCAATTCTGTACATGAAATATATTTTCAAAATAACTATCAGGGGGTGATTAGTGATCGATACTGATGGCAAAAATGCAATCAGTAAAATTTTTGTCTGTCTGTCTGTCTGTCTGTCTGTCTGTCTGTCTGTCTGTCTGTATGTTCCTTATAGAAATAAAAACTACTTGACGGATTTTAACGAAACTTGGTACAATTATTCTTCGTACTCCTGGGCAGGTTATAGGATACTTAGGAATTCCCACGGGCACGGGAATTAGCGGGAAAATCCTTTTGTATGAAAAATCTAAACTGCTTAAGTTAGACGCTTGAAATTTGGCATGCAGGTACCTTAGTAAACTTAAAGCTTAGTTACAACAGGATATTGCAAAATTCCCACGTGAACGGGAGTTAGCGGGAAAAAACATTTGTATGAAAAATCTAAACCGCTTAAGTTAGATGCTTGAAATTTGGCATGCAGGTACCTTAGTAAACTCAAAGCTTAGTTACAACAGGATATCGCAAAATTCCCACGGGAACGGGAGTTATCGGGAAAAAACATTTGTATGAAAAAATCTAAACCGCGTAAGACAGATGAAGGGGGTAAAACGGGATCCACGCGTACGAAGTCGCGGGCGGCCGCTAGTCGTACCTAAGTACCTTCCTACTCTACGCTCTGCCTTCGCAATTCCATTACTTACTTATATGACCCTATTTAATTTTAATAAAAGACAATAAGATTTACGATCAGCGGTTGCCATTAACAAATAGAGCGTCCAAAATCATCTGCACGATTATAATGAAGTGGCCGACGATAAATAAAAAGCTTTATGACTTTAATCGTGCCTGCAGAACTCATCAGCTACGTAAGCGGCACAAAACATATTTGGACAGGGTTGACGGACTCACCAAATAATATTTCAGTTATTTTTTTGTGTAGAGTCGGCTTTAGAACTACATATTACCTACTTTTTCGAAGTTTTATTAGTTTTCAAATAGGTGGTTAACTGCACCTAGTTTTTATTAAAAATGAACAGAACAATATTGGCTACAAGTATAGTGCCTAAATAAATTAATTTGAATGTTTTTTTTGCTAACATAACAAATTGTGTCAACCCTACAAAATTTTAAGAATTCTTACGTCATTTTAATTACAAATAAGTATCTAAATAAGTAGGTAGGTAAATAATACCTAAAAGTTCAATGCAGCTAAATAAATTATACCTACCTACATAGTAAGGAATGAGTTTACAAAGAAACAGAAACGAGTACCTACCTAATTAGGTAGGTAGGTAGGATCTCTAATTTTTAGAGAGCTACCTACTACTTGCCCTAGGTATCCACCTCGGTAGCACATTTACCTACATCTACATTGCTTAATAGAAAGTATCACTCTCTAACAAAGTAAATCAGGCAAGTAAGTACTTATTATAAGTAGGTATAAGCCACATATAGCTCAAGGCATATCAAAACAATCAAAGTAAGACATCAACGCTGCAATTAAGCTGTAAAAAAGCAAATAAACCAAAAAAGTGTCCAATATATTGATCACCGCGGTGAGGCAGCTGCCCAAACAAGGGGCACGCGCGCACACAACGAGCTGGGAATTGCTTTTTATGCCTTTTGACTGCAGACGTAAGTATTGCCGCCTTCTCTTTTAAAAATAAACTGCACTAATTTTTTCTAAAGTTAGTACATCTTTATAATGTGCATATCCAATGCCTTTTGTAACTTGGCTCTTGTTTGTCAAAAGTCAAAATATTTCACATTTTCAGTTATGTAGGTTTTTTATTTGTAACTTACATTTTCACTACAACTTATTTTTTAAGCCCTTGAGGGGCTAAAGGCTAAGGTAAAATTTTATGCCGCATCTACGCGGTCCTTGCCGCCAAAACAGAATTCAGCAATATACCTACAAACATAGCTTCAGCTTTTTTGGACGTGTATAAAATAGATAGAGAATTACTATCGGTTTCATATTTTATGATCAGTAAGATATTAGCACAGAGGCACAGACAGAAGCTACAGACGGAATTGGAAGCTGCACCGAGCCGTGTCATCCGCGGCGGCATCATCTAAGATCTCTTATCAACTAATTACTAATGATACGCTACGTGTTCTCAATTAATTAGGTAGTTACTATCTCTACTACGTCCCGTCTGGTGAATTTGGAGCAGAATTTTGTAGCTAGGACGAAACTTTGAAATTTAAACTACGATTGAAGTTGCATTAATTAATTAAGTACTACGATTATTATAAGGCTCAACAAAGAAAAAACTGTGGACGATTAGGCCTAAAGATACCGTATTATCAACAAAAAATATTCAAAATACATAATAAGTAAATTGTTATGCGTTAGTCTCGCTGAAACTCAAGAACTCCGCCTGGATATGGAAAAATTGCGCGGAAGATTACGAAGTTCACCGAGTTAGCTAGTTGTAATACTTTAAATTGTTATTTACGACAAACCTAAACAAACCTTTCAACACGCTATTAACTACAATATCGAAATTAACTGTCTACAAAAATGTCGCCGTGGGAACCGGGGGCAGAGGGCCCGTCCCTGGGGGTTTCGCTAACAACAATCTTATGACTGTAAACATGGACCCGTTCTCATACAGATCATTCAATTAGGACCTAATTAATGGTTCTTTAGTAATAACTATTCAATGTGTTAGGTGCGTATCTCTTCACATGGACAGTAGAGTTATATGGGTCTTAATTGTATGATTGATGAACAAAGGAAGTTGATAAAGCTTAAAGTTTATCAACTTCTTTTGTTTTACACTTTTATGTAGTGGAGCCTGATAATTGCCGGTTTTCCATGCCGTTTTTCATAATTTTCCATGGTTGTTTCCGCAGCTTTAACATTTGAATGAAACCTACCAAAGTCCAATAGGTATAGGTACTAAATAAGTTTCATGAGGGCAGATTTTGTTCAATGATATAAATAATTTTGTGTCTCATTGTCCACTGTCAAATCTCAAACAACACAATAAGTGAACTTCTATTAAAACAAAAAGCTCACCATGTCCAATGTGTGAGCGGCTCCTCCCCGCCCAAAAACTGGCCCCGCCTTCCTGAAGTCACTCTGCGCGCGCGCATTGTTCTATTCTTCAGTGGATCAAAGCGTATTCAGTGGTCACCTGAAACAGTCCCGTTGCAGTTAGTGAAGAAATTTGAAAGTCAAAAAAATCTAAATAGTGTTTAACTTTATTGTGTTTGTAGTCGGTACTAATTACGACATCGAGTGATTTTTGAACCGTAACTAAAATTTGAAAATTATTTTTAAATGGCGCAAAGAATTGAAAAATTATTTGATACAATCGAATAAATGAAATTTTTAAAAAATCCTACAAATAATGGAGTTCATAAAACCAGACTTCATGCCCAATGATTCGACTGATACTCAGGAATTAACTTACTTCGACATCCCGTGCCATGAAGAAGTGGTTCAAGATGTCTTCCACCCAAGCTATTTGCCGATGTTCTACGACTACCGCCAGCTGGAAAGGCACATGTTTGACGGTCCCAGCGATGGGAATCAGTGGGATTGGGCTGAGTGGAACGAGCGGCAAGTTTTGGTAAAGGTGGAGACGGATTTTGACGCTGGAGGTGCGTCTTCCAGCTTCAGTGAGGAAGGTAAGAGTAACAATGCTTCAGTTATCATAACAGCAGCCTTCTAAAAAAAAAATAAAAAAAATAAACAGTGTTATGAGGTGCAAACTGAAAGTGAGTTGAGACAAGTTCAAAGGTGACAAAATTACGTATTTGAGTCGATATTTGCTATTGTTATTTTATCAAAATTAAAAAATATTTGAAAAATACAAACATAATTTCCGTATTTTTCTTAGTTAACTATTGCTTTTTAATGACATTAAATTTATTTTCTGAGCTGTATGTAGGGACATTCTTGCGTTGCGAATACTTATGCCATTTATTGTTTATGATAAGAAATTTCATAAAGATATTTATCAAAACATTATTCGCATCAAATACATAGCTAGTAGCTAGCTATCCTATCCTACGACAAAGCAATAAAACACACCTGTCTGCCAGGAAGCTCACAAACAACGGCGGTCATAAAACTCCTCGTAAACATGCGCGGGCGCCGGCGCTAACATTTGCTATCAATTGATTTGATCTCTGCTGTCTTTACACCTACTGTTATAACTATGATAATTTTACTGAGATCAAAAGAAAAAGTTTTTTCGTTATTTACGACGTCGTACCTACGAGTGCGTATGAAACTGAATTGTAGTTATATTTTATTCCTTCAAGTATCTACCAGTAAATAAAGATAATACAAATCACTGTTAGCGCATTAAACTTAAATTAAACAATGTTTACTTATTTATTTACAAGTGATTCATTTAAGTTTCATCAATGTGCGCATGTGTAGACTCTTGTGTAGAGTTGGTGAAAAACCAGAAAAAAGCTTTAAAGTATGAAAAGTTTGGTCAGGTCAATATTACGTCAAAACAAATTGTTATAGCGGAAAATAAAATATATTTTATGTAGATCTAAGTTTTCTTTTATCAGAAGTTCGCTCGCCTGGCAGCAGCCGCAAGGAAAGAACAGCGTTCAGCAAAGCTCAAATACGAAGTCTAGAGGAGGAGTTTGCGAGAGCCAACTACCTGACCAGGCTGCGGCGGTATGAGATCGCTGTCGCCCTAAATCTTACCGAACGACAGGTCAGCTTTTTTTTTCTTAAAGGGACTTGACATTTTTAGGAAAAAATCTAGAATCTATGACTCCAACCAAGTATTTAGTCGGCCGTTTGGTGTAGTGGTTCAGAACGGACTACTATGCCGAATAGGTCCCGGGTTCGATTCCCGGCCGGGCAGAATTTCTGTGACGGGTCGGGGTGTTAATGTTTTAAAAAAGTAATTAATATGTTTATATCCGTTGTTTAGTACCCATAGCACAAGCTTTGCTTAGTTTGGGACTAGAGTCGCAGTGTAAAATGTCCAAGGATATTTATTCATTTTCAAAATTCGGAGTAATAACTCAAAAATGTTAAATCGGATGGACAACTGATTTGAGAATTTGAGTGAGAAGACGCTAGTTCGATTCCCGTGATTTATGGTGATAAATGTAGTTTATGGAAATGTTACAAATAGGCACTCTATTGATAAGGTAAAAATCATTGTTTTATTTTGTGCCAGGTGAAAGTGTGGTTCCAGAACAGGCGTATGAAGTGGAAACGCACCAAGGGAGCCGTGAAGTACAGCAAGAAGAAAGAGACCGAGTCTGATACCGCCCAAGCAACGTGTATGCCAGCCATGACGCATTGAGATAATTTCGTCTAATGGATAAAGTATTACTGTCTTAATAATATTAATCGAAATCGTTAATGTAGCTGTTCCATGATTTTTTTTAATGAAATCTCTTTTATAACATGAAAAAATATGTAGTTATGATGGGTATGAATAAAAAAATATTTGTTGAAATCTACAAATTGAATTGTAGATTTCAACAAATATTTTGTTATTCACTTTAGAAATACTATGCTGGTTTTTAATAATAAGTAACGGTTAGCGTAAATAGCTAATGATGTAATGTAATATAATGTAAGCAGCAAGAAAACACAAAGTTCAGGAGATAAGGATATGTTTATTAGACAATTCATACCTCCGGCACGAGCGGACAGTCGCGTGCCGAACATAAAACTAAAAAATAATAATAATATTGTAAACTAACACACTATCTTTGGAAGAAACTAAGCATCCGGGCTATGAGGGCCTACAATTTGTTCAAAAACCTGTCAGCATTTAACCTCGATGACAACCGATCAAAAAAAATATGAAAACAGTGATGAAACTTCCAAATACTAAAATACCTAGCAGTATTATAATAACATTCAAATTATCTGATAAGGCGATGCCTTCCAAAGCAAACTTCACTTCGTGAATGTCAAATGAGCATGATTCTTCGCGCAAACCATCGCCTTAGCAAACTGCTGTACAACACCTAAGTTAACATTGGACCGTAATCTATTAGTGGACCAAAATAAAATACTAGTAATTCTCAACAATAGATATATAATATGTATTTAACATACAATTTTCAACCATGAGCTCTATGAATATAAAATCGAAACTTCACTCATCTGGTTCTGTGTATGTACATGTCTGCTGTGCTATGTATGTAACATACGCTATGTATTTATTAAATTGTTACCTTAATTAGGCACGAATTTAATCACTTCTTTGTAATTTTGTTGTGTGTACCATTAATTTACTCCTGGTACTATGTCAATAGTAAGATCATTTAATATAAGTAATTATCATTCATCAATGTATGTTATGTGGGTTTACTATATTAATGTATAATAAAAGTTACATCTAAATAAGGACCAATGTCATTTTCAATACTTATTCTTTATTAGTTTACAATGAGGATAGTGTAAATTGTGATGAATAAGAGTTCATTCATACAGTTTAAATGTAGGTAGGTAGAATTTGTTTAGTGGGTGAAAAGACATTTTTTGGTAGTTTTAGTGTTCTATATTATTCTATTGCGTACATAGGTTATTCAGTAGGAAATCTTAAAATACAACAATGGAAAAATATGCTCCAATGATATTCAACATATCGTTAATGCTATACATATCTATACATAATAATTGTCTACATTCACGCAAATGATACGAGGTGCGGGGCAGCGGGTTTCTTCGTGAATTATTCAAATAAATTATAAATGCATTATAAAACCTGACTAGAGAATTTTGAATGTATATTTTCTCTACAGTTTGTGTTGCTTACATGGATATATTATACTATTTGTTTTAGTCTTATGACTCATCAATAATTGGCAGTACAGTTATGTAACTATTTGATACAATAATATACAATATTTACGACAGTTCATGGGATATCTTAATTTAATGATTACGTTCCTAGCATCCCTAATATGTAAGTATATTATTATACATATATAGAAAGAATAGTGATTTAGTTAGCTATTGTAGGAAAATATTTCTTCTATCATAAAATATTTTTTACTATCATCACTTTACTCATGAACATATCAGGTTCTCACAGGAAGTGTACCATAAATATAGGTGGTTCCAATTTAAAACACGACATGAAACAAACGAATCGTAATTCACAAAGACCTTCGTATCATTTGCACAAAATAAAATAATAAAACCTAATATTTGAGAGTACAATATATTCAACACGATCCTCGTCCATAATTCACAGCGCTCAAAAACGTCCTCCTACACTACTATAATACACAGTATAATTATAAGGCTCAACCGGTGTCTCACTTATCATATTGCATCGCCTCGGCGGCGCACACCGTCCGGCGCTACACTACACCACACGCGATACGAAAATAGGCGTCATCAATAATTTACGGGGTTCGATACACTAGGAGTCCGACTGCACAACGCCACGTCACTCGCGCGGCGTGACGTCACTCGCGCGCAGTCGCGGGCGGTCGCTACACCACCACGAAGATCAGGCTTCGTTATGGGCGCGGCTCGGGCGCCGCTACGGTCTGCGGGATCACCGTCAGGGACTTCGGGATCTTCGGCAGGACCATGTGGCTCGCCGCGACTATAGGAGACACCGCCGGGACCGTCTCGCTCGTGACGGACACGGCCGGGCCCAGCTGCGGCAGCTTGACCGGCGTCGACGTCACGAGCAGCGACGGCGACGTCACGAAGGGCGCGGGCGCCGTCTGCGAGGTGACGGTGGCCGTCTTCGGCGGGATGGGCGCGATCGTGATGTTCTTCAGGCCGACGTTCTTGAGAATGTTCGCGGCGTTGGAGCCGATGGGTTGGACGATGATTTCGGGGTCGGCTTTGTCGGGGGTTTTGTCGTCCTGGGGGATGTTTTGGACGAGGGTGCCCCCGTTGCCGAGGAGGGTGGAGGGTTGGATTTCAGTGACGACGGGCTCGTTGTCGCGGCGGCCATCTTGGAGTTGTTGGAGCTTCTCGCGGCGCATGACGCACATCTTGTTGTAGTCCTGCAGCGTGATGTGGTAGCGCGTGCCCGAAGACATCACCTGCACTAGGGAAGGCAGCGCGCGCCCGTCGACCGCCACTTGTGTGGGCTCGCGGGCGATCTTCGCTAGGTTCTCCTGTGGATGGAAATTTAAGTTAAATTAGTATTTATTGTCACATTTCAAAGTCAATGAATGAACAACGAAATCGTAATGTTATAAATACAACAAAACAAAACATAGAATGAAATAACATTCACGATTAGAAAAAAAAATACAAAGAACAACACAAATATTTTAAGATTGAGTGCTGGATTTTTCAATCGTCAGATATCTTTTATCTGAAGAATAACCTTGTCACATATTTCCCATACTGAAACTGTCATTATGTCTAACTTATTCTTCAGTTAAAAGTTTTTCGACAATTGAAAAATCAGCCCAGGACTTGTTGATCTGAAATAGATAAAAACTGATAAATAATCTGAAGGGAAATATGATTACTATTGTAAACTGTTAATTTGAAGTTAACATTATTTTAGATGCTAACACTGTTATTAATTTTGCTTTAAAAATGTAGGCTAAAAACAACTCACCGCAGTAATAGGCATGAGCGTGGGCCGCCACGGCTTGCTGCTAGTCTTCTGTTTCTTGGGCGTGTCCGCTTTCGGCGCCTCCTTCTTATCCCGCGGCGCCTCCTTCACCGGTACCGGCGTTATCGGCACCGGCGCCGGCGGCATGGGCGGAGGCAAAGGCGCCGCTGCGACTTCAGTAGGATCCGACGCCGATACACCCTTCACTAGCTGCTGAATATTGTGCAGGACGTTCTGAATCGCTTTGCGGCCTTGAGCGTTGGGAGTATTAATCGCTATCAGCTCTGGTGGCAGTGCTTTTGACTTTGACTTCTCGCTGGATTTGGATTTCGGCTTGGGTAACACGCCTGGGGGCGGCGGCATTGACTTCTTCGGGTCTTTGTCGCTGTCTTGATTTGATTTGAGGAGACTTTTTCCGTTTACAGATGGTTTCTTGCGGTATTCTATGAGGCTGACGGGCGGGTCCCGTCTGGGCTCGCTGGGAATGTTATCATATGCGCGGAGCCGGGCCTGGACTGAATCGCTGTACATGGCAGCGTGAGGCGCGGCGCCGTGGGCCAATACTAAGTCCCCGCTGCGAAAGTATTTTTCTAGCAGCAGCAGATGGCGTAGGAAGGAAGACTGGAATGAAATGAAATTACTATTTAATTATGATCAAGATTTGGCACGTCAAAATTCTATACAGGGTGTTAGGTAAATGGGTATATGAGCCGACACTAGCCCATGTTAACATGGTCATATAAATGGTATGGTGAAGTCAGAAAATTGATATCTTCATTTTAATAATTAAAATTTTCATACAAATCGGAATTTATAAAATTAATTTTGTATGAAAATTAAAAACCTACACTACACACATAAAGTTGTCACATAGGTCAGTTCTACCATTTATAACTCAAGAAAGCTTTCTTGAGACATGATTAAATATCGTTAAATTTTACTAGTTGGATTCATCTCAGCCCCAAATAGCAGAATAAATAATAAAATCCAAGACAAAATATGAAGAAAATTATTTTATAACTATGAATTCCTGCATTTGACAGCTTACACCACGCACCCTTATTTACAACTTAAAAAACATTCAGTATCTGTAGAGTCAGTTAATAATAAATAAATAAACAATTAATATGATGTTACCTAAAAAAATACCATAATTGCAATGCAAATAAATTACTCTTGATTCTTTCTTACCTGGTTCCCATAGGGCCGCTGCAGCTCGTGCCACAGACGCCTCGTATCTGCGTCGTACTGAATCACGCTGGAGCACTTCTCCCAGCCCTCGGGCGTCACACCTTTCACATTATTGAACTCAATATTACATTGCAAGTTCATCTCCTCTTCACCTGGGAACAATTCCCGGACGGATATGGAAGGATTGGTCTCTAGACGACGAACAGGATTTGAGTATTTCATGTCACTTTTCTTCTGCTCTTTAGCCTCACCCGTTGATAGTTTCTTTGATAATTCACTCAGGTTTTTCTTCACCTGAGTGAAACTTTCCGACATCTGCCATTTGTTTTTCAGAGTGTTGATATCAGCTGGTTTCTTGTTAGGGATAGTTTCTATGGTGCACTCGTCGTTTAGGGATATGTTTTTGGGTACAGGTATGCCTCCATCTTTGCATTTGTCCGGGTCGAATATTTCTAGGTCGTCCTTTCGGACGGTCTTGTCTTTGTGGGCGACTATTTGACCCAATTTGTGTATTCTCTTGGCGTTTTTGTCATTAATTCTTTGCTGCTGACCTGGCTTGTGGACGCCAGACATAGCTTGTAGCTTCATAATATCTCTCTGCTTCTGCGTCAAATTCGCAGTTTTGTTCAGAACCTGCGTTTTCTGCAGGAACTGCGCCGGGTTGTTTTGCTTTTGCAGCAAATATTGAAGCTCTGTCTGTTTATCTAAAGGCAGGAGAGGCATATCCATGTCTAATGTTTCTGACTCTGATCCGTCACTCTGAGCGTTTGGTTCTGAAGGAGGTTTGGCTCCAGGAACTAGGATTTTGTTTGAGGAGATCAGGCTTTCAATGTCTTCTTCGAGGGGTTGGGCGGTCCTTTGTTCGTCCTTGACTTTCTCAGGGGAGGAGCCTTCGTCGTGAGGCGTGGTTCTCTCTGAGGACTCACTGTCTCCCGTCTTGTCAGGGTCTGAGGATTTCCTCTGTTTGGACTTGATGCGCTGCTTTTTCTTCTGTTTATTGGCGATGCTCTCATCCTGCATAATAGCGTCCATCGGCTCATTTTGGATTTCAGGAGGCACCGCCACGTTGTGTATTTGAAGTAACCTGAAAGATTTTTAATTTTTAATAAATATTACAGCTGTAGACAGACCCCATTAACTCTGGAGTATAGCTGGTAAAACTGGCTGGAAGTTTAGTAGCAACCGCGAACCTTATTCCATCATGTTAAGGTCGACAATGCTACTTACCCTAGACTACATCTTAAAATCGACTACATTCACTTGGGTCTGGCTGTCGTTGAGCGCTCGCAGTAGCAGTGTGCCTCTCTTGGTGACCAACAACCGTAGTAGCTACAGTGAACTTTATCTCCCATTCTTAAAGTCTATAATGCCGTGTACTAGCTTCAACCACCCATAACTGACCGGCAGTTTCAGTACCTACTGTGAACCTTATTACCTTCTCTCAAGGTCTAAAATGTACTCAATTGCGTCGGTAGCCCTTGGCTTGGTTGTCGTCATGTCCCGAGCGTTGCAGCAGCGTGCAGTATTACAAAGCAATGGCCGCTCTGTGAACTGCGCCGGGAGTTTGAACCTTACTCCCTCGTCTTAGGGTCTACAATGCCGTGTACTTACTTGCGTCGGTAGCCCTTGGCCTGGTGGAAGAAGCTGCACACCTTGCGCTTAGTTAGTACCCCACAACTTGTCAGGAATGTCAGTAGCTACCGTGAACCTTACTCCCTCGTCTTAAGGTCTAGAATGCCGTGTACTCACTTGCGTCGATAGCCTTGGCCTGGTTGTCGTCATGTCCCGAGCGTTGCAGCAGCGTGCAGTAAAAGCGGCACACTTTACACAGCAATGGCCACTCCGTGAACTGCGCCGGGAGTTTGAACCTTACTCTCTCGTCTTAGGGTCTAGAATGCCATGTACTTACTTGCGTCGGTAGCCCTTGGCTTGGTTGTCATTATGTCCCGAGCGTTGCAGCAGCGTGCAGTAGAAGCGGCACACTCTTTTTTCCTTACAACTAACTGGCCGGGAGTTTGAAATTGACTCCATCGTCTCAAAGTCGAAAATGCTATGTGATATAGTAGACTACACTCACTTGCGTCGGTAGCCCTTGGCCTGGTTGTCGTCATGTCCCGAGCGCTGCAGCAGCGTGCAATAAAAGCGGCACACTTTACACAGCAGTGGCCGTTCTGTAAACTGCACCGGGATGCCCGCCTCTTTCAGCAAAGGGTTCAACTCCAGGTAGCCCTGTAAGAAGGACGACGTTTTAATAAATACTTAAAATTCATCTTGATACGTCACAAGAAGTGGCAGTTATGTTGTAAATGTACGTTCATTCTAACAAAAGCCCACTGCTGGTGAAAGCAAGAAAGAAAAATTCTGGTGCTGCCACACTCTCTCAGACAGAGGCCTTTGTCCAGCACCCAGGCGCAAGCGCCTGATGATCGTTACTGTAAAGCTAATGAAATGAAGTATAGTAGCAGCATTTTTCTATTTTGAACTAAGTACAGTTTATGTAGTGAGAGATGCGGTTAGCTGACAACTCAGCCACTCACTGTGGGATTCTATGGGAGAGGCCTTTATCTAACAGTAAGCATTAAGAGGCTATATGATTTTTTACTAAGTAGGTATGTTGCAACAACTGAATGAGTAACTTTGGTATTTATACAAGCCACAGCGGCTCCGTGTGTCCTGGATACACTTTAGCAACTACAAGGGTACACTCCGGCAACTACTAGGGTACACTCTGGCAACTACTTGGGTACACTGGCAACTACAAGGGAACACTGGCAACTACTAGGGTACATTCTGACAACTACAAGATACACTTTGGCAACTACAAGGGTACACTCGGGCAACTACTAGGATACATTTTGGCAACTACTAGGGTACACTGGCAACTACAAGGGAACACTCTGGCAACTACTAGGATACACTTTGGCAACTACTAGGGTACACTCTGGCAACTATTAGGGTACACTCTGGCAACTACAAGATACACTTTGGAAACTACAAGGGTACACTCTGACAACTACTAGGGTACAGCAGCACTCACGTGGTGTATGAAGTGCACGTTGTAGTGCTTGGTGATGCGGCGGCGGCACAGGCGGCAGGCCATGAGCGGCGCCAGCGCGCGGTGGTGCTCCGCGCACAGCGGGATGTGTGCGGGCCCGGGTACACTCCAGCTACTAGGGTACACTCTGGCAACTACTAGGGTACATTCTTACAACCAGTACTCACGTGGTGTATGAAGTGCACGTTGTGGTGCTTGGTGATGCGGCGGCGGCACAGGCGGCAGGCCATGAGCGGCGCCAGCGCGCGGTGGTGCTCCGCGCACAGCGGGATGTGTGCGGGCCCGGGTACACTCCAGCTACTAGGGTACACTCTGGCAACTACTAGGGTACATTCTTACAACCAGTACTCACGTGGTGTATGAAGTGCACGTTGTGGTGCTTGGTGATGCGGCGGCGGCACAGGCGGCAGGCCATGAGCGGCGCCAGCGCGCGGTGGTGCTCCGCGCACAGCGGGATGTGTGCGGGCCCGGGTACACTCCAGCTACTAGGGTACACTCTGGCAACTACTAGGGTACATTCTTACAACCAGTACTCACGTGGTGTATGAAGTGCACGTTGTGGTGCTTGGTGATGCGGCGGCGGCACAGGCGGCAGGCCATGAGCGGCGCCAGCGCGCGGTGGTGCTCCGCGCACAGCGGGATGTGTGCGGGCCCGGGTACACTCCAGCTACTAGGGTACACTCTGGCAACTACTAGGGTACATTCTTACAACCAGTACTCACGTGGTGTATGAAGTGCACGTTGTGGTGCTTGGTGATGCGGCGGCGGCACAGGCGGCAGGCCATGAGCGGCGCCAGCGCGCGGTGGTGCTCCGCGCACAGCGGGATCGTGTGCAGGCCTGGGTAGTCGCACTCTAGCTTTAGCTGCAACAAAATAACAATATTTAACCACTAGAAAAATGCCACCTATTGTAAAGTCCGGTCGCCGAGCAGATAGAATTTCGTCCAACGACCCCAAGCTACCCATCTTCATCTCGCACTTACTGCGGCCGCCCGTCGCACAGCGCGACAACAATATTATTACGCGCGAGCGATAAGGATGGGTAGCTTCGGGTTGCTCGGCGACCGGACGGACTGGCATGACTGTGGAATGACACTCCGGCGGGGTCTTAAGGTTGCGTGTCCACCAGATATACCGAGGCAGTGTAAATGAAGCGATTCTATTAGTTCTTTACAAACACATCCCTCACCAGAAATCCTCGCACATCTCTGGTGGAAACTCAGCCTAAATCAGCGATGAGTGTAGTGCGGTAAGCGCAACGAGCCGAATATGTGCCAGTTTGCAACTTATCATAGTGTCGCGTTGCATCGCGGTCGTCTATGACCAAAGCCTTGTTCGCACTAGTCGAGTAATTTAGAAGAGTGGGAAGTAATTTTGTAGCTAAACATTTCCTGTCCATTCCATTTCCAAACTGAAATATTAAGATGGTGAAACCCAGCCTAAGTATTAGGATGGTGGTGTACTGACCACTTCGTTGACACTGGAGCGCATCTTGATGAGTCCCTTACAAGTTACAACGGATGTAGTGTTTATGGCCTGCTACAATTTTCATTTAGCTACAAATTACTCGCCACTCGACTAATTAAATAGTAAGTTGAAATAGTAAGATGGTGAAACCCAGCCTAAGTATTAGGATGGTTGTGCACTGACCACTTTGTTGACGCTGGAGCGCATCTTGATGAGCCACTTGCGGCGGATGGAGTGGTCGGCGGGCGCGGCGCAGGCCTCGGTGTGGCACGTGGCGCGCCGTCCCGCCTCGCCTGGAGTCGGTTCGTCCTCGCTCTCCTCCTCGGTAGGGCTCGGAGGCTTCTCGGGCTGACTCCTGGGAATAACGAAATATTACCAGGCCTGTTCATCTCCGCGAGTTTACATCGAAAACAAAACACGCACGATTGCCCCCTACAAGAGTACTATTCGACAAGGCCTCACATACGAGCGAACTTTGACTCACGCACGCGTATTCTTGTGTATGATGGAAAAAATAAAGAAAATGGTGTACTAAATACTGTGCAGTATTTAACTGCCTAAATAATAATAAAAACACAGAATGTACTTTTTTAAGTTGCCTGAAGACACTGAGAGGTAAATAAGTAGTTAATATTATTCATGATAATTCATGCTAAATCATGTATTTCCTCCGCCATTTTCTGCAGTTTGGCACCTCACGTCACATCATTTTACCGAAGTCAGCCCTATAGCTTCGGCGCAGTACCGATCACTGACGTTTGTCAACAAAACTTTTGACAAACTTGCTTGTCTCTTGAGACAAGCTAAATTACACCATATTGTTAATGACATTGAGCATACATTTTTTTAAATACCTTCGCGAAGTAAAACTTCTGTACGTAGTACTTATTATTATTCTGTGATATTACGCTGGGTTACACCAGGCCTGTTCATCAATTGATCTAACAACACCTGCAAACAGGCGCCGACACAGTAATCAATGCCAAAGAGGCGGCAGAAAGAGAACGGGAAAACGATCCTCTCTCAGATCCCATACGCCGCCGAAGAGCTGGTCGGAGGCGGCGTGCTTTTGCTAACCGTCTCTGACACTAGTCAACGCTAGTCATAGAGTTAAGGTTCTACGGAGCATCAGTGGATAGGCCTTTTACACCTTTCCGCTGGTCTCAACTATTTTTTGTAAATATGTAGATAGATACTTGCACAAATGTACATTCTTGTAAATATAAAGTTAAATGTATATAGCGTGTAAATTTATCTCCGAGTGGTCGGTGGCGGATCAGCAAGCCACCACTGTTAAAAGAAGGATGTGGTAAAGACGGAGTCTGCACACTTAAGCGGACTACATGAGCATTGGTTGGATAGGTCGGGATAAGGCCTAGCTACACCGGCTCCTGCCTCTGCTCAATAAGACGGAGATTGGTGGATTTTTTAGTGGGTAGGCCCCTCCCTTCTGGAGGGGAGAGCCCCACATAACCCGTCGCCTTACCACAGCGTCGGGTATGCAACTCAATGCATTTTTACCACCTAAAATAAAAAAATAAAAAGGCCTGTTCATCTCTGCGAGTTTGCATGGAAAACAAAATACGCGCGACGACATCTAATCGACAGGACAATCACGAGCGAGCATTGACGCGCACGCACACGTATTCTTCACCCATTTGCATTGGAAAGACATCAACTATGTACGATGGAAAATAGAAAAAAAAAACGGTGGTGTATTAAATACTGTGCAGTATTTAACTGCCTGAATAATAAAATAATTAATCATGTATTCCGAAGTTTGGCACTTCACGTAACACATTAATTCACCGAAGTCAGCCCTATGGCACCGTCACAGTACCGATCACTGATGTATGTCAACAAAACGGTGCTCGAGACAAGCTAATTTACACCATATTGTTGACATTTTTTTAAATACTTTCGCCATGAAAGCTTTTTGTACGTAGTACTTATATAATAATAAGTACTACGTACAGAAAGCTTTCTGTGGTTACAGCATCTTCCATGGTTTACGCCGTGTGGTGACGGCAGAATACATTTGTCACCAATCCCTACTCTTCCCGCGGGTATCGTAAGAGGCGAATAGGGACTCTGACAAACGTTAATATTTTAAACTGCGATCTCCAACCCGCCTACCAAGCGTGGAGACGGCAAAACCCTTCACTGACAT
Source organism: Ostrinia nubilalis (assembly GCF_963855985.1). Classification (NCBI taxonomy): domain Eukaryota; kingdom Metazoa; phylum Arthropoda; class Insecta; order Lepidoptera; family Crambidae; genus Ostrinia; species Ostrinia nubilalis. The sequence continues at coordinate 10,046,800 of NC_087101.1, read as the reverse complement.
GGAGGAGGCTCATAGTCAAGGAGTGAACTGTAAAGGGCTTTTGATGATGAATGATGAACACCATCTTCCTTAAACTTTAACAAACGTCAAAAATTTGTCTAACCCCATACAATAAACGCCGGTTATGATTATAGTTACTTTCGGCGTCACAAACAATTTGACGCTACTGTACCCATGCATACTAATATCTCCAGCATCAAAAATCTAAACTGTATGTTGATACTTACACCAGGCCTGTTCATCTCCGCGAGTTTACATTGAAAACAAAACACGCACGATTGCCCCCTACAAGAGTACTATTCGACAAGGCCTCACATACGAGCGAACATTGACTCACGCACGCGTATTCTTGTGTATGATGGAAGAAAATAAAGAAAATGGTGTACTAAATACTGTGCAGTATTTAACTGCCTAAATAATAATAAAAACACAGAATGTACTTTTTTAAGTTGCCTGAAGACACTGAGAGGTAAATAAGTAGTTAATATTATTCATGATAATTCATGCTAAATCATGTATTTCCTACGCCATTTTCTGCAGATTGACACCTCACGTCACATCATTTTACCGAAGTCAGCCCTATAGCTTCGGCGCAGTACCGATCACTGACGTTTGTCAACAAAACTTCTGACAAACTTGCTTGACTCTTGAGACAAGCTAAATTACACCATATTGTTAATGACATTGAGCATACATTTTTTTAAATACCTTCGCGAAGTAAAACTTCTGTACGTAGTACTTATTATTATTCTGTGCTTACACGTCGAGAGCTGAGGTCATCATCAGGGTATCGGTGGGCTGCTTGACGAGCGGGCGCTTGCGGTAGGACGGGCAGTTGGCGCGCCGGTCTACGTGGCGGAAGCACGCGTCGCATAAACAGCTGTCGCTCGTCAGCTTCTCCTCGTCTGGAGACAAGAGAGACATTTAAAGGATGCTTAAAACATTGTTATGGAAAAGCAGGGTCCCCTAACACAGGTACAAGTAAATACTTAAGAGAAGACCTCTGCCTAAGTTATGTATTATTATTAGAAATTCTTAAATATCATGTCACTAACAGATTCTCATTTAGATGAGACAAAACTTTTTATTTTGTCACTGGATTGTTGATCATCAAAGAAGATACTGCAGTATTGCTCAAGCCAGTGCAGCGTTTCGATTTTCTTATTACCGATAGGAATAGTTATAATCGGAAATGAGAGACAGCATCCAGATCCAGAAACTGTCTCAATTCAGATAAGTATTAGATAAGCAAATGAAGTAACAAATTGCGAAATAACTAGGCACGAATATCCGAGAGATTTTCGAACGTGCGCTAGCTTTAGGAGCAGAATCTAGTTTGGGAGGCCTCAGCCTCGAGTTTAGCGGGCAGCGGGGCGGGAGCGGCGGCGGCGCGGGAGCGGCAGGATCTTATGCGTAAAATCAAATAGACCGGTTCTCGAAAACAGCGGCGCGGGAGCGGGCAACGAGCGGGCAGTGCACTCCTTCTTTTGCCCACAATAAATCGAGCGTTAGGAATAAATTTGAATCGAAATAAAATTGTTGCCGTTGTTCAGACATTTCGTTTGCGAATAAAAACAAATATCTCGACAACACAACCCCGAGCACAACACTTCGCCGCTAAAGCGCCGCGCGAGCTGCCCGCTTGTTTCGAGAACGGGTCTGCGTTGCCCGCCCCGCTCCCGCGCCGCCGCCGCTCCCGCCCCGCTGCCCGCTAAACTCGAGGCTGAGGCCTTAGGCATCCTGTTATGGGACATTTTGTTCTCTACCTACACTATCAGAGGCATGAATAGCCATTATACGACCTTCTCAACCCATCTGGCCAGCATGGGGAGTGTAAGCCAACCTCCATTTGTCTCCTAAATTGAAGAGGATCGTATCCTGCAGAGGAGACTACATAACCAGATGATCAAAGAAAGTTACTCACTGTCCAAAACCTTCTTCTGTCTTTCAGCGCTCTTCATCTGGGCGATATGGCAGGGCGTGTCGAACAGTCCGAACTTCCCTCCGCAGTAGAAGCACTGGTCCTGGCATAGCCGGCCCGGGTGGATGCTGAATGAAGAAGCCTTCTCCGGGATTACCAGGTTCAGGGTCTCCTTGGGTTCGGACGGCTCGGGGACCGCTTCTGTTTCTGATAGGATGAATCAAATACAAGGTTTTATTAGAGTGAAAAGAGAAATAAAAAGAATCACTCAAAAGCCTCCCTTTTGATTTAAACAATACTTATCTGCCGCTATCTTACCGAAAGGGATGATTCTGGTGTTCAAATAAAAAATATTTTTTAAGAGATACATAGCTCAAATAATTAATTTACTTGCACACACACCAATTGCAACAGAATCACTCTTTTTCGGATGGGACTGTGTATTGTGTATAAATAATTTAAGGTCCTAACTTTAGGAACAAATTTTAGCTACAGGCATTCTCTGACCACCTTATTTATTAGTATTTGAATTCTTCATTAGTCTTGTGTATAAAACATTTAAGATAGTTCATTTTGGAAGATAATAATTTGTTATAATATATCAGAATGTAAACATAAAATGGTTAAATTAGTAGAACCAGGTTTAAATATTCATGCATGATGTTAAATGTTTACATTTCATGCTGTTTTTAGATCAAATAAACACTTAAACTTAACCTAGATCAAAATGTTAAGTGGAGTATTTAAAACATTGATTTGTTTTTAAAATACCTTCTACCAGATATGAAAGTTTCACTAAAAATAAATGAGTTATTTATTTTATAAACACATTATTTATAATTAATTAGTAAATAATGTGCTTTTAAAATTAAATGTTGTGTGAGTGTTAGGCATTCATGAAACCTTGGCCATTTATGCAGCAAGAGTTCTATTTTAATTTAAAAATTGTATTTTTTTTTAAGTTTAATGATTTAATATCTTTAATAATAACATACATTTATGAAGTTATAGTCATAGGCAAATTTACAATGACCTCTATGAATTTAAAGATTGAAATAAATTAGCACTTAACTTTTTTTTTAAGTAATCAACAGTGCAAACGTCGGGAGGGTAAATATTTTATTTACCGTTAAAATAGATGTTGTTGCAATAAATCCCGTGAAGTGATAATTTTATAGTGCAAACATTGCCAATTTTTCTAAAAGAACTCTTGCACATAAAATAAGTAACTTGTTTCAAACATGACTTTTAGTGAAAAAGTTTCAATGAAACTAAATCTTAAGATTTTAGATTACAGAACAATATTAAAAAGCTATTTTTGATAGTCATGTTTGTCATAGTCACAGAGTTAAGTGTGAGTGCATAATCCACACACCATGATTGTTAAGTCGATTACTGTAATGTGACTTTCTGTGCCCACCATCGGAAGCTGCGCCCGCGCCGCCCTGTGGACCAAAAGTTTACTCTATTTACCTCGAGCTTACAAAATTACTCCATTTTTAGTGGGTAAAATGCTGCTAGATTGAGGTTGGTACTAAAAAGGTTTTAAATAAATTGATGATTGAGAAATTAAGAAGTACCTGACGACATTCGCAGTTCCAATTGCACAGTTTTGGAAATTAAGTTATGGTAGAAGTTTGGGAGGGTGATTTAAATAGAAAAGAACTCACCTCGCGCCTCTCTATCGTGTAGTAAGTGTCGTCATCATCAGCCGCTTCGCCGCCGTCCGGAGCCAGCTTCCCGGATCGATTCTTGCTTTTCTGGAAGGTCATCTTCAAGGAACTCCTATATCTCTTCTTATCCTTGTCCCCAGAGTTCCTGTTAATTTTTATCACAGCCTTCAGACTTCCAGTGTGCACGACGCTCGCTCCCGAAGCGGACTTCGCGGCTTTACTCTTGTATATGCGCTCTTTTTCCTTCAATTTCTCAATTTTCGCCTCTTTAGCTGCCTTGTGCGTCAGCAAGCCCAGCGTCCGTAAAACGTTTTCCTTGCGCTTCTGACTCTCGGGAGTCTCTTGCAAGACGTTGCTGGGACCAGCTTGACATTCGATAGAATTCCGAGCAGACTTGCTGTTTCTACTCGTACTACGGACGGGTTTCGCGGGCTCAACAGGTGGGGTTTTCTCCACCGTTGCTTTGATCTTGTTTTCCTCACTCGGAACCTGTTTTGTCTCTTCTACTTTGGCATCATCAGGTTTTTCATCAACCACCATCTTTTCTGGAGATTGCTTCAGACTTTTATCTTCCTGGGTGATGGCAGGACTTGGCGATTTGTCGTCAATCTTAGCCTCCACAATAGGCGCCGGATCAACCACTTTCGTCACAACAGGTTCAGGCTTTTGAGCCTCTGTTATTGGTGTGCCTTCAACCTTTGAGATCTCTGTGGTCAGGGATGTGTCTTCAGGTAATGCTTTTAACTCTTCGATAGGTGGAGGAAGAGCTTCTGTCTCTATCGGCTGCGAGGCCTCGGACTTGGCCGCCACAGGTGCCGTAGGTAAGGGCACAGGCGGAGACTTTATCTGATGCGCCGGCGATTTTATCTTTTCCAATGTAGCCATCTTCTCTTCAGACTCATTTGCAGACTCCGACGATTTCCTAGATATGGATTCTCTAGACTTCCGTTTTGTGATTATTTTGACCTCATTATTGCTAACTTTAGGGTCGTTAACCACTCTAGGAGTTATAGAGATCTGATTGGAGTCCAAAACTACACCTCCCAAGTTTTGGCTTGCATTATTTGGTTGGACTGTTGCCAACTGATGTTTATCAATCTGAGCGGCTGGTGCAGACTTGTCCACGGATTTCCTGATCTCAGTCAATGTTACATCCTTGCCCAAAGACTTCTCAAAAATGCTGATTGCATCTGACTCTTTTGAATGATTGGAACTAGTCGATTCTTTTCTAGCACTTATGCTATTCCTTTTGATTAAAGTAACAGAATTGGTGAAGTCAATATCTACAGACTTTCTAACTTGATCCCTTTTGACTATTGATATAGCTGAATTATTCTCGAAACAACTTAATACATTCTCTTTTTCAAAAGGTCTTTCAGGTGACCTCACAGACTGAATGTCCTTCAATGGTTTTATTTCAGCTCCAGATTTTGGTATTAATACAACATCATTTGAAACCATAACTGACTTGTTATCACTTGATTTGGATTCAGATTCTTGTCTTTGTCTTCTTTTATCAAATTCTTCAAACTCCTTCAGTCTGTCCATCAATTTATCAATGCTAGCTACAGGATTAACTTTTTTATAAGTTATTTCAGTGTGTTTGGTATCAGTGGATTTCTCAACTGAATCTTCTTCATAGTGCAGTCTAATATTTTCGCTATCATCATTCTTGGAAGGCGTATTTTCATTCGTCACTGATGATATCGAATCTTTATCTTTAACTGGAGTTTCAGGAGTTATTATGCTATTATTATCACCGAGAGGCTTTGATATTCCATAAAATTTAGAGACCGTTTTAGTCTGTGTTTCTTCTAAAATATTTTCGACCGGGTTTGTAGCGGTTGCCATTTCATGATCACGGTCGATGTTCTGGTCTAGATTATTAATTAAGTCGTCAATTTCCTTTGATAATGTTTCGAGAGTCTCTTGCTTGTCTTCTGTGGAGTCGCTGGCGACGACGGGCGCGGAGCTCTTGGGCGCGCTCGGAGCGGGCCGCGGAGTGGCCGCCGCTTTCCTCCCCCTTCTTGCTTTTCTGATATTTTTAGACATCTCCTTTGAATTAAAAGTCTTGGACATACTAGTCAGTATACTACTACGAGCTTCAAAAAGCGTATTATTTTCAGTCTTCATCAATATTTTCTGTTCTATATCTGACGAATTTAAATTCTCTAATTTTAGCCTATTACTATTATTGTTGTCCGAGTCTAATGAAGTACTTCTTTTTAAGCTCAATTTTTTCTTATTTTTTTCAATGTCGACACAACTAGGTTCTGCATCTATTTTGGTTTCAGCTATATTGGAGTCAACAGTAAGAGAAGGCACTTTTTCAGTAGTCGAGATCTGTACATTATTTTCAATATCTATATCTAGGTCAGTCTTAGATTTATCTAATTTTTTGTTGAGCTCCTTGCCATCCGCATCATTGAGTGGTTCACTCAGACTTATGTCTGATTCAGTGATGTCCGAGCATTTGGATATCTCACTGCCGTCTCTAGAACAGGAGCGTCCCCTTTTCGATTTCTTGCAGTCTTCACTAGCTTCTGTGGCATCAGCTTTTGAGTCAGAGAGCAATCGACGCCTTTTCTTTTGCTCTTTCATAACAACTTCATTCAATAAGTTGCTTTTAACTTTTCTTGGTTTTCCGCTTCTAAGGTTTTTCCCTTCCGAAAGTAATGGGCTGTTACTTCTTTCAGATCGCATTGAATATGGGCTAGTCCGTGGTCCCAGCACTAGGCTGCTCGGGGAGTCTGCGAGGACTGACTTCATCATGACCATGTCAGAGGTGAGCCGCTGCCTTCTGCCAGCTGTTTTAGGACTTGATGATCTTGAGTTCGGTGTGGCCTCTTCCACAGGCTCCTTCTTGATCTCGGTGATAGGAATCAATGGGACGGTTTCCTTTTCTTGAGAGTTGCCAGAAGCAGGCTTGACTGCAGCTTTTCTTCCTCGAGTTACAGTCTGTCTGATTACAGCTTTGATTTTGTCTTTTGATACCACAGTTTTTTTGCTCCTTAAAGCCTTCCTGATGCCCAGAGGTCGCTTCTTCACGACCGCCTTGGGTTTGGCCACAGGTTTTTTTAAGTCTTTGGATGTCTTTGGCTCATCTTGACCGGGTTTATTTTTTTCCTCTTCAATTATGTCAGATGCCTTCTTGCGAGCGCGGGTCTTGGGTTCTATGATAGCGTCCTCATCGATACTCTTGTCCGACTCATCTTTGACCTGTTTGGTTTTCATGTTGGAATGTGTGGTGGGAGATGACCCCGTTTTTCCGACATCAGGTAAAGCCTGTTCAGGTCTGCCTCTGTGAGATGACCGGAGAGTGATGGAGGAGGGTGCTCGCTGCTTGCGAGGGCTCTTCAAGCTAGGGTCAGCTGGGTCGGTGTCACCATCCACCTCAAGCAGGTTACTGTCAATTAAACTTTCTTCTTGGCAGGTATCACAGCCGCTGTCGTCTTTATTAGTATAAATAGTATTTTTCACTCTCAATGACTCCTTTACTTTTAAGTGGGAACGACATTGAGCCATAATATGCCTATATCCCTTGCCATTTGGACCTGAAATGAAGAAAGTTAGAAATAAGTCACCATGGCTGTATTTATCAACGTGGTATTATAACTCTGACCAAACTACTTGTTGGACATCGTCAAAAATTAATGGCAAATTACGTTCACTGGTTTGATGAATTTCACATTATTCGTTAATTAAAACAATAAAGTAACGTTTTATGAGAGCAATTATCACACATTTTGACCCCATTCTCATATAAATTGAATCTACAAATCGCAGTAAACAAAAGCGAGCGCTCGACAATACCCAAGTTCGCGCACAATTCTGACGTTATTGTAGAAATAATTACAGATTTCACTGCATATTTAACTTCTCCGGCCAATAGTTGACTTAAAAAGTTGACGAAACACTTGTTTACATTTGTCATTGCTTAGAAAATCGCGCCGGAAAACTCATGAAAAACTCGTTGTTTTGGTGGTCTCACCTCGCGACTGACACCTAACGCCACCTACCAGCTGAGCGACTGCGTGTGCGTCGGACGAAAGCACCAAATCATTTCCCTAGCCGTGGCGCACCTCTGCAATGTCCTCACAAAATACTCACAATTTATCCAACGAAACCTCCAAAAACCACAATAAACAGTTAGTTGGACACACAATGCACCATAATATGCGAAAAAGTTCAATAAAAACTCGCGATTATACTTAGAAAACGATTTTTGAAAAGCCCAAATGTCTGCAGGCGTCCGCCATAATGTTTCCTTCGAAACGAATAATATAGTTCTTATTGCTCTTGTAGCAATTCGCTCTATTCGCTATTCAAAATGGCGACGGTGTTGCGTTCACGGTGCGCGTTTGCGCGACTTTTTGCCGGAAAAACTGGACAAATCTTGAACAACTCGACTGATTTAGGAATAAAATCAGCCCCAGAATCACTATCGGTAATTATTTTATTATATTTCCACTCGCGTTGTGCTGTAATGTCGTTTATACTGCGACATGTGACAGAACTATGGGTGTACACCCGTCCAAAGAGGTTGCTCTTGTAATTTTTGCAGATAATAATATTTTTTCAGATGACTGTTCAATATCATTAATAAATTGGTTGCTTTTTTTAAATATCAACTTCTAGTTATTTTTTATTGTACACATTTAAGTACCAAATAATAATTCGATTCATGAGTCATATTAACATTACGTGTGTCAATAATCGTATTCACGATTTTTTTATTAATGTGTAAGTAGGTATGTACTAGATAGTAGTACATACTTAAACTACGTTATTAATTTGATTATGTATATTTGTTTCAGACAACTCTCGCCTCCCGGAGTTACTCAAGTTATGCGAAGTCACCATTTGCGGACAAAATATCTGAACAATACAATTATGAAATAGTGAAAAATCCACCTGAATGGGCATTCGTTGAACAACTTTTGCCGTTTGAAACCATTCCGAAAGTGAAGCCTAAAGATTCTTATCCGTCTGGTTGGGTACCACCTAAAGAAGAAGCAGTTAATCATCCTTATTTCTTAAAAAGAAATAAAAACCACGAAATTCCGATATATTTGAATTTGTATAACAGAGGTGCGCGCAAAATTACTAGATTGAAAGGAATTGATGGTGATATTTGGTTACTGAACGATGAAATAAAAAGTTTATTAAAAAAGAAACATAACAAATATGTAGAAACTAGAGTACATGAGCTAGGCACATTTATCGATGTAAAAGGAGATTATGTCAATGATCTTCAAGAATGGGCATTTTCTAAAGGTTTTTAAGTGGAACGACAAATTTGTGGACAATAAATTGATTTAACTAGAGCTGTTGTTTTATTTCTTATTGCAAAACTCAATAAAATTTAGATTTAGTAAATAAAGATTATAAATAAAAATATGGTTATAATGAAGTAATAATATTCAGTTAATTTTTTTTACAAATATTTAAGATTCTTTTTTGGAATTACATTTCATTTTTTTTAAATTCTTACCATGAATAAAATTATAAAATGAACTAATCATAATTTTATATCATTTAAAAAAACAGCTACACCACATTAATTAATGTACCTACTACGTACTAAAAACAGTATTAGGCTGTCTACCTCATTAATCACACTACGCAGTTATTTATTACCATTTATAAGTTTTAATCCAATTCACATACTTTATTTATCTAATTCTGAATATATTTTCACGAAAAAACACAATTTGATCATATTTTTACACAAAAAAAGACTTGCATACTTATAAAAATAATAAAACATTACGGATATCATCCGAAAGCTCTTTGCAGTGGTGTACGCGGCATGAAGTTTGTTTCGTTCAGACGCCACCGGCGGCGCTAGCAACGGCGGAAGGTTTTATCTACGTAGCTATATAACATCCGCCCGGAGTATGCTGGGCCTCTTGCGATATATATTTTCGACTCGAGTCCACTTCTTTGTTCAAAACAACTTTTCTGTATCTTATGCGCGTGTTATTAAACGCTTTGGCACGCTTTTCAGACAGCGATGGAGGTACAATTCGATTTGTTGACTAACATAATCGTCTTAAATGTTTTAAATTGCTTTTATTTGTATTTCTCTTATGTTTATCTCGTCGCAAACTTGTTTATTTAAATAGCATAGCGATGTGTTAATCAGAAATCGATGTTTGAACCGTACGTACAGGCATAAAGTACGGACTAGGTAGGTAGGTTAGGTAGGTATAATGTATAATGAATTTCAAGGCTAAGCGCTTTCAGTCAGTTTGCCATACACGTGTTCGCTGGTCATTGTAATAGAACAGTAATAAATAAAGTAACGTGGGGGTTGATATTTATTGGTTAATGCAGCGCGATAGTTTATTACGACGCGTTTTAGTTATGACGTCATGTTGTATCTAGCAGTAGTAATTAAAAATCATTGTATTACGTAAATATTAAGTTAATAGTAGCGTGCTATGGCTTGAAATCTTTAATATGGTTTTAATACCTACCTATTATAACGAATTGAGCTTTCATTAACTGTGGGGTTGGATGATTCACTTAAATGATTGATGATTCACAAAAAAATCTACGGGGTGTAGGTAAGTAAAGTAATTCAATTTTAAATAATGATTTGTTGGTGTTATTTCGTACTTACATACTTTTTAAACAATGTAAGTAATGTGCACTTTCGTCACTAATTAAATCTGTTATGTAAGAAAAGTAAATAGGCACATAGCGTAAGTAGGTAAGATCAGAGGCGGGGCAAGACCTAAATTTGATGTGGGCAAGACAGATTTCGCGAGGCCTTGTTCTGTGGCGACTGGCGACCTGAAGACGGATTTTATGAAATAATAAAAAAAAGGGTCAAAGGTTACATTGACAGTTTCTGATTTCTTGATTCAGTGATTATTTTTAAAGGAATATTACGCCAAAGAATAATGTTCGTCACTTAAAACCGTGTTGTTGCTTAATTTTGTGTCTGATTATGGCTGAATTTGTTTGGAAAAAAATATATTTTTATTTTTAACTACATTGTTTAGCTATCAAGAATTTATATTTAATAGGGTCATTTCGCCTGTTCGCGTCCATCGCCCAATTCGCGTCCATTTTGCCGATCTCCTTTTAAAAATCCTCGAAAACAAGTCAACTAACATACCAATCAAACGAAAAGTCATTACCGCTAATACGTCAATGTATAAGAGGCACGCACACATAGACAAAAGTCCTGTGCGTCCAACCATTCCTGTTTAGAAAAATAGTTAGTCTCGGCTGTTCAACAAGGAAGCTCACACGCGCTGCATGTTTAGATAAAAATTAGTGTGCAGCGGCGTGTTTGATGGTAAGTTTTAAATTGTTTTATGTGAATTTTAGGATAGATAGCTATTTCTACAGTTTAATGATGAAAAAAGGTATAATGTTTATTATGAATTTGGTAATGTTTTTTATATTTAACGAATAAAATAAGGTGGACGCGAATTACTACATCGATTTTACAAAACTTCCACTTTGCGTCCACAATGGACGCAAACTATACCTATCCTCTATAATAATAAACCAAATTGCGTCCACTGTTTTCGTTAAATACTTGCTTATAAAAAAAAATTAAAACATACTGTTTAATATTAATGTGTATAGGTAAGGTCATTTTAAGAATACAAGTTCGCCCATCTGACCCTAAGTGAGCTACTTTTATTATAATTGATATTTTTGTTTTTGTTTAATTTTTTCCAAAATTTGACCTAAAAACTGCCAAAATTTTTTTTCTCGCGTGTTTTTAACCGCTTTTGTTATTTGATATTAATATCGAATATGTCTTTAGTCAAATAAATTCAATTTCAGATCCAGATAATGATTGAATAGCTAGTTACGAGCCGCGAAAGTTTAACAAAGGTACAAACCACGATAAAAATTTCAACTTGGAATTAGATTTAAAAAAAATTAAAGGTGATAGTGGATTGCCAATGATCTTAAAAACATCTCTAGCTTCTCTTCTTTCCAATGATATGTCACGTCATGTAGTAATTAGATATTGAAATTCGTCAAAAATTCAAAGTTTAGGGAAGAAAATGGAACAATAATACAAAAGTAGTTGAATGGCTTCTTAACATTTCTAAATGTGGATTTCCAGTAAAAAGCAAGAATTGTTGGATACTGTTCAAAAAATAATTCGAGATGGAGAGTTTAAAAATAATTTCAAAGATGATCGTCCAGGTCAAAAATTGTTTGAAAAATGTTTGGCCAGAAATAAAGAATTTTTTACTTAAACCAATGTTGAGAAGAATTATTTTTATTTTTTAAAGTGAGTTTTAAATGATGATTATGTTGATTTTTAATAAATTCTTAAAAATATCACCCCTATATTCCTTTTCTAAGCTGCTGGACGCTAATTGGTCCACGGGTGGACGCAATTTGGATTTTGTGGACGCAAACTGGGTATAACGCCTAATTCTGAAGTTTATCTATTTAAAAAGAAAACGCAAGATGTTTCTAATACAACTGAAAGTTAATCTTAAAATAGAATATATAATGAATACATTACACAAATTTGTCATAGAAATGAGTGCTGGGGCATTTTTATTATCGCCGTCAAACTTGCCAACTGCACTAAATGGACGCGAACAGGCGAAATGACCCTAGTCAATGTTCGTATTGTGATATTGTCATCTCCACCTTGTATACATTTTTTCAAAATTTTTGATGCGCGAGGCCCCTTGTACCGCGAGGCCGTAGGCGGTGGCCCACGTCGCCTACGCCTTACGCCGCCTCTGGGTAAGATGTTAGGTAGGGTGGATAGGTATAGCTATTTATTGTTTAATCAATACGTTTACGTAAATGCGTAAGTGAAGTAAGGTGGCAGTTTTACTAGTTTTATTACTTTTATTGGACTTTCTTAGAGGTGTGTAGGACCTACCTACTTAACTTGTGTACCTCTAGTCTTTGAATATCTAATAAGTTGTTAAGGAGGGTTTATGCAAGGAGGGTAGGTATTACAGTTACGACATTAGAGTAAAATAGGGTAGATATGAATTATTTAAGTAGATTAGTACCTACTTAGGTAGATGACTTTCCCTTTCAGATTTAAAATGTAGTAGGTACCTACCTATTTGATGATATCCAGGCACCTAATGATGACCATGTGGTATTGTTTTATGTTAAACCTGGTTCTTCAAGTCTTAAAACCTAAATGATTCGTTATCTGAATCGTACGACGCTCAAATTCGATCCTATGTTCGAATTTAATTGATATTTTAATATTTAACTAATCAAAGCTTTGAATCCGTGCTCAAGTTTCAATCGAGGTTTGAAATTATTGAAATATGGGCGTAAATAAAATATATTTCTTCCTTTTTAAACTGAATTATATTTCATCAATTAAAACACCAGACACCAGAAGCTATTAAGTACGCCCGTCTATAGAATCAGTTGACAATAGGATGACGGTCATCAAAACATAAAGAAGAAAAGTATGCTCTATGGAAGCTATCCACGGAGTTCCGTATAAACAGTGAATTTATTTTTGCACTTCAAATCAATTACATTCAACAGAAATTACAAGGCTAGACATCAATGGATAAACGGTGAAGGTTGCTGAGTTGCGCTTACTTTAAGGCTGAGTTGCACTATACTCTAACCGTAACTATAATAATAACAATAGCCTGTGTTTTTTGTATGGATTTTTGACGTTTGTTAAAGTTGAAGTAGGATTGTGCTCCTCAGTAAAACTAGTAAGGAGTGAAGAAACACGTCCACTGGACTGACTGGTGGCCTAACTAACACGTCTATTGTCCGTAACGAGGTTAAGGTTCATCTTTATGATCTATTGCTGAAAAGATAGGGGTCATTTTTCGGATGTTTTGGGGTTTATTTTAGCAGATAGAATATGAATTACGAGTAGGAATTTGCACTTTTACAGTTTGGGAAACATGGATAACAAAAATAATGGTTGTCATGGTTTGTGGCCAAGACCATATTCTATCGGGAATCTTTCTAATTAAATAACAAAATATCTATTAGTATAGTAGTGTAGGTACCTATATGAAATTAAGTAGGTACTCGTAGGAGTGTGAAGAATGGCTTTTCTTTAAGCCGGAAGATATCAATTTAAGCTCGGCGTATAGTCTTCCACCTGTCTTTCCTTAAGTGTTCCTTATGTAGGTACCTACCTACCTAATGTAATGCGGTTGAAATAACCTTTTAAACATTAGTATGGAAATAAACATCCCTTACAGCTTAGATTAATAAAACCTAGATGGATAGTCTTCATACAAACGCTTCGTCAAGAGTGAGGCAAAAATCTTATGTCATTAGTGTCAATTTTGTTGGGGAGTGTAGACAGTGAAGGCGATTTTCCCGAAAGTAGGGAAATTTTTAATACGTTTTTAATTATTTTATAATTAACAAAAACAAAACGCATCATTTACTTACTTATTTATTGAATTCAAAGTATCTACCTAATAACAATAAGATAAATCGACTTAAAAGTCTCGATTTCATAAAAAAGGAAGTGTATTTGTACGGCGAACAATTGGGAAATAAATTTTCTTGTTACTGGTATCATTCCCGTATTTAATTTTTGAAAGCCAAATTCAAGCAAAATACGCGTCGAATTGTAGTACTTACTTATGAAATGTAACACTGGTCACTTTCTTTCGTTTTTCTGATGTATTTTAGACACCCTTTCACAGCACAAACCATTATAATTAATTAAAATTCGTCGGACGTGTTTACCAATTTTTCACTTTGACAGTTCATGTGACGTTTACGGGTAAGCCGTGCCGGCTCCCTAAAAACTGCCTCACCTTTCGTGCATTGACTATCTATCTAGGCTTTATTAATCTAATGCCCGTTTTCACCATTAATCCCTAATATTTAAGTGACCCCTATGAAAACATAATTTCTGTTATGTGTTACCATAGGAGTCACTTAAAAATAAGGGATTGATGGTGAAAACGGGCATAAGCCTTACAGTAATTATTTAGGTTTATTTATATGAAATGCGTTTAGGAAAAAAACAATCAATTTAACGACATTACTTAATCCCCGTTTTTACCATCAATCCCTTTTAAGTGACCCATAAGGTATATTTAATAGGAATTTTGTTTTCATAGGGGTCACTTAAAAATTAGGGATTGATGGTGAAAACGGGCATTAATCAATGTAAGAGTTTATAAGATTTGTATTAGGTAGGTACTAAGTTTACAGCATTCTTATCATTATCACGTTTAATTAACTAATTACATTCCATTTTACTCGATCAAAAACTACTCTTCAATGGGAAATAGGTACCATAGGGAAAACCAAATCATGATAATTTTGAGTAACTAACCAATTTTTAAGTGGTGCTAAACCGCCTATACCCATAAATAATACTAACGTGGGCTTGGGTAATATTTAATTATTGAATTGAAAATGAAACCTACTATATTCTTTACCTTTAAATCTAAGTAGGTACTAAATAGTTTTCCTAGAAAACGAAAACTCATTAGCGTGACTTAACTCTTCCTTATTACTTACTCGTAGTTAATTACTTTTATTGAACCAGTTGATGAACTGCAGTCGTCGTGATTTTGTAAATCATTAGGAGTTTGTCCCATCTTCCCAGATGACCAATAAATTCCGAGAAGTCTAATTTAGTCTACTTATAGAAATGTCAACAATAAAGTTTTTTTAATTTTGTAGAATACATTTTTGTGTTTCGTAAGTTCGTAACGCATCGTAAGAGCAATTTTAACTATTATCTTTAATAAAGCTTATTTTAATTGAAGTTTACCTTCTCTTCCATAGATTTCCACTATTTTTTCAGGAGCTAAACTTTCCATGTAGTAAACGATCCTATGAGTAGTTAGGTACCTATATGGATAAGGGAAATGTGATATATTATTATGCGATATCTACCATCTACCTAAGATAAGTACTCATTGCTTGACATAAGTATCTTTTAGGATCATCCATTGCAAAATAATAATAAAGCAAGGAGTTTAGTGGCACTGTTCAATTTAAATATTTTAAAAGATATGGTGTCTTAAAGGGAATGCAAAGTAATTTTAAAGCTTCACCCGCGTGAAATTTAGTTTGTCACAGATTGTCATAAATTATAGCCTATAATATGTTATTCTGGATTATAAACAATAATACCGTAAAGTTTCATCAAAATCCGTTCGGTAGTTTTTGTGTGAAAGAGTAACAAACATCCAGACATCCAAAATTTCCCATTTATAATATTAGGATCAATGAAAATTTTATTAAGGGCTCTCGTTGAAATCTTCTGCTTCACCTTTCTCTATCTTTCAGTAGACTCATCATCAGTATGATCAGTATCCCTACATTTTCCTAATCTGTTGTCTTGTTAACTAGTAGGTACTAAACCTATACTTATTTTATATTTTGTTCACGAAAATTCCTGCTGATCAGGCTATTTACCATGTCATTTTCTGTAGCCTGCTTATGTGCGATGTTGCTAGAAAACTTGTACCTACCCTAGATTACTGTAAACTGTACCAGTGATTAGTATACCAAGGAGAACACTTTAGGATCGTAATTATACGATGTTACGAAGATTAATCTAACATTTAGCCTTCGGTAATTCCGCATTAAACTTGCTCTATTGATGGCTTCATATCTCCGCGTTATCAGCGATTCTAGAGACAACTTATTGTTTAGCTCTTATCTCGTAGTGCGCATTATCAAACCAGAATTTGGATCAATTTAAATAAGTATTTAGTGTATTTTGAATCGGAGGAATACATCATCCATCTTAGCCTAGGCGCAGACCTCCGATTTTTAGTTGGCCGATAGTTGGGTCGGGCTGTTGATCAGTATGGAGATGTATGAAAGTGCGCACATTACACCGATTTGGTATCCGCCGATACTTCATACAAATTAGAATCGGGCCCAACTATCGGCTAACTAAAAGTCGGTGGTCTGCGCCTAGGCTTAAGAATAGTAAATCAGTAAGTAGTTTTAACGGTCATTCTCCGGATCTGGATTATTTTGTTGATTACCCCGACCTTTTTTATTTTTTAATTTAGAGTAAGTTTAGGTAAAACATTT
Source organism: Ostrinia nubilalis (assembly GCF_963855985.1). Lineage (NCBI taxonomy): Eukaryota > Metazoa > Arthropoda > Insecta > Lepidoptera > Crambidae > Ostrinia > Ostrinia nubilalis. The sequence continues at coordinate 10,030,183 of NC_087101.1, read as the reverse complement.
CAAAATAGACATTATTACGAGCATATTTTTTATATTGGCCCATCTGTAGCAAGCAGGAATAAAAAGTTATGCGACATCAAAATTTTCATGGTCGGGGTAATCAAAGTTGGGAGTCAGAGTAATCAAAAATAAAACAAAATATTTTATTTTCAAAGGTTTTTTTTAAGTTATGGTAAAATAAATGTTATTATAACTAGCCATTTGTTATTTTGATGTATAAACTACAATATTGTAAAGTTTCAACAAAATTGTTAAGTAGTTGTTGCGTAAAAGAGTAAAAAACATACATTATACATTATACATAATTATAATATTAGTGACTCAATGTCCTATGTCTCCTATATGGGACAGAAGGCGTCCACAACAGTCCTCCATCGCATTCGGTCTTGAGCTTCGCGTTTGATCTCGCTCCAAGTCTTAACAGTGCGCCGCTATGTTTTTTTGGCGCGACCACGTTTGCATTTTCCCTGGGGGTTCCAATCTAGAGCCTGCTTGGGGATGTGATCGGGGTCCCTTCGGAGTGTGTGGCCGATCCAGTTCCACTTGCAGCGTTTATTCTGCTGAATGATCGGTATTTCGTGGCAGCGTTCCAAAAGTTCATCGTTTGAAGATTTTGGAGAATTCGGCGAAGACAGCGGCTGAAGAAGATCTGCAGCTGGTGCGAGATAACCTTAGTGACCTTCCACGTTTCACGCCCGCCCATAGAGCAGAACTGGTTTGACGTTGGACCCGACCTTGCTTGGGTCAATTTCCGTGACTGCCATACGGCTTGAAGTTGTGCGAAGGTAGCTCTGGCCTTGGCAATGCGCGAAGTGATGTCCTCTTCGGTACCTCCAGGCTCTGAAACGATGCTCCCGAGGTAAGTGAAATTGTGGACTCATTGGACATCCTCTGCACCAACGGTGTGCAATTCCTCACTCCAGATCGCATCTCTTGGGTCTTCCGGTACTGATACCCTTGCTTTACCCTTTTTTCGGCACAATAATTAGAAGCCCCTTACGCCAGTCGTCTGGGACTTCCTCTTCCATCCAGATGTTTTCGAAGACAGGTATCAGGACGTAAACGACGGAGTTTACATCGGCTTACAGCATTTCAGCGGTGATAAGGTTTGAGGGATAATATTATTATTATCCCTCAAAATTGGCAAGACCCCTGGACTCGACCTTATCACCGCTGAAATGCTGTAAGCCGAAGTTTTCTCGAGTTCGAGAAAGCTCGAGCAGAAACCCTAATAATATTATTATTATGTATTAATAGGAGATAGGATTTCATTTTAGTAAAGGGTAATTTTGCTTATTAAACGTTATTTAGTTAATCATTCATTAGTAAAATTACAGTATTATTGATTACTCGGTGACAAAAGTCGGGGTAATCAAGGTCGGGGTAGTCAAAAAATTAAGGTTTATCCTGAGCCCTGCCCAATCTGTAAGTTGAATCCCATATGTTTTAATACACAAAAATGCGGTTACATGGACCATTATTCCTGTACATTCTCAAGAACTTTCCATGTAAAGAAACCTAAAAAAACAGGATAGAGTAAATCAATCGTGCACTGAACCAAGGTCGGGGTAATCATATTCTTATCTCGATAACTCCGAAATCCTGCGACGAGTTGCATTACCGATCACCTCGGCACGCAGGCCACCACTAAAGGTTCACGGGGAAGGATAGAGCTCGTTTCTAAATTGCGTAGCTAGGGACGTAGGCGCACATTAGCGACGTGTCGGGGTAATCACGGTTAACGCCCGGACACAACTTCAAATAATTATTTTACAAAACCTTTTAGTGATATAGTTATATCGTATTTAATTTATCAATGTTTATTTAATCAGTAATCGATTACATAAGCATTGAAAGCGGTAATAATATCGGATTAATTTATACGAGCAAATTTGTTCTGAAATCGGGAGCGCGGACACGTCGTGGTAATAAATTTTTGACGATTTACGTTTTTTTTTAAATTACTTAATTAACTATTATTAACTATCTCTGTGGTTTAACAACAAGAACCAAAGTTATACTATTAGATAAAAATATTTGTTACTAAAATATTATGATATTCGGGTACTTTTTGGCCCCGGACACGTGATTTTCTTGGCCGGTGGAATGACCCTTAATTAAGTACGTACTGAAATCTGGCAGCTGATTCAGGAACTCCGAATTGATAATGAAACGTAGTTAAAATGAGAATGATGATCGTCACGATCGATTAATTATCGAATGATTCTGAATCGCCCACTTCTTTAAATGATATCTAGGTATACTAATATTATAAAGCTGAAGTTTGTTTATTTGTTTGTTTACTTGAACGCGCTAATCTCCGGAACTACTGGTCCGATTTGAAAAATTCTTTCAGTGTTAGATAGCCCATTCATCGAGGAAGGATATAGGCAACATCACGCTACGATCAATAGGAGCAGAGCAACAATGAAAAATTTTGCGAAAACGGGTTTTCACGCGTACGAAGTCGCGGGCACAGCTAGTAATTAAATAATCGACGATTAGGTCGGGTGTAAATTACTATGTACCCAAAGTGGGTGATTATCAAATGGTAGAAACATTAAAAAGTGCATTTGAAAAAATAGAGATGAATAAAGTAATTAGGTATGAATTAAATATCATACTCGTATAGGTACCAAACAGTTTTAATCAAATAAAATCATTTATTAATTTATAAACATTACTAGCTTTCGCCCGCGGCTTCACCCGCGTGAAATTTAGTTTGTCACAGATCGTCATAAATTATAGCCTATATGTTAATCTGGGTTATAAACAATAATACTGTAAAGTTTCAATAAAATCCGTTCAGTAGTTTTTGCGTGAAAGAGTAACAAACATCCAGACATCCACACAAACTTTCGCATTTATAATATTAAGTAGGATAGTACGATATTATGTTTTATATTACATCTTGTGTACTTATAACGTTAACTTTCGATATGTTTTCCAAAATGTCCAAATCTAAAGCTTAACGAACGATTAACGGATTTGAATTTTATTTAGTAACGGATTAACGAAGTTAAGTTTTCTCAAGGGCTCAATTATAACGGTAAGCCGTCTTAAATTACTTACGATCTCTCAAGTACTTCTTTAAAAGCTTTTACAAAGTACTGTTTATGAAACAATAATATCGTCAATTGAATTGAAAATACATAATACATACTTATGCTGCTTAAAAATACATATTCGTTTAGAGCTTTTACTGTAGAGAGAATAATGTGTTTAAAAATGTATTAGAACAAAATAAATTAAATAGCTAAGAAAATAATATGTTCATAAAGTCTAGTTCAATTAATAAATCTACTAGGTATCATGGTAGGCGAGGGTTAAAATACTGTTCGTTCAATTAAACTAACTATAGGTACAGTCCTGCTGATTGTTGAGTGTTTTTATGGGCGAGCTGGTAGGTTCTCTACAAGTAAATAATATATTATTTGCAGTGGACGTCATTTGGCTGAAACGAACGAACGAACGAAATAAATATCCCATCAAAAACAATACTTGTCAAAAAAACCAAGTCTCGCAACTCAGTTGTTCTACGGTAAAAAGTTGTGAGATCCATGTAATACCAAGTCCAGGCCAGGAAATCTTTAACGTTTTACATAAATATAGGTATTGACTTGGCCATCGCACTAAATAATTTAATTTACACGTGTTTTCATGCGATGGCCAAGTCAATACCTATATTTATGTAAAACGTTAAAGATTTCCTGGCCTGGACTTGGTATTACATGGATCTCACAACTTTTTACCGTAGAACAACTGAGTTGCGAGACTTGGTTTTTTTGACAAGTATTGTTTTTGATGGGATCTCATTTCTTTTTGTATTTTGTAGACAACAGTTATGTATCTAGAAAACTGGACCGAAATTGAAAAATTTTACTCGACTTGGCGGTTGCACTACCGTGCCCCCAAATCTCATTTCTTTTTGTATTTTGTAGACAGCAGTTATGTATCTAGAAAACTGGACCGAAATTGAAAAAAATTACTCGACTTGGCGGTTGCACTACCGTGCCCCCAAATATTTTAGTTTTTCCTTGATTCATACACCAAACACTAATTATATTCCAAATTTGAAGCTTCTAGGTCTGCTAGAAGTGCCTTAGAATTTTGATGATCGGTGAGTCAGTGAGTCAGTCAGTGAGTGACAAAATTAAGTAACTTTGACCCGTTATAATTCTTAAACTACTGATTCAAATTGAATGAAATTTTCAATATACCGTGTCTTTACAATGCCTGCATAGCTAATGAAAATTCAGCCTTCTAGTTTTATCCACAACGAAGTTACAGGCGGTCGAAAATGGCCTGAATTGCTTCCAGAAAAGGATGGTACGGCCGTGCCGCTTTTTTGCTCGACTTGGTGGGGGCACTGCCGTGCCCCCAGATTTGAATAGTATTAATCAATCATTTTACCTTAAATTACTTAGACCTGAAAATATTTTTGGCTGTTCATAAATGTTTTTCTTCATCTTTTACTGTTTTAATAAGGTGCTTTAGTTGACACTTTTGTCATTAGTATTTTGTTGACATTTAAGGGACGTAGAAGCTCATTTGTAAAGGTTGAATAGGTCACTTCTGATGGTTTTACTTACTCTTGCAGTCGTTCTCCTTACAGTAACTACAGATAGGTTAGTGCAGTGGTTACCAAAGTTGTATGGGCTACGACTCATCTAATACAAGTTCAAAACTCGGGACCCACCTATAGGGAATTTCACCTGCTGCCCAACGCGACGGTTGGCTGGGTGAGGGTGGTGTGTCGTTCTACAGGCAGGGCCCACTCAATGTTCGCTCGCGCGACCCATAGTTTGAGTTACCCTGGGTTAGTGTATCGCGTGGTAAGTACCTACCACGTTACTACGTAGTTATTGGCGACCCCTCACACCACGAAGCTCATCCTAAACACACAACGATTTATTTATAGCCGGGGCGGCCTTTAGCACTGATTGGGTTTGCGTTTGTCTATATCAAAGTAAATGTAAATAATTAACTGTTGTGATTGTGATTAGTAGAAAGATATTTAAGTATAGTTAGGCTTAGTTGGAGAAGTTGTTTGCGATGTCTTGATAGGCCTACTTATAAATATGTAAACGTAACCTACTTATAAATATTTAGGGTTGCCTTTGATTTCTCTAGGATTCCATCATCAGATCCTGACTTGGTGACAGTGGGGCCACCTGAAAAGTGTAGGTAGGTACCTATCGAACAAAAGAATTTTGAAAATCAGACGGAGTTATCAGTGAACATACATAAAAATATACCTACAGTGGAACATTATTGTAAATGTAGAGTAAATTAGGTAGTATGATATCTAATGTCGTATAAGATAAAAGTTTTTATTTATCAACTTTATTAAATCCTATCTCGCGTGCTTTTAAAAACATTAGGTTTTTAATCGACCCGAGGCTGAGTTGCACCACCTAACAGTCTAACTAGTGTTGTTTACCAATCTTTCCTATTTTCATAAGACCACTTCTTTTATTAAAACCTCTTTTAGCCGTATTCACAAACGATACTTGCTTAAGTGAAGAAATCGAACGCACAGCGTTGAATAGAGCTCTGTGATTGGTTCGTGTGTGACCCTATGCGTGCACGAGAACTGTGAGACCTCATAGTAATGTTTGTGAATACGGGCGTTTGTTTAATATTCGTCGAGTATTTGGAATACGTTGTGCAGTGAGGATTAAATATGGCGCGCAAATTACCAATTCCAGGTAGAGAGGCGTAAATCCTGCGCACTCAGTTCGCAGAAAACGTTCCACGTGGCGTAATGAATTGCTTGCCTCTGATATTCTGATTCGTTAGAAATACCGAGAACGGGCCAATTTATGTAGTTATAACAAATGTATTATTGAAATAGAAACTGCTTGTAAGATTTGGTATCATTTTTGCTATTAACGACATGTGTAAATTTTGATATCATCGTAAAATCAAATCTGTAAATGATAGAAAGAATCACGGCTTTTGTTACAACTAACTGATACTAAGTACTGAGATATCTTTAACATGGGTTACCTACGTGAGTGCGACAAACGTTACATCGAATTTTGTTTCTTCGAAAACCTTTCTGCGAAGTTATTATACTGCGACGCCTTGTTATATCGATGCCTTGTTACTGCGATGTTACGTTACATCGAAAAACTTTACTGCGAACGATTTTACTGCGAAGCCTTCTTTATTTGACTTAGCAGATAGATAAAAAAATGAAATTACATACATACATACATAGAATAAAGTGGGCGGTACAAAATTATAGATGAAATAAGATTATAAATACATTACATTTTATTTACTTATTACATATATTTAACAGTTACATCTTTGATTAAATAACATAAGAATAGAAACATAAATATAAATAAATTATAAAATACGACTAGAAAATCGTTCGCAGTAAAGTTTTTCGATGTAACGTAACATCGCAGTAACAAGGCATCGATATAACAAGGCGTCGCAGTATAGTAACTTCGCAGAAAGGTTTTCGAAGAAACAAAATTCGATGTAACGTTTGTCGCACTCACGTAGTTTATTTTTAAAGAATAATAGGTACCTATTAAATTGTAAATACGTTTGCATTTCATGCTTCACATTATACTTCAGACGTAACATTAACAAAATTACGAAATAGAAAATAGAATTTCATGAAAAAAGAAATTTCTCGACTTTACATTCCTTACGCTTCCAATTATTTCACAATACATTACTACTTACAACAGCGAACATTATGAAGAGTTAAATAAGAATTCATTAAAGTTCACGAGTCGTTACTGAATATTTATGAAGCCTAACTAGCCTGCATGGGTATTGAATGAAACTTATTTTAGAACTGGCCATTTTTATATCATAACCTATTTAATGTGTTTATAAAAGAAAACAATAAGCTTTTTTTTTTAATTTATAACAATTTTATTCGGATTTCGAAAATAAAGCACTGTGGGCGTACGCCCTTGCCTTTCTTCAAGCCGAATGAGAGAAAAAAACAATAAGATTGCTCGTAGGTGTATACTGTGTAGGTAGCGTCTACAGACAGTCATAGAACCAGCATTTTTTAAAACTGCTGTATTGTTAGAAGGTTCACAAACAACTTAAAAATAGCTGAAAAATATGAAAGATTTTTCGATTTGTTTATTTGTTATTTGATTGATTTGTTAAAATCCTTTAAATCGACATTCCACAGTTACATTCACAAACGACTATCAATGAGTTTAATTAAGCAAACTTATTCATTGGAATGCGTCTACTAGTTATGCGTAAGCAACGTATTAGTTAGCTATCGTTACTTAAGTAGGTACAAACTAACATTTATTTATGTTTTTCTTTTCAGGAATTTTCTCAGAAACTTAAAAAAAGTAAAAGCTTACTTACTTACCAAATAAAACGTGTAAAGCGTAAAGCATGTCCATGAGGCGAAGAGATGCGGATGCTAGCTGTATTTCCTCGATGGATAGTTACGGGTGACTTAGCATTTACACGAAATTATTGAACAATGATACTTATCATAAGGTAGGTATAGCATAAACTTTTTATTTATTTGGTTCAGTAAAATATAGTTCCAGATTTCCAATTTTCCATAAGGGATGTTCTTATTCAATATTTAAAAAAAAACTTATGCTGGGTTGCAGCATCTTACTTTAATTTTAACAAAGGACAAATCTGTCAAACTCCATAGCAATGAATCTGAAAAACTCCGCCGTGGCTCAAACTTTTCCACGCTACGCTGGTTTGTGATTAACTAAAAAGTTACAACAGTTTACGATTTCTGAGTTGGGTGACCAAACAAACATTTTAAATCGTCACTGATGCTTTTAGGTATGTACCTACCTACAAATTTTGCGGGTTACATAAATTATGATATAAGAAAATAAATTATAATATGTTGCATTTTCCCTAAGGGCTTGTTCCTACGGAGACATCCCGTTTTTTGTAGGAACTGTTTTTTGCAGGATATGTTTGTCAAACCGTTCAAAGTTGTGATTGAATCCTAGTGATTCTCAAACACACATTCTGCGTGTGCAGCACACGATAGTCAAGTTTTGCGGGATCATGCACACTGGAACCCGCAAAACAGGATTGCCGTGGGAACGAGCTGTAACTTTATTACAGATATACTTTATGATAAGAGCTTTTTGCAGATTTGTGAACGATACAATATTTTTCGATGCTTTACATTAATTTGAGGTTTGATTTCCTAGCCGTAAACTAACACTAACTTTATCCGTAACCGATAAGAACGATACCTACTTGAGTTATTAAACTTTTTTTGAGCTAAGCAAATAAGTATTCGTACAATAAAGTTGTATTAACTTTTCAATTGGTACCTACTAATATTAAAAGAACCAAATGCGTCCTAGTAATATTATAAAAATATGAAAGTTTGTAAGGATGAAGGTTTGTTACTGTTTCACGCAAAACTACTGAACGGATTTTGATGAAACTTTACAGTATTACTCTGATCTGTGACAAATTTAATTTCACGCGGGTGAAAGATAGTTTAAAATAATTTCTATGATTCTCTTTACCGTATCCAAGAACATCCTTAACAAAATAGTGTGCCTGCGACTTAGTATACGTAAAAGTAGTTTTTGCCGTCTTTGCAACATTTTTCATTTGTTCCCCTTCCTATTGACTAACTCAGTTATTAAAAGTAATAGAACAGAAGAAGAAGATAAGTAAGAAATCTCTTGCTGTGGAGAAAATATAAGAATATTTTTGTTAATTAAAGTTTAATTAATTACAAAAATACTTTGTTATTTTATTAAACGAATGATACAAAAATAACAAGAATACCTTAACCTTATCTGATCAAATCAAATCATCATCATAGGTGTTACCATTTTTCAAGTAGGTATCTCCATCTTCCACCTTTAGGCATGCAAATTTATAACTGTAGGTATAAATGTCCTTAAGGGATGGTATATTATTTACTAAGCACTAATATGCTTAATACCTGAATGTTATTAAAATGTCATCGTACCGAAATATCTCAACACTAATTGCATAAAAATAAGACTGAAGTGTAGCAACTGTAGGTATAGCACGAGAACTGGTTTGACAATAACGACGTGACATTAGCGTGCGCCTCATTACGGAACTAGTTTAGTGTGTTTAACCACGATACTGCGTCTGCGCATGGCGTAATGCGCATGGGCTTTTACCTACTCGAATTAGAAACAAGTGGTGCTATACTAATTTAGGACTATTTATTGAGGATTGCAGACCAGAGCTACGCTAAGTTATTGGTGAAGAAATTCATCATCATCATTTTAGCTATAGGAGGTCCACTGCTGAATATAGGCCTCCCCCAATGCTTTCCATGTTGCCCTGTTGATAGCGGCCTGTGTCCAGCGCCTTCCTGCCACCTTTATGATGTCGTCGGTCTACGTTGTGGGTGAAGAAATTAATAAAGATTTGTTTATTTATTTAAAAAAGTTAGTTCAGCTTATCTCCTGATACTTACCTGACGCAGCTTTCCATCATTCGTTCGTTTCAGCCAAATGACGTCCACTGCTGGACTAAGGCCTTTATCCTCCAAGGATTTCCATAAAGACCGGTCCTGCGTCGCTTGCATCTGTTGCCAGTTGCCAAAAGTTGTATGTAATTTAAATTGGTTTGCTACATTTTTCTCGAAAAATCTACATTTTCCCATATGTTTCTTCGGACGTCTTTCTGCTGAAACGAACGAACGAACAACTTTTGGCAACTGGCAACATGATTTTAGCTTTTTAATACGTTTTAATATAATTTTAACTCTTAAACTCTTAATAAATATACTTAGTTGATCAAAGCTGGAAATTGGTGAACCGATACAAGTACCTTGCTACTCACCGCTCCTATCATTAAAAATAACTACCCAGGTAGATATTAATTACTGTTTTGTTAAACTTCCATAATTAATTGTGGTGTGGTACTTGGACATTGAACATCCCAATGTTTAATCACTAATATAATATTACTGCTTAACAAAGGTCATATTACATGAAACTGTGAAACCTCTGAACTTAAAATTATTTATTTAGGCTGGGTTGCACCATCTTACATTAACTTTAACAAACGTCAAAAGTCTATTTATGCAAAAAACAACGGTTATCGTCAAAGTTTCGGTCAAAGTTAGGTGGGGCAACTCAGCCTTAATAACCTACATACTAGCTTTTCCCGGGATTACCTAGTATGTGACGTGTTCGGTTTTTATTCTATACATTAAAATGGTCTAACTTTTCGCATAACGTTTCATCACCGTAATCTCTTACAGCATTCATGACTCTTACTAAATAAAAGGATGCAAACCACTTCCAACCGGCCAAAATAGAAGGCCAGGACAGATTTAAACTACGTAATTAAGAATCTCCCCCTTTTTACCCGACTACGGCAAAGCAAAAAGAGGGTCATGATTTTGACAGGCTATGTATGTATGTATGTTCATCTGTTCCCTCGTAACTTCTAAACTACTTATCAGAATTCGACAAATGACATATCATTAGAAGCGTGAAACATGAAAATTACTATGCAACTACCTACATTAGCAACTTTGTTCAGTTCAATATTCAGAAAATCTTGTTTTATACTTTTTCAGCGTAGTTTTTTGTCATAGTTGGGTTTTAGTTTTTTAGAAATTTTATAATGTTAATAGACAAATAGTGAAGACAAAAAGTAGATGAATTTACCACAGTATTATACGTACTTAACTACTTACTCTCTGTGTACATAGTAGGTACACACGAGACTTACATAGCTGTCCCTTATGATTTTAATGTACCTATCTAGACTGCATTTCCTACGTATTTCAGGGAATTGAAACTATCTACTAAACTGTGAAGGCTTTTAAGGCATCACCAGCAAGATAATATTGATCAAACTACTGGAAACAACTCCGACTTACTAAAATATTTTATCATTTTACGTTGCGATTCGACTTTATCAGTAGAAAAAGAAAACAATAACAATAAAAATTGTAAGAATAGTGCCTGAAACAGGCGGACAATTCGTTTATATTTAGTTGAAAATTAAGCTTTTTATTTATTACTATATTTTTTATCAGTAAATTAATTATATTTTAAGTAATCAAAAACATTCAGCTAATGATAATGAGTGACATTGATACCCTTTTCTTTAAGTTTCAGTAAAGATTAGCACTTTACTGAAACCTTCATGCACGTTCACTATGGTTTAATATTCCATTATTATACATTAATAGTCGGTTAAACACAACTTTTAACTAAATAAAACAAAAAAGCTAAACCGATTCACTTTCCCGCCCAGAATGTGATATTATAGGATACTTTAACATTTCACAGTAATTTAAGAGTTTTAATATTTCTAAAACAATATTGTACGTAAGTATCTATCGAAGCAGCAAACTCTATTTTGTATTATTATTAGTCAGTTAACTATCAGAATTATGAATTGTGAAATCAAGCGGTGAAACTTGCCCTAACGATAACATGTGCATACCCAGTTCGTACGTGGACGTACGTTTTACCCCTACAACAGGACTATTAAGCTTGTGTTAGAAGTGGATTCAACATAAATAGTACAGAGGTCGACGGGATTCGAATTAGCGAACCTCGAATCGACAGTCAGATACCGAAAGCGTTGGGCTATAGTCGCCTATGAATGTTTGCTACGAGAACTGGGGAGTTCTTATTTTAGCTATATTAGGTGCCTCGTTTTTAAACATTAAGAAAATTAATAACCCTTACCCCACCAGCCTTTAGGAGGTGGGGGCAGTCAGTCCCTCCTGCTAATATGCGTCTTCCCGTTCTATACATGGCCAGAACGCACCCATAGGAAACTGCTCGTGTATATTTCGGAGTGCCTGTTTGTAAATCTGTGACTCCAAACTATACACGAATTTTGCGTACTGATCGTGTATAGTTTGGAGGAGCTTAGTAAAAAAAGTCATCTCCAAACTATACTCGATTAGTTTCTACTACACCACTTACACTTGACTAGAGTGTGTTTAGTTGATATTGATTTAGTAAAATTCAGTAAAATATGGAACTATATTTAAAATTACATTTATTTGATATTTTTACATAAAATATTATTATTTTACTGAATCTATAATAAATCTAGATTTTTAACACTATTGTAAGTGGTTTTTGAAATTAAATTGATTAGGTAGATTTCAAATTAAATAACAATTTAATTAATATGAGAGAGAGTGAGAGAAGAAAGTTCAACGCGCATTAAATACAATATTATGCGAGACTTTAAATGCTAGGTTTGTATTGTCGGCCGTTTGGTGTAGTGGTTCGAAGTGGTAGCGGGTTCGATTCCCGCACAGTACAAACATTTGTGTGCATGAACATATTTGTTTGTATTGGACTGGGTGTTTTCTATGTATAATAAGTATGTATTTACAAAAAAAAGTATTTAATTATGTTTATATCCGTTGTCTAGTACCCATAGTACAAGCTTTGCTTAGTTTGGGACTAGAAGCGCAGTGTAAAATGTCTAAGGATATTTATTTATTATTTATTTTATTTATTAACTTTTATCTCAAGAACAAAATCATTTTGACATATTTCCATACCTACAATTGGTGAAATATCAGCCCCAAAACAAATATCTTTTCTATGGCAGAATAAGAAACACCAAAAAATCCTTTATCAAAACAATGACACGTGTCGAAAGATGATTCAATGTTTAAAGTAGACACGCAGATATGAATTAATCTATCTATATAAATAAAAATGAATTGATGTTCATTAGTCTGATTAAAACTCGAGAACGGCTGGGCCGATTGAGCTGATTTTGGTTTTAAAATGTTTGTCGTAGTCCAGGGTAGGTCTAAACGGTGAGCAAATATAATAGCAATTGTTTTTCTTATAGACAAAATTCCACGCGAGCGAAGCCGCGGGCGGAAAGCTAGTATGTAATAGAAAGAGAGGTCAATAAGTCAAAATGACTAGCATGCAACTACTCGCGTATAAATTGTAATCACGCACTTATTACAATACATACATGATTAGTCCGTATGCGTACTGGCGATGTATATTTTGGAGGAAGATAATTGACCTAAGTCACTACAAAGTATACGCGAGCAGTACGCAGCGTATGTGTACTGGTCGTGTATAGTTTGGAGGAGCTTAGTAAAAAAAGTCATATCCAAACTATACTCGATTAGTTTCACACCCTTGCGTTCTGGCTATGTATAGAATGGAAAGACGCTGCTAATATTTAGAAGCCCTCTGGCAGGCTGCACTGTAGGATTTTGAACAAATTTTTTTTAAGCAACGAATTGGACTTTATGGTTGCTACGACTTTTAATACAGCGAAAATAAAAATGTTAACTATTTATCTTAGTATTAATAGTTTAGAATGTACTGTGTTTCTAAGTTCAGAATGTAAGGTGAAAGTTAAATTTCTTTCATTAATTAACCAACTTTATATCTTTACTAGCTTTGCCCGCGGCTTCACCCGCGCGTATTTAGATTGTCAAAGATCGGCATAAATTGTAGCCTTTAAGTTATTCTGATATTAGTAGGATAGGATTTATAATATTAGTAGGATTAGTAGGAAGTAGGATATTAGTAGGATATACTGAACTTAACCGCCAAGTCGGTCACATAGAATGAATTTAAAAAAAGTTTTGTGTTTAAAATTCAGTTGTTTTTAAATTTTATTAAATTGTCAAGCTTTTTAACCACGTAAAGAGTTCAAAGTTACATGTAAATTGAAACCATTTTGATTTATTTAAGTACAACGTAAAAATGACTATGGTGTTATTAAGGTCGTTAGTTTAGTATTAGCTAAAAGCATAGACTCTGCGGGTGCTTTAGTTTTATAAGGGAAAGCTTTAGAGCTTTTGAAAAAAGAAAAACATTAATTCGGTTCGTACATAAAATTAAAAAAAAAATACATTAGGAGATACCAAAAATGGTAACCGTTAAACATATGTCATGCTCTAAGGTAGTAGAACCCAGAACATAAGGCTGTAAGGCTGGTACGGAAGCTTTTGTTGATTGTTGGAGAGAGCTTTTGCTTGGAGCTTCGCCATTTGTCACAGAAAGACTTGAACGCGCGCGTGGCCGCTTACGAAAACCGATATAATATTATCCTATTTTTTAATCACAATCGTCATACTTAAGCTGAGTTGCACCAACTTACTTTAACCATAACTTTAACGATAACCGGTGTTTTTTTTGTATGTAGTTTGACAGATTTCTGACGTTTGTTAAAGTTAAAGTAAGATGGTGCAACTTAGCCTTATGTCCGTTTTCACCATTAAGGCGTAATTTTTAAGTGACCCATATGGTAACACATAACAGGAATTTTGTTTTCATAGGGGTCACTTAAAAATATGGATTGATAGTGAAGCATAAAACAAACAAAACAGACAGAGCTACTTCTGCACCATTTAGTCGTAAGAAAAATGTACGTAAGACACCTTTGCTTGTCTATTTGTGCCTGGCTTGTTGTTGTCCTAAATAACTAAAATACAATAAAATGAAGTATGGAATACTTACTGTATTATTTGGATTACAATATGAACAGTAGGTAGATTTTGTGTTCCAGCTGTGTGACAGAGTATAGAAGGACACCTCCCTCTTCCCGTGGACGTCGTAAAAGGCCCGGGGAATAAAAGCCTAATCCTCCATTAGCCTCTGTTGATATGGAAAAGGATAGATCATGCATTGGAGGGATATACTTTTATTATGATAGGATAGATTTTTTTACATGTTCAATGTTGAACAATGTCAAACTTCCATGTTCATTACGCATTATGTTCTTATCAATTGACGTCACGTTAAAGCCGCACCTTAGTTGTTACCTGCATTGCGTTTGCGGTTTCAACTAATTTAAATAACAATTAAATACTTCACAAGATTTTATAGGTAGCTCGTTATTGCATAATGCATGCGACTTAGGTACCGCCAAAATGTTAGTCTTCACGATATAAAATATCTATAAAAAAATATTTTGAATAATGCAAGCTCCATAGATTGTTCAACAATGAGCCGCTCTATGTTAATTATGTTCTAACTAAAATAGTAAGACACGGGTCTTAACGCGACGTTTATTAAGAGCCATTTTACATTTTCGTGCGAAATTCTAAGATTTTGGAAGCATGAATTACTATCTTAAGCAACACCCAGAGATTATTTAATAACTGCGAAAGATAGGTCAATCCTTGGTGTTGACCATTAATGAAACGGATTTACTAAAATTCTTTTGCTTAATTCACAGTGCCCCATCTCCCACAACCATTTTACGGAAAAAATGCCGCAGACTCATTTTCAAAGTCCTGTATCTATTATTTATGCTCATATAATAAGCTTAAAAATATATAGTAATCATCGGACATATATTCTTGTAGTCCATTAATGAAATAGATTCTTGAATTTCATTACCATTATTGAGTAAAATCTAAAAATAATTTGGCAAATTTGAAGATTAACGTCACATTTTGATCGTGGTTTTTGGTTTAAAAACACAGCAATAACTGCAATAAAAGTATCCCAAAATAAAGAATATTCATTGTAGAATTGATTTCTACAGTTATTGTTTAAATATTAGTAACCACTTTGTCAAAATATTGATGTGAATATCAGTATAAATTACAATGCGCAAGCCGACATCGATTAGTATGGCGCGAGCGCCCGTCAAGGCAGGACCTGTGTCATTTTTCCCGCCGTGACGTTTACGTGCGTTCGTGTCGTAAAGCGGTGATTTGTACGGCGACCAAATACATTTGGTACTATGCCGAGAGGCTGTTTCGAGTCGGCCGGCCGAGCAGAAATTGAAATGATGAATTTTAATTTCTTTGACGGATCTGGGTGTAACTATGTATAATATGTAGGTACCATGTATTTAATTTAATAAATAAATTATAAAAAAGTATATCCATTATGCTAGCACCCTTAACACAAGCATATTGGTTGCCTACTTTTGGACTAGATGGCGCTGTGAAATTGTTCAAAGATTTGTTAATTTATTTATCCGCTTTGAGTTTTGTTTCGTGAAGAAAAAAAAACAAGCGTTTTGTTTCGAGAGGGAAGCTTTGTTGTTAAATCTATAGTAATAAAAGAGGAAAGATTTGATTGTTTGTTTGGAGGCAATAGCTCCGAAAAAAAATTCTTTCACAGTTTAGAATCCAAATTTTTTTTCTATGTAGGCTATAAAATATTTTCAAAAACTATATTATAGTACAAAATCTTTGATAAAATTCGACGTTTAATAAATAAATTAGATAACATATTAATACTTTTTTTTTCGGTACGATTTTAGTACTTGTTTTTCAGAAATTCTACGATTTAACTAAACTTCTAGTGTTTATATTTTATGCATAATTTATTAACTTCTAAAATATACTTTATACATATATCCTATTGATAGATGACGTGCTTCGTATTTTATTAAAATTATTACCTGACTATGTTAAAAAGGTGTGGAATGTTATTTTGGAGATAACTTGGTTCCATAGAAATATAGAGAGATGCTAAGTAATGCGCTAAGTTCGAAACTCGTGTCGTATTAGAAATTCACACACACAAAGAAATCAAATTATGTGCTCATTATCCACTGCGGTATCAGTATTCAACGTTCGAATAATCTTTAGTACTATGCAAGCAATATAAACTGTTTACATAATGACGTCGCTACTGTCATCATTGCTTTCACAAGCAATATGTTCCAATTTGTCCCTTGTCACATTTCCCTTTAGTTTCTGTGATCTGTGCTTGTTTCTAAGTTGATATCAATGAAATTTTCCTTAGTACTTTTGATTTAATTTTTTTTTTATTTTGACACGTGTTTGAAAAATCAAGGTCAGATTACAATAAAATAACAAGTGAAAACGTAACATTGCATTGCAACTCGCAATTTCGCAATATTGATGAGGAGATCCCATTGGAAAGTCTGTATTTATTCCTAGGATTCCCCTAACACCATCAAATTCAAGAGAATTCAAGAGAGTGCAGTTTCCCATCTCATGCTTAGGGACCACGGTTTAAAATAGTGTGGTTGCATAGAGCCTGCAACGGGCAACCGCGTGCGCAGCTGCTCATACTAATTTTCGATAAAAAGCAAGTGTTGGCGCCCTCATGAGTTTTAGCGGAGTTCCATATGGTAGCGGGAGTAGACTTAATGGAAATCTATGCTTCTCCGACGACCAGTTGTATGTGGCATACTCCAGAGTATGCGCACACAATAGCCTGGTGATTTTAGCACCTGAAGGAAAAACAAAAAAACATTGTTTACAAAGAAATCTGCGGCAGGTTTAGTGTTTTAATTTTGTTTTAGAAAGATCTCATAATTTTGTAAGTATTCAAATATTTAAACATAATAATTTGTAGATTTTATATCAAAAAATATAATCATTTATTTTAACAAAATTAATTTTCTTAGAATATTTTAATTCTATTAGAACCATTTTCCACTTCATCGCAGAAGAAGTCGCGGGCAAAAAGCTAGTATGAAATATGTAGTATTGCCCGCGGCTTCACCCGCTTGAAATTTAGTTTGTCACAGATCGTCATAAATTATAGCCTAACATTGTTATTCTGGTCGACGCCAGGGATGGATGAGCGTCGCTGTCGCTGGCGACAGGGTCTTCTGGTTCAGGGTTCATGGCGTAGGTCTCAGGCAAAATGAAATCCACTCGTAGAAATTAATAAATTCAGTGTATTCACGAAAATAATTACACACAGCACTAGAGTCGTATCGGAACTGAGTGAACCAAAGGTCTTGCGATAGGAACTTCATACCCGAGTGATAGTTGAACACAGACTGCCTAGTACTGCTGTACTGTACTGTAAAGTTTCATCAAAATCTGTTCAGTAGTTTTTGCGTGAAAGTGTAACAAACATCCAGACATCCACACAAACTTTCGTATTTATAATATTAGTAAGACTAGTAAGAAGTAAGATAGTAAGATGAATTATTTTAGTTATTTGTTTACTTATAATAATATTTATTTATTTATTTCTTAGCTCTGTCTGATAATAGATCTGGAGGAGATGCAATGGCCACCTCCGTAACAAAACTATGGAGTTTGGGCTTGTGTGATTCGCCTTGACGAATATTTCGTATCCAGGGCCCGATGATGGAGCTGTAAAGGGGCAGATTTTTTTTTCACTTAGTTTGAATACCTCATTCTACCTTAAAATTAATAACTTAAATCAAGTCTTAATACGGTCAAGGCTCAAGATTTTTTTGTCCATTTAAGCGTTCTTTTTACTCTTTTGACGTTGCGTTGACAGCTTTTACCTAAATTCGCGCGGAATATTTTTGTGAAATGGCTCTTAATGAGTTACATTATGTACTCACGTCAAACGTCGCGTTAAGACCCGTGTCTTACTATTTTAGTTGAAATGGAACGCGAAAGTCTAAAATCTTATGTTCTACTATTGTATCCCTAACGAACCAAGCGTGCTTTGGAAACTGAGCTTTTTTTAACTGTATTTTAGGTACCATTTGTTGGAACGTTACATTACATAGGAATGCTTTAGTCTATACTCACCTTAACTTGAATGGAACTCATCGAATTCACGCGGGAAAATACGCAACATTTTCCGCAATTTGACTTTGATTGGCTCATAATTCCGGTCCAATTTGAGCTTTAATTTTATGTTTAGCTAAATAAAATGAAAAAAAGTTTAAGGAGGTTGTGGTTAGAGATGCCATCCGTCTGGGTTTTCCCGGATTTGTCCTAGTTTAGAGGGCGTCTGGGGAGCGTCCGGGCGGGGTTTTATTTGTTGTTCGGGTATAAAAACTTTAAGTTTTGGTCCAATGGCGGGCGATGTGACTAAGTTTTATAAAAAAACCTGTTGATATATCCGGGTTCTGGGCTCCAAAATTCGGGGTTTTCACGCGTCTTGTCCTGGTTACCAAATTTTAGAGATGCCAACCCCAGTTGTGGTTATAAAAGCGGGGTCGGGCTGAAATGGCATGTTGAATAGGCTACATAAATCATAGGCATGCTGTTAATGGTTTTATAATATGTTTAAACAAGAATGTATCAGAATGATCCATGCCGCAACGATTTCCGTCGTGAGCTCGCGTCAACACCACTAAATTGAATATTTTATGGATCATGTCATTTAATTTACATGACGATTTTCCGATTTATAGATCTTGTTACTCACTGTTGTTTTGTGAACTTTAACAAGTATTTATTTAATCAAACTTATTTTATTTATACATTCACTACGTAACTGTACGGTTTTTTGTGTGAGTAAAATAAAATATATTTATCTATTATTTATTAATCATATTTACTGAAACAGTAAGTAACGTTTGTTCAAAAAATATCTCAATTTTTAATTCTGTTAAAAAACTGAAACGGAAAAATTAAGCCTGTAATCGTAAACACTCATAGATTAGACATTGTATTATGTAGGGCAGCTTTATTCACAAATCCTGTTATAAAACTGTAACGGAGAATATTATGCCAATACTACTTATACATACTCGTAGTAAATCAGGTAAGAATGCTACTTACCTTTCAAAAATGTAACTTATGCTACTTATCTTTCTGTTTCATTCACCATTATCCTGAAATGCAAGTTGCAATGGCCGCCATTGTCCCGAGCCTCGGTTGAATCACCGGTATTTCGAGCCCGGAATATGAACACGTTGAAATTGAGCTGCGCTGGCCGCTAACTCATCTTTTGATATCGATGCGATTATTATGATCACGTCACATAAGATGATCTGTGGAAGAATGTTAGGTGCTTGCTTATAGGCAAGAGTGAATAGACACACAGAATAGATTAATTATGTACCACCCTAGACTGCATCTCACATAACATCGGGCGATTGTGATCAAATACCTGCCCAGTTCTGCAGAACTAAATGAATAATTGTGTAGGATTGTTGTACAATTACGTATCATCAAGTTATTTACACCCGTATTCACAAACATTACTACACACGGGTTGGAATGGCCTGATGTTCGCATATTTTTCCTTCTAAGTCTTTTTTTACAAAATCCACTTCTCTTTTCCTCTTCACAACTTTCAATTTAATACTGACTAACCAAAAAATTACCTACATGATGATGATGTTGAATGCTCTTCTACCATTCAATAACCTTTTACTTGTTTAATCTGTGACGGAAAAGATCATAGGAAAATGAAACGGCCCTGTACTTTTCTCAATAACCAGCCAATAAGTTAAGTGCTTGTTTGATATTTATTTCAATAAAAAATTATAATAAAAATAAACTTTTTTAAAAACAAGCTTTTATTCTGAATTTCGAAAGCTTGTATCGCGCATGGCATTTATTCCTCTTTTTCTCTGTTTGCGCTACAAGCTTTCGAAATTCAGAATAAAAGCTTGTTTTTAAAAAAGTTTATTTTTATTATAATTTTTTTTACACTTTTTAGTTATATCTTACTGTTAGTATTAGGTTCTGATAGGTAGATAGTGAATTAAGATGTATGTACTTATTCAAGTTTCAGTTCCATAGAAATGTCTCAATTTATTTAATTCTTTTCAGACTTTATGTTGACATTTCTGTTCAGTAACTTCTAAACTCAACACAATAAATAAATGTGTACTTATGAAAGTTGACAGAGTTTTAACGTTAAGTGAAGCAAAAATGGAAATGTACAAAAAGTCGGGCTCGTTTCTAAGAAAAAAAAGACTACTTATTTGTATCGATTCGAAGTGAAGGAATGAACTTACTCGTGCTCTGTCTCACTCAGATCATGAATAATTGAATGGTGACTTTTATTTTCTTACCTTATGAGAACTTACAGAAGTCATAAAATTAATTTATTTTCTGCAAATGAGCTTTTACACATCCCAGTATTACTTTAACGTACCTACGTATGTACAACAAAGTTCACGTAAGTACTAGTGTTTGTTAGGACGGTTCCCGCAGAAGTACATCTGCTTGTTCTGGCTATTGGACAACTTGTGAATTACCGACCTACATAAAATTTGTTAGTTACTCATGTGACTGTAAGGTTTTTAATGAGAAATTTAATGTTCTTTAAAAATAACCTTAGACTGCTTAGGGACAATAAACAACCCAGTGCAGAATAAAGGAAAAATAAAATAATTAAAATATGAAAAGGATCCTCTGAGCCACCCCCTTAATGGCTCGATAACTTTTTTACACTCTGTAATAGTGTTTTCTAGGTAGGTTATGTATAAATCGATATGGACATCGATTGTGTTCGTCTTTTATGGGATTAGATGTTGGCTGGCAGTTTTAGACGTATTAATGTAATCTTAGGCTGAGTTGCACCACCAAACTTTAACCGTAGCTAACGATAATCGGTGTATTTTGTATGGAGTTTGACAGATCTTTGACGTTTGTTAAAGTCAAAGTAAAATGGTGCAACCCAGCCTTAATAGACTAACGTAATATTGTCTACACAGGCATTAATGTGATCAAGGTTTAATGATAAAAAGTAAATGCTATGTGGGAATTTAGGTGTTCAATGAAAACAAGATATTTTATTTAAATAACTATTTATTAAAATTACAATTAAATGCGGAACAATCCTCATCACATCACATAATTCTTTAATCTGGCTGACATAATGAAATAATCAAACATTTTTTTAATTATCTAGAGATAGTAAGAGTAATACTGTCAATGACAATTTTGACGGATAAATTAGTTCCAAATTAGCACTTAAACCTATTTTCCAGTGACCACGGTTACAAAACGTCTTAAATACATCAATATTAATGCAGTTCTTGTATAGTCTCTTTGATTGATTTTTTAATTAATAATAATATTAATTATTAATTTAAACTCGTATTTCAATCGTTAAAAATACAATTTGCAAACAACAGGAAATAATATTTATTTTCTAAACAATTTATCAGGTCTGAGGTACATTTAAAAATCTTTTATTTATTTTCTATTTTATTAATAACAAAATTTTCGTAAGCGCTAGACAGACAGTTTACAAACGTTATTAATATTATGACACAGAATAAACAAAGAGAAACCTGTTTTAATTTAGGCGGTTTGGTTAGTAGTACCTATACAGAACGAAGCTAAAAAAACTCCATTCAAATTAAGCATAGCTTTTTGAGCTTTTGAATATTTTGACCAATTACAGAATATAATCTATGTCTGAGTGTGAATTATTAAGATTTGAGCGATGTTTTGTAAAGAGACCTAGTGAGGTTAGTATTACAGAATGAAACTCAATACTCCTTTCAAATCAAGCGAAGCTTTTTGATCGATTGAATTTGAATATTTCGACCAATTACATAATAGAATCTATGTCTGAGTTTGAATTAAGATTTGAGCTATGTTTTGTGTTAGCATTTTTATAGCTGTTTGCTCTAGTGGTACATAATATTTCCAACCAGGCGGTGTAAGCACTGCTAGTTAGGCCTAGTAAACAATATTTTGATGAAAACTTATAATAACTTTATTCCCGCCTACATCGCTTGCTGAACAAAAATAAAGCCCACCACTGATTGCTGGGTGTTGAAATGTAGCCACATTGAGTTTCTGCCTTTGTAGTCCGAATTAACTCGACAATTAGTACTAATTGCTTAATTCAATGAAACTGGTAACTGAACCGGGGAAATAGTCAAAATGTATGTAGCTCTTCACTGTAGTAGCAAAAAATAATTGTACAAGTTCACGCACTCACATACCCTCGTCAAAAATATGGCTACTTTACATAATTAATGTAATTAACAGAGGCTGAATTCCGCTTGCATGTAAATACGACGACCTGACACACACTTTTCGTAAGTATTTTTGGAACAGTTTTTGCGATAAGAAGTACTTATTTAACTTTTTTTGAAAGGTTGACGTCACGGAGGAGTACTCGTACTTTCGCATCATAAAGATGTGCAATCTTTGTTATGTACTAATCACAGAAAATCGAGCAGCTCTACCTTGTCACATTTTCGCGAATTTGGTCTTATTTTATAATATTTTTTTATAAAATCAAATCAGTTTGTGACATAACAACATTTCAATGAAAAGTAAATATAAAATAGACCATTACATTCGATTTTGATGTAACATTTACTTGCTTAATGTTCACTTAGCCGGAGCGTTAATACGTTGAACACTTTTTTAAGGAAATGTTTTATTTATTGTATTATAAAGGTTTCAGGACAACGTTATATTGCATGAAATACTCCAGTATTTAGGTAAAAGTTCTTTATATGCTTTGAGATCTTTGTGGAAAAGTAGAAAATGGTAAAACTAGAAACCTGGAATTTTCTTCATGGACATTCTTAAAACGTATAGGTACATTAATTTAACTTACATTCATTTATATTATTGTACCTAATCATTGCAATGTGTTACGTCATATTTTGTATCTCTTCTGCCATGTTGGCATAATCTTTAATACTGATAAAATCGGTAAACATATTATAACAACGATGATTGATTGGTGGCAAGAAACAGGGAAGAATTTAGAGGAACGTGGTAAGGGCGTGTTGGATAGTACATATATTAAAAAAGCTGAACTATTTTCACAACAGAGTTATTTAATACTGGCGGTATTATTTATTGTTGTAGAGCCTCGATCCTTAAATTCACACCTGGCAAAGTTCCAATAATTTCTCTGTTAATATTAAACAATTGAAAGATGGTTTTGTACTATCAACTAGATATTTAGCTACTCTAGTCCTTAATAACAGTGTTGTCAGACATTCCAAACCTAATTTATGTCAAATTAGTTATGTATGTACAAAAGAGCATGCAAGTGTGACATTTAAATGCACATTTTGTACTCAGTATAGTGGTTTAGTGAACTTTTACAAATTAATTAAATTCGAAACAATAGCAACATGGAGGTAATTACAATTTAAACGATAGCAGATGATTAAAAGGAGGATGAGATCAGAATTGAAGTAAAAATAATAAATTCTTCTCTGTATTACATGTAAAACATACAGTGGTGTAATTGCTAATATGTATTGTGACTATCCATGATATTACTCGTATATTTCAGGTTATAAAATCCACAAAAATTACTTTGTAACACGTAACTTATGTTACAAAAATAGAAAATTTAACATTTTGGCTCTAAAATAAAACCAATAATCATGATTATCATTATGTCTGTGCATCGTTTCCCAACCTTGACTCCATTTGTAAGCTCTCGGAGGCAATTAAACTAACTAGAGAACATAAATTAATTACAATTACTAACCTTCTGATAAACAATTCAGAAGATTCTTTGCCTTCGAATAGGACATCAAGCTTGTGAAGCGACTGCCGTGTCCGCACTAAGACTGTCCCAGGTATAGATTGTTTTATCCACGAAGACGCGCCCCACCATTCTTCCGCTAATGTTTGAGTGTTATCGGTACACGATCAATGATGAGTGCACACGCACACTACAATAATGACGCTCGGATTGATCGGATCATACTCCCCGCAACCCGCGCTTCCCTCGACCAAAAATTGTTGGGGCGCGTCTTTGTGGATGAAACGATCTATTATAAAATTATGCACACAATCCACCTTCCTATTAAACCTAGATTATTCGCTAGTCAGCTCTCTCGAGCAGTTTCCTGACGAGTCGCCAGTCTTCCATGATGTCAGCATCAGGGAGCATGTAGACTACATAAGGGGGGGAGACAGTCACCTGCCTCTTGCGCCTCCTCCTGCCCCATTCGTTCCCGCTAGGCCATAAGTCCACTGTGTGCCTTTCTTCTTCTAACTTACGGATTTTTTCTTGGATCTCTTCTTTTAGCGTCTCGTAGGCCAACCATTTTTCACTCTGTGGACAATGGAAAAGAATGTTAATATTTGTGACGATACACATAATAATGAAGATTTGGCAATGTTAATACGACTGCCAGGGTAATGTGATAATTGTTTCAAAGGTTTTCCAAGTATGAACTGAAAGTAGAGTCATATTTATAGGCATTTTTCATCCCCGCAATTTTATTACTATGTTATTTGTACAGAAACTATTTAAATTGATATTATTCTGTTTCCCAATTGTATAAAATATTAGACAAATATGACAGAGATGAATCAACAACAATAAAACGATAATTGCGTAGATATGAGCACAAAGTATGAAACTATCAATTATTTGACAATTTTCACATGGGACAATTGAGAGCGTATTCAAATATCATATTGTTTTAAATACATATTAGGGGCTAGTAGCGTTGAGAATATGTATTTCCATGAACGCTTTCCTAAAGGACCAGTTTTCAGGACAAAGGAGGAATACGAATAATAATGAATAAACTTGAAACGAGCGAGCAGAACTGAAATAAGGAAAATTAAATAAACGAATATGAATAAATTAAATATTCGTTCGACGTGTATAACAGCAATCAGCATGCGCTTAAATTAATACCTGATAACAGTGCTCACATCCAACCAAAAGTTTCAAAATGTTATATTGAACACTTCTTTCAAATCAACACGTTTATTTATGCAAGTAGGCTCCCAAAGAGCACATTTGTAGACATCCCAGCCCTACCATTTTTTTTATCCACAACGAGGAAGCTCTTGGACTGTATCTCACTTGATGGTAAGTGATGATCAGGCCCAAGGTGGAAGCGAGCTTCACCCGGAATCCTCAACCACGGAGGAACTGGCTATCTTACATCTAACTGCCGGAACACAACAATGCTGTTAACATTGTTGTTATGGCGATAGACTTAGGTAGATGGTGGTAGCTAGCCAGGCGGACTTAGAACAAGCCCTACCACCAACCAAACCGAACAGAAAAATCTGCCCCCACTGGGAATCGAACCCGGGACCTCTGCGTTAGAAGCAGGTGGTACTACCACTAGACCACAGAGGCGGTTAAACCACTGCTTGGGTACAAAAGTAATATGGGCGAGTGCGGAAAAGAGTATGAGTTCTAAATAGTCACTGTTTCACAGAATTATTTACAATAAGGACGTAGGTTAAATGTTATTATAAATTCTATTTTTAGGCACTTAAAGATGAAGATAAATTCCTTGGAAGATTTTTACCGAATTTCCACGGAATTACTCATGCCTTTAGTATGAAATAAAGATATTTCATAATAGTTTAGATTTAACGACCGATTTTGACGTGATACAAAGAATTTCTGTTACAGAACGACACTCACGCGCCTAAACGAGAAAAAAGTTAGTTTAAATTATCATAATGTTTTAAAATGGCGATAATTTATACGTCTCAGATAATAATAACACCTGTCGTTATCGATAACACGTGGTTTACAGTTGTATCAATATGAAGGAGTTTGCAGCTCTCAAATTGTTCACAATCGCCAACCGGCTCGTTGGTCTAGGGGTATGATTTTCGCTTAGGGTGCGAGAGGTCCCGGGTTCAAATCCCGGACGAGCCCACTCCTTTTTGTTTTTTTTTAACAATGCAACACAATTATGTTATTACAATAGGCACAGGTATTTGCAGATAACAGTAATCTTTAATGCTGCTCTCAAAAGCATTCTAAGATTTACTACTTTCAAGACAAGACAAAGCTCCGGGTAGTAGATACAAAAAATCACTTGAAATTGTAATTAAGATAAAGATTTATTCTAAAGTTTTTTAAGCCATTTGAAATCAGCAATCTCGAGAAACAGACATCGGGCAATATAAACAGAATTATGGCACATCAGTACTGGAACAGTGTAAAGCAATCGTATTCATTTGACAGTTCAAAACGTACGCTATATTCTGTCAAACGCTTTGTTAAACAGTGTGCCTACCATGAGTTTACGTTAGGTGTACTCGCTAGCGACTGCGTAAAAAAATGACATTTAAATGTATGACATATTGTGCAGCGCCCCTAGCGGCTACTTTCAAGAAATAAAATCTTCATAAAATTTTTTGACGTATTCGCTAGCGAGCTCACCTAACGTAAACTCATGGTAGGCACACTGATTTTATCGTACGTTTTGAAGTGTCAAATGTATACGATTGCTTTACACAATGAAGAATGTTCACTAATTTTGTTAGTACATCAGATTATATGTTGTTGAAAAATAGCACCTATCACAACTTAATAAGATCACAGTGTTTAGCTTAATGTGCCGTTGTCTGTGGCATCTGTACCTACATTATAATACAAGGTGATTTTGCAATCAGTATCCAAATTAGAAGCGACTCAGAATCAGTAACTTAATCGATTTACGTAAAGAAAACATTTTTTTTTTCATATTTAATAATTTTTATCTGCTGCGCGCGGTTACAAAATTGGCTCACGTGGATAATTTGCTTCGTTAATAGAAAACACACAGTTATCTACAAAGCTTAATAGACATAATGGTACGCAAAATAAGCCTCAACCTTTAAAAATTAAGGACACCCGCGAATTAGATTTTCAATATTTTTTTTCGCGAAAAATGCCACGATTAAAAATAATAAGGATACAGTTGTATTGTTAAATTGTTATATTTTTCTGCAGATCTGTTTGCCAATCGGCAAAGGTCTCCTCCAACCTTTTCCATTCTGATCTTTCCTGAGCGACTCTATTCCACATCACTCCTGCCACTTCTCTGATATCGTCGTCCCACCTTTTCTGCGGTCTGCCTCTCTTCCTTTTGCCTTCCCTGGGATACCATCTTGTCACTTTCTTACTCCATTTGATCTCCACCTCTTATCATGTGTCCTGCCCATCTCCACTTGAGTCTTCTAATTTTTAGTGTTACATCAATACTTTTTGTTTTGTTTCTTATTGTACGGTTTCTCATCCTGTCTGACTTCCTGACATTTAGCATACTCCTTTCCATAGCATATTGGCAAGTTGCGAGTTTGCTAGTCGTTTCTTGCGTTAAAGTCCAAGATTGGCAGCCATAAATGAGTACGTGTAGTATGCAGGTGTTGAACAGTTTGCTTTTGAGGTTTATGTGAAGTTTATCGTCTTTCATAGCCTCTTTCAAGCTCCAGTACCTTTTCCAACCATTTGTTATTCTTCTCTGTACTTCTTTGCGCATAGGATCTTTTTGTGTTATGAGTTGTCCCAAGTAAATGTTGAAACGATTAATAAATTCTATCTAGATCTAAACAAAGCTATTCAAGAGCATGGTCACCAAAACCTTATAGTAATGGGAGACTGTAATGGCCAAATTGGGGAAAGGCGCCCAGAAGAAAATAAGGTACTAGGACCATTCACGTATAATAACAAAACCAGAAGTAGAAATGGTGAATATATTATGAACTTTGCCCTTGAAAATGACCTAACCATTTTAAATACTACATTTATGAAGAAGAACAAGAACATGTGGACCTGGATCTCGCCTGACGGTAAATATAAAAACCAAATTGACTTTATAATGTCCAATAGAAGTAACTGCTTCACAAACTTTACCGTAATCAACCAATTAAACTTCAACACTAACCATAAACTAATCAGAACAGAATTGGCAACAAAACAACCAAAGAAACTAAGACCTAGACAAAACCCAGGAAATACAAAGCTCGGAAAACATCAGTCAAAACAAATAGCAATCGCTCTTAGGAACAAATTCATAGACTTTAAACTTAACACAAGGAAATTGGAAACACAAGAAAAATACAACTGGATAGAAGATATCATCCAAACTCAGATAAAACTCAGCACAAACACCAAAACAAAAACAAAAAAGTGGCTAACAACAGATACTACAAAACTATTAGAAGAAAGAAGCAAGTTAATCAAAACAAAAGACACACAAGATAGAAGAAAGCAACTAACGAGAATTAGTAAAGATATCAAAGAAAGCATAAGGAAGGATAGGAAACAAACCAGAATGGAAGTAATTGAAAGATATATAGGCAAAACAGGCGGAGTCAAAAAAGCAAACAAAGAATTGAGAAATTCAATGGACTGGATCGTCAAAATGAAAAACACAAATGGAAAATGGAATTATCGCAGAACAGATATATTAAGAACAGCTACTTCTTATTATAAGGAACTGTACAAAAGTAACGGAACTGAAAGCGAAATCGATTTGGCAGAAATATCAGACGTCCCTGACATTCTTCAAGATGAGGTTGAGAAAGCAATAAATACCCAAAGTGCAGACAAATCTCCAGGCCCCGATGGCATAAACAATGAAATCCTAAGACAAAGCAAAGAAGCTTTAATACCTATTTTCACGGATATGTTTAACAATATCATGACCACTGAAATAATCCCCCAGCAATGGACAGTGTCTAACATCATTCTTCTGTATAAGAAAGGAGATAAATACGATATTGGAAACTATCGCCCTATCAGTCTCATGTCCAACATTTATAAAATCTTTGCCAAGATAATTTTAAAACGAATCGAAAGCACACTAGACGAACAGCAACCCATCGAGCAGGCTGGATTTCGTAAAGGCTATTCTGTGATTGACCACATTCATGTAGTACGTCAAGTTTTAGAGAAGTACAATGAATACCAGCTTACATACTACATTGCATTTGTCGACTACAGTAAAGCATTTGACTCTTTACTACATAACAACATATGGGAAGCATTAGTAGAACAAGGGGTTGAGCATAAATACACCGTGTTACTTTGCATTCTTGCCATATTCACAGAGATAAAAGTAGGTAACAATACCTATTATTTAAGATAAACAAGAGACTCCCATAAAGAAAGTACACTAAGATTTTAGTAAATTTGGTTTTTCAGTACAAATTGGAATAAACCAATTTTGTCTCGCACGTTCTACAGGTGCAAGTGGAATAAACCTAGTGGGCGTGGCCTAGTTCTTAATTTTATGGCTTTGGGTACCAGCCTTTTTATCCAGTCATAATAACTATTTTAAAATACTCTTCAGTTGATTTCAGATTTTCCTTTCTACTTTACGGGCTTAGTACCGTCAAAAATACGTAATAATTAATAGGGTTTCAATTAATTTGCAACATTGTACCCTATTTTTACAAATTAATAAATTAAGTATGAAATGAAATCACCTTATTCACAATTAATTATTTATTCATAAGTTCCTACTTACAAAGTTTACGTACTGCGAAGCAAGTGTTCAAAGTGTCCTCCGTTCTGATGAAGGCACAGTCTAGCACGGCGAAGCGTAGGTTTTTCGCTTTAGTTTTCGAAACACATAAACGTTTTGTATCACAGTTTCACTAAAACAATCCTTTCATGTAACGCGTTTACACTGTTTATCACTTCTGCGCATGCCAGTCGTTCAAGTCACTCCAAAAATCCATTGGTGTCAGGTCCGAGGATCGTGGTGGCCAAGCTACTGGACCACTCGTCCAATCCACTGTTCACCAAACGTATTATTCGCGCACTTGACGTCCTTATTGTGGGGGAGCACCATCCTGCTGGTAGTAGAGCATTTGGT